>NC_044051.1:12781116-13026116 GCF_902167405.1 Gadus morhua | reverse complement strand
GGCAGAGACATTCTTTTGGTGGTTTAGTTTCAGCATCCCGCTGTCTTCCGCTCTTTTCTTCCCTCACTTTCCTAACTCTCGGATCATGCCTACAGCTTCTTTAAGACCAATCCCCAAAGTCTTACTAGATTCTTTAACTAATCAGATTACCATGAAGTGAACCGAAAAATGTAAAAATGTAGTCGTAACAATCCATTATGGATGACGTCCATTGCCACACTCCACCGAGGTGACTTTTACTGGGCTGCTCCATACAAGGACGAAGGGTGGTGGTGTTGAAAGACGGTTTATTGTACGGTTTGCAGATAAGGATACATAACCTGGTGCTCCATGCTGTGATGTAGGAGATCTCCCTGAGTGTGTGCGTGATGGCTGGTTTAACCTGTGCACATCGATTGCCCGGGCCAGGTGAGGTGGCTTAAACCAGCCATCATCCACACACACACTCCACAGTAGTGCACCTGAATTTGAAGTGGCTTTTGGTTTAGGAAAAAGCATGATCCATGTGACCAGATAACATGGCCTCATAAAGATGTAAACTCTGCTGAATAGTATAGTATAGCATGAATAGAGCCGCCAAGCCCTTAAACTATCCCCTCATGTTCTCTTTCTCCCAGATGATAGAGAACATACAGATGTTAGAGAACATGGGTCCAGATGTTAGAGAACATGGGTACAGATGTTAAAGAACATGGGTCCAGATGTCAGAGATTGTTGGTACAGCTGTTAGAGAACATGGGTACAGATGTTAGAGAACATGGGTCAAGATGTTAGAGAACATGGGTACAGATGTTAGATAACATGGGTCCAGATGTTAGAGAACATGGGTACAGATGTTAAAGAACATGGGTCCAGATGTTAGAGAACTTGGGTACAGGTGTTAGAGAACAGCTGTTAAAGAACATGGGTGCAGATGTTGAGAGAACATGGGTACAGATGTTAGAGAACAGCTGTTAGAGAACATTGGTACAGATGTTAGGGAACAGATGTTAGAAAACAGATGTTAGAGAACATGGGTAAATCCTGAAGTCTGAAGACTAAAGAGGTGATTTTCTTTGAAGAGATCACATGGTCTACTGGTCTACATGGTCTTACCCAGCATGCAACAGTCGTAGTTATGTTTCTGGATGGTTGAATTAGATTACTCAAGTCCTCAGTGATTCAATTACCACATTTCCTCGAATGTCCAAGTCACTCTCCAATAATTAAAAAGATCCACCCGTATAGTACTACTCTAAAACAAACACATAAACAACAGATACATGGATACTCCTCAAAAATCCTAGGAGTCAAAAATGAAGACAGCAAGTCCTGCCAGGCAGTTTAAAAGTTAAAAAAAATCGTTGTTTAATACTTATTTACATATTTCTCATTTTTACGTTTTTTTGTCCTGACGGTTTAGTGTCCTTAATTTTGGTATGTAATATGTATGTATGTATTATTAGTGTTATTTAAGTTACAATTATTTAACATTCTTTTATTTAAAACGTTAGTCTTCCTACCCACTATTTCAAGTTCCATTGTGTACCACTGAGTGGCAATAGTGCACAGACTTTGACACAAATAAACACAAATACTTTCAAATGGATGAAAACAAGAATACCCAATGAACCGAATAAAATAAACTCAAAAGAATACCTTTAAAGAAAATAAGGTTTGAGCTTTAACATAAACCACAGAAATTAAGCGCAGAGCTCAAGGGCAGAGTTACCAGCCGCTAAAGAGATTTCAGTGTGGGGAGAGGAGAAACGAAAACATTGCTGGTCTCAATACCCTTCATTCCTCCTCCTCCTCCTCCTCCTCCTTCTCCTCAACTCACATCTGCTGCTGTGGGGATGGGGAACCGATGCAGAAGTCTGAAGTCGTTTGTCGAGGGACAACTTTAAGAGGAATCAAGAAAGAAAGTTTATTAACTTTTCTCATTGAGTTGCTGCTGTTCTCTCTCTGTATCTCCAGGGGAGGTGCAGTGAGGAGGCAGTCGGAGGGGATAATGCCCTGGGGCTGGTGCAGGCAGGTACTGGGAATACTTTCCTCTTTCCTGGTGGCGGGCTGTGCAATGCAGAGCATATATGCACAGGAGCGGGCTGTGGGATCCTCCTGCTACGGAGGATTTGACCTCTTCTTTGTTCTGGACAAGTAAGCGTGATGCCCTCTTTCCTTTGCTTCTTGTGCTGCAGAGTGGTTGCTTTAGAGTCTAGAATGTGGTGTTGGTGTAAACATCACAGACACGTGGCTGCAAACCTCTTCCAAGTTGGGGTTGGGAAAGCCATCAGTGTTTGTTGGGGCCAAGAGAGAGTAGATATATGCATAAAAAAGAGTTTGTGTGTGTGTGTGTGTGTGTGTGTGTGTGTGTGTGTGTGTGTGTGTGTGTGTGTGTGTGTGTGTGTGTGTGTGTGTGTGTGTGTGTGTGTGTGTGTGTGTGTGTGTGTGTGTGTGCATATATATATATATATATAAGTATATTCAATGTTAATTTGAATAAGTGTATTTATTAGAATATTATAACTGTCAGATCAGAAGAAGCAGCTTACAGGGGTTCATGGGGATGACTTGACGTCAGGATGCTTACAAATGATAGCTTCATGCTTATGAATAATAGATTCATGCTTATAAATAGTTTGATGGAGGTGGGTTCATGCTATAAATGATAGCTTCATGCAAATAAATGATAGCTTGATGTTTATGAATGATAGCTTCATGCTTATCAAATATATATTCATGCTTATGAACGATAGTTTGATTCTTATTAATGATAGCTTCATGCTTATAAATTATATCTTCATGCTTATGAATAATAGTTTGATGCTTATTAATGATAACTTCATGCTTATATATGATTGATAGCTAAGTTTAATGCTTTTCAATGATATTCATTTCATGCCTATATATAATAGCTTCATGCATATGAATTATAGCTTTATCCATGTAAATGCTAGCTTCATGCTTATCAATGATAGCCTCAAGCTAATGATAGCTTCACGATTATAAATGATTCAGTCTAAAAGTCTTAGGGTTATGGTTGTTGCTAGTCTAAAAGGGAATGTTCCTAAGTATTTAATAGATGAGTCTTATGACGCCACGTAGAGCTTGCAGTGGGCTCTGTGGAAGGATGGAAACCATACTTGCTGGTCCGCTGCTGAACAGAACTGAATCACAGTTTTTTCTTTGTTCAATAATGAAGCTGCTGCATGAGCATTCGAGAAACACATGTTGTTTGTTTTTCCACTTTCAGTCATGAGCAGTACTTCAATTCGGAACTCAATTTCACATAACTTTTAGAACATTAAATAAACCTTGTTTTATCAAACAAAATGTAGATCATAATTGTGTAGATAAAAATGGAAACAAGAGCTTAAGATAAAAACTTTCTTTGGCTTTGTCACAGGGATTTTATTTCATCAATGTAAAATTTGCTATTTGGCACAGCTCGAATACTCGAATACTCGAATACTAATACTGACAGTCACAATCAGTGCCTTTTGTGAATGTTGGAACTGTTGAATATCATATCAGTTTTGGCACCTCTTGTTTATCAACAATTTGGCACAGCTTGTGTAGCAACTGACCGTCAGAAGCAGGGCTATTTGTGACATCATTACATCTCGTTGTTGATGGATTCTCCAGGCAGAAACCTGCTGTCTGAATCACCTTTTTATTATCTGAGCTCAAAGCAAGAGACAGCTGTAAACGTTGTTGAAAGAAAAATGCTTTGTATGTTAACCCTGTATGGGTTTCCATTCTAAAATACACCAGATTATTGTCTGAATAAAATAAATCTACCTTCTACCTACAAACTAATTACCCCCCCCCCCCCCCCCTTTATACTTATCTTACGTTTTCATGACTTAACCTTCCCTAGCATTTTGTTTTTCTTGCTTTTCTGAAGCACTCCATAGGGCTTTGCTCTTTGTGGAATCCTAACTATTAAAGTTAATCTGAACTAATACTCTAAATCCAAACTGTAACTCTCGACCTTAACCATTAGTCTCAATCTAAACCGTTACTCTCGATCTTAATCAGTACTCTTAATCTTATGTATCACTCTTAATCCAAACAATTATTCTTGAACGATAACAATAAGTGTCTCAGAAACCGTTTCTCCATCGGAGCCAGACGCTCCAGAGAGAGGAGCTCTTGGCTCTCTGTGCCTTCTGGGAAGTCGTCTGGTAGGAATGGAAACACAAGGAGAGAGCCGAAACAGAACCCCAGAACAATGTGCAGATGTTTACCTGGAGAGACTGAGAATTTGTTCAGTCTACATATCTGGCTGCATGAACGGTGATTACTCAAAGCAAAATCACAACAATGCTTTAATCAACCATTCATTCCTTCTGTGATGTCATCCTATAGAGTTCCATAGGGACAGGATATGTTTTTCGGCTTTCGATTTTGATTTTGTTTGGATCATAAGCAGAGCGCAATGCTGCTGTATTAAATCTAGCATCGTTCTGTCAACACTGAGTGGTGTACTTAACTTCATGAGCATTTTCCCAAAGGTTTAAAGAGGTCGTCAATGAATAAATTAGCCTTGTCCTCCCAGGTCTGGCAGTGTGCAGCACCACTGGAATGAGATCTATTACTTTGTGGACCATTTGGCTCACAAGTTCATCAGGTCGGTTTGATTAACTACAAGATAACAAACAAATAAAGATTTTAAAAGAATATTGAATACCACTTGTACCTATTAACATATTAACATGAGAGATCCGTTCACTACTGTGTGTCCCGTGATTTATATATTCAAATGGTGGATGTGTTTTGTTGTTAGTCCTCAGCTTCGGATGTCCTTCATTGTTTTCTCAAAAGAAGGAAGGACTGTGATGGAACTAACTGAAGACAGGCAAGAAAATAAATAAACAGGAATTAAAACAAAACCCCTTCCGTTGCCCGACTGCTCACTAAATGTAGTCCTGCTGCCTGTGGTCTTGTGTGTGTGAGCTGCAGGGAGAGGATAGGCCACGGACTGGAACAGCTGCGCATGGTCCAGCCAGGAGGAGACACTGCCATGCACAAAGGTTTTGAACGGGTAAGCGCTTCAGTCAGATTTTGGATTTTTTTTTTTTTTTCACTTCTATTACTTCTCTGTCCTGTACGTGTGCTGCGGTGACACCCATTAAAGTCAACATCTGTGATGAATCAAATATGTCTTGTTTTATGTAGCAAGACATTAGGATGATGGTGTGTCTCATGCCAATATAAGGGTGCATTTAACCTCATTGGTGTTGAAGGAAACCTTTGTGTGATTTTACCTTCAGGCCAGTGAACAGATCTACTATGCAACAGGGGATGGTGAGAATAATACATCTACCAGTTTCTTGATGTCTGGGACACACATGCATCAGCTGTTTTAAGTTTGATAAACGCGAGTGGCTCTGTTTTTAGGATCACTCTAGTGCTGTTCATAGCATTCAACCACTAAGCCAACCCGGTATCACGCGATTTCGTGCTCATGCGCACAAACGTTATTAATCTATTGAATCGTGTCCCAGATTACGATTGTCCGACTTTTTTAGTGCTACACAAAACGAAATGTAAACCAATGCATTCTGAATGGGAGCGTTCTCCGACAATTGACGTGCTCCACAAAACGAAACGAGAGAGAGAAAGAGAGAAAGGGAGGGACAGAGAGAGAGAGCGAGAGAGAGAGAAGCTTCAGAAGGGGTGAGCGCAGATAGTACAGTGCACCCTCTAGTTATATATCTGTATATATTATTATCTAGTTATATATATGTCAACATTTCTGATTTGTAAGCAGACCTCCTCAAAAACGACGTTAAATGTCGCTCCCATTCAGAATGCATTGGTTTACATTTCGTTCTGTGCAGCACTAAAAAAGTCGGACAATCGTGATCTGGGACACGATGCGCACAGATTAACGTTTGTGCGCATGACCACGAAATCGCGTGATACTGGGTTACTAAACCGACATGTCTCCACGTTTCCTCCAGGTCACTAACATGACGGTTGTGCTTCCTCCTGGCCATTAACATGTGTTTCTTCCAGGTTATAAACATGTTACTAACATGACTGCTGCGCTTTCTCCAGGGTACTCACATGTGACTAACGTGTGCTGGGCATCCTCCTGGTTACTAATATTAGCTTCTTCCAGGTTGCTAACATGTGACTGCCATGTCTGCCTCCCTTCCCCCAGGCCACTATGATGTGACTGACATGTCTGCTGGCCTTCCTTCAGGTCAATAACATGTGACTAACATGTCTGCCGCGCTTCCTTCAGGTCAATAACATGTGACTAACATGTCTGCCGCCCTTCAATAACATGTGGCTACAATGTCTGCTGCACATCCTCCACGTCAGTAACGTGTGACCCAAATGACTGCTGCGCTTCCCCCCAAGGTTACCGGACCGCCAGCGTCATCATCGCGCTGACCGACGGCGAGCTCCGAGAGGATCAGTTTGACCTGGCCGAGAGAGAGGTAGGAATGTTGTTCACTCACTTTAGAGGTCACACGAAGCAGCCATGATATATCGTAAAGGGAGGAAGATCGAACCGCCACAATACAGTATCACAGTGTAGATGATATAAACATGCCAACGTATCAGCTTTTAACTTCTTATTCGAACGTGTGTTATATGGTAGCCATTTGTCATCGTTGTGTGTTCGTCTCTGACGTCGTTGTGTTCTTTCAGGCCAGCAGAGCACGCCAGCTGGGTGCAACGGTCTACTGTGTGGGAGTGAAGGACTTTAATGAAACACAGGTAAACCCATCAACCCATCACCTCACAACCCATCACCTCACAACCCATCAAAGGGGGACCAATCACGTACAGTCTGTTCACGTTGCACTGCAAACGTTCCCTTCCAGCTTTGGACGATAGCCGACGGGAAGGATCACGTCTTCCCAGTCAACGACGGCTTTCAGGCATTACCAGGAATCATCGACTCAGTAAGACTCGGCTGAACTCTTCATGAACTGTACTTCGGAAGCCGGTTCTATTGTTTTAAGCATTAACACTCGGGTCGTGTTCCATTATTCCCTCAAGATCCTGAAGAGATCATGCATCGAAATCCTGGCCGTAGAGCCATCCAGCGTCTGTCAAGGAGGTAGTGGGAGCCATTACACTGAGGAATAAGTCCTAGCTAATTTGTTTATTGATTGCTGTTTTTATAGACTAATTTCTGTACTTATTTATTCATATTTTAACCATCTACTTCATGTTTTATTTTTTAACCTAACAATTTTCCTGAGTTATTATGTTGGTTTATCATTTGCTTTGTTTAGTTCATATTGAATCTGGACCTGTAAGAACTTTTGTAATTTTTGATGTGTGCCTGCATTTCTTTTTACTATTTGTGTACAAAATACAGTAAACCTGAACTTGAGCTTGAACTTGTTCCTCCAAACACATTTTGAACTGTGGTACAACGTGCCCCGCCCCGCGACGCCTGACGCCTCCTGTTTGTGCCCAATAGAGTCCTTCCAGGTGGTCGTCAAGGGCAACGGCTTCCTGCACGCACGGGACGTACGGAAGGTCCTCTGCAGCTTCCGCATCAACGACACGCTGACACTGAGTGAGTGGAACCGCTCAAAGGATCCGCTCTTTAGAACCAGGCTCATCAGGCTTAATCATCCAGCTGGTTGATTAAAGCTCTTGAGTAAAGCAGTATGATATACTGTATATGTATGTTGGATGTCATCAAAACGAGTTTGAACAACAAGGACCTGCCAAAATTCACAACTACTACCAGACCAAATCTGAATAAATTAATCGAATATGCTTCTTGCATCAAAAAAACTGGATTTTCCCTTATTTTTAATATAGTTTTAATCACATCCTGTTGTCCGTTCAAAGCTGCCCAGTCTTTTGTTTTGTTTTGTTTTGAGTGAAACCACGGAGCAGTTCTGATGAGTTAGCAGAAAAACTGCCCAACATCACAAGGAGAGGACCAGGAGCTTAGTTTGGAGTCTGCTTCGTATTTGCTCTGTTTTGAAGAGACTCCAGTGGGAGTGGCCCGGCGGCACCACCATATTTGAACAGTTGGCAGTGAAGCGTAGACGTTATGCTGAGAGGGCAGTTTAATAGTCAGGGAATATAACCCCCTTTTGCAATTGTACCCTTCTTCTTATGCCAGGGGATGGAATAGGCATTAGTCTGGAGTGTTCCCACTGGAACTTTAGAAACTACACCCTGATATACTGACCGAGGCATAAACAGTTGAAGAACTGCCATGGGGTGAGCGTCAACAAAACACTGGCTGACAAACACTGGCATCGCAGCCAATGGAGTGAAGTGAACGAAGTCCATCAGTGGTTACGTAACATTTCACTCTGAAATCATTTGATTTGGTTTGTTTTGGTTGAGAAGAATGTTGAGGAGACAAGGGAGGGCTGAGGTCCTTCAGAGGCTCATAAGGTTATAAATCCAGCGTACCTCCTTCCCCCTGCCCCCTTAAAGAATCCTCCCAGCTCCCCTCAGCTGCTACATCACTCAGAGCTCCTCACTGCTCAGACAGCAGAACGATAGCAAGCTGTGAATCCATCGTACATCTTGATAATTGGATGCTGCCACTGGCGATGCCAATAATTGGAGTATTTTTAAAAGGCTTGAAGTGGCTAATAGACATCACACCTGGTGGAAAAATAGAGTCCCTTCAAACGGTATTGGATGATAATATTATATGATATACATGAATATATACATGCAAATGCTTAACATAATACCAAACATACAAGCACAAGGACACGCACACCCACACACGCATACACACTCCAACAATGCTGGCATGGGTAACAGAGTTGTTTGATAAAGTTTGTTTCCATTCCACAGTGAAGAGACCGTTGGTGGTCAGAGACACGTATCTACTGTGTCCAGCTCCTGTTTTAGAAGAAGAGGGGTCGTAAGTCACTGAGTTAATTCTATTTAAACATCAATTCAAGTCAGTGTGATGAATTCAGCATGCAGCATTGTGTTAAAACTCCAGATGTTGCATTTACACTCCAGATGTTGAATTAACACTCCTGGGCCCCGTTTCCCGAAAGCGTCGTTAGCCTAAGTGGATCGTGAAGTGCGTCGAAAGGGCATCGTAGAGTTTTCACCGCGTTTCCCGAAAGCATCGTTGGTCACGAACGTCTTGAAAACGCTCGTAGCTAACGAGTACTCCAGGGGTGCTCGTAGGTACTCGTAGGACGCTAAGAGCATCGTCAGCTATAGCCTCAGTGGCGTCACCATCGGACATTCCGTATATTGGATGCGTTTTATTAAAACGCATTGCGCCTTTATGTTCTTAGTTTGGTAATTAATAAAGATTATTAATTAATTTATTAATAAAGATGTTAAAATGGCCAAAATAAAACGGGACAGTCCAGAAAATGTTTGCGCAGGCAGGGCACTCAAAATGTGTGAGAGAAAGTGGGGGGATTTGTGCAGACTTACATAGGCTACTCATAAAACGTAGCATAAAATAATGTAAAAAAAAAATTAAATTAAACAAATTAAAAAAAATAACGAAATTAAAGAAATTAAAAGAAATACAATTTTTTATAAAAAACAAGCAAAGAAGCAGGCAAAAGGCTGGGATATTGTGGGGATTGGTCAAGTTGACGGGAATGTTTAGTGACATGAGGGAGGGTGAAGGGGGTTAAAAAAAAGTCTCAATCACTATTCGACGCGCATGAAAACCAGCCGCGTAGTTATGAGGGAGGCCGTCCTCACACCGATCTTCCTCATCGTCATCGTCCTCAACGTCCTCCGGTTCAAGCAATGCCACCCCAGCCTTAGCTGCAATGTTGTGCAACATAGCCGTCACACATATCACGGCGCATGACTTGGCCGGCGAAAACTGACTTGTGAAGGCATCTAAAGCGCAACTTCCACCTCCCGATCGTGCGCTCAACGATGCACCGGGCCAGACGGTGGGCTTCGTTGTATTCCTCATCATGGACGTCTCCCGGGTTATTCACAGGTGTGAAGAGGAATTATTTCAGGGGGGAAAATGCCGTGAAACGCACAGTGCATTCAGGATTAGGACTGATATATGTCGGTTTAAGCCTAATCAATTGTGTTTTAATGTCTTTAGCATTCATATAATTGCAGTCTATTTTTTTTGTAGGCTACTCTGCTGTTGTCCTTGATGGGGATATATTTTAACCCTTTTTAACACAATTTTCCTGCGACATTCCTGCGTCTCCCCCTCCTACGGAGCCCATTTCAGCACCGTGTCAGTAGACAGTTACAATCCTACGACGTCGTGAGTGCAGCGGATGCGCGTTCACGTTAAGAGGAGTTTCGGGAAACGCTCCAAAGAAATTGACGATGGATCGCAAGATCCATCGGGAGAATGATCGTACGAGCGAAGGTCCATCGTTATCGGGAAACGGGGCCCAGAGCTTGTGTTTACACTCCAGATGTTGTGATTGCACTCCATATATGTTGTGTTTACACTTAAGATGGTGTGTTTAGATTGTTGATGTTTTCTTTTGAATATTATTACAATTTTTCTTCTATTTGTAATTGCTTGTTGGTATGTGTATGAATGCTGCGTCAGGAATGATACTCACTTTCGCTCTACTCCGTTCTATTCTATTTGCCCTCAATAGGTTGTGTTTACAATCCAGATGCTTGTGTCAATGCACTTCCCCGTGTTATATTTAATGAAACGGTTTCACTAAAAGCTGACAAGGAACTGAATGTTGGATATCGGAGCCTAAAATAAGGACCAGCTACTTTTTCACTCAAAGCAGCTGCATGTGTGTTATATTTAATGACACTGGTTTTACTTAAAGCTCACATGGAACTGAATGTTGGATCTCAGGGGCTAAATTAAGGACCAGCTACATGTAGCCTTGTAACAAATAATCACATGTAGCGAAACGGTAACCATCAGACCATCAAAGAGGTAATAAGATGCTAGAATGACAATAGACATAGTAGCTAGAATGACAATCCATGAGGTCATAGTAGCTTGAATGAAAAACAATGAGGTCACACTAGCTTTAATGACAAACAATGAGTTCATAGTAGCTTGAATGACTATCAATGAGGTCATAGTAACTATTCCGAATCATTGATTTTCATAATTCAGCATCAAACCCTGGTCCCAATTCTTATAGCCGATGTAATATATAAATGTGTGACCTTTGACCTTTGTCAGGACTGCTACTCTACATGTCAGCATGAACAACGGCCTGAGCTTCATCTCCAGCGCCGTGACAACCACTGCAGTAAGCTGCGTAAGTAGATCTCCTTACACACAAGTTACACTGGCTTTGTAAAGAGGTCTACTCTGTGACACTACAACAACAACAACAACAACAACAACAACAACAACAACAACAACAGCACACTAGGAGTTAAACATACAAGCTGTGTAAGTGGTCGAGCCAATTTTATTTATGTAGGCCATTTCGTACATGAGGCGGACTCGATGTGTTGCACATAAAAACATGTCATACAATAAAAATAAAAGTAAAATAGTCCATAAAATACATTTAACAACTGGATTTAAAAGAATCAATAAAATACACATGAAAACAGGATTTTAAACAATGAATGGAGGACAATTTAATGAGATAATAAGTTACAAGGCCTGCTCTGTGAAACAACAAACACTAGTGACAAATACAAGCTGTGTAAGTAAGACATACTCCCTGGAGCTACAACAACATCCATAGAATTACACATGCTAGATATGTTAGTAGACCTAGGGGTATACCACGACCCTCGCTGAACATACCCAGGCTTTCTTGGGAAAACCTGGCTCGACAGAGCCGCAACTTGCAATCAGAGTTAAATGGTACCACGAAGCTCACTTTAGATTCAATTAGTTGAACCAGGTTTTCCGCTTTAGGTTCAGTGCGCGTTCACTTGAAAGGGGCGTTTTTTGCGTAATTTTCTCACCTTTACGATAGATCAAGCAGTCTATATGCGTATAAGTGAAAAAATTCTGCATATTGTCTATAAAATAACTATGCCAAATGCAGAATTGTTCGCCATTAATCCAAATAGAATGATGATGATTTAAAAATGCATAAGCAACGTCCATCCTGCCTTATTCTATCATTTAGGGAATTCACTTTAAATACACCCTATGTAAGAAATGTATCGCATGTTTTCAACCGCTGAGAGGTAGCGGCTGTAGCGTAGTGGATTAATATAAGACCCGAACGCCTGCGACCGGGGTTCAAATTCGCAAATTCGCTTCGTGGTACAGGCCCCTACTCTGTGAAACTACAACATTGGATCAACTTCACACGGATTCCCAATGGGGCAGATTAAGGTCATAAAAACAAATCCAATCTGTCCGCAAGTGATTCTTTCCAACAGATGTAATTCATTCACATATTTTGGAGACAGTCCAAAGGAAAGCTAATGTGAACAACATGTTGTCCCATTGATAATTAGGATGATAATGAGTTTGGTTATCTTAACGCTGAAATCCATTCTAAGTGTATCTTTGGGTAGTCATAACAAGACTATGATGTGTAGATGGAAAATATCCTCGGCCTGGTAAATCCATTAATTTTATCATCATGTACATACTTTCATATTTCCATGATACTCTCATGACAACGTTTAGGGTTGATCATTGCTGTGCTAAAATGTAGGTGCCATAAAAATTGATAAAGTAACCCCATATCAAAAAGCTTCTCAGTTCAGTGAAATGATTCCACTGTGTATCTCCTGTCTCCTGTCTAGTCTGATGGGACCTTCATAGCCATCGCTCTGCTGATCCTGATGCTGCTACTCATCCTGGCACTACTCTGGTGGTTCTGGCCTCTGTGCTGCACCGTGGTAAGTCAGCCATCTTGTGTTTTCTCTGCTGTCGAGTCACAGGACTAGAGCAAAAAATATCTATTTATTTTTTGGCAAAATTGTCGGCAAATCATGATTTCTTATTAGTTTAGAAGACATTAGAAATTTATAATTGAATTGAAATGAGGTGAAATGGAAAATCAAAACATTCTTCAGAGTTGCACTCAAGGTTTTTGGCTGAGGTTACCTGTATCATAAATATAGGAGATTAAATGATGTGTATATAGGAGAGCAGTTTGTTTACCCTGATGCTGCTGTCCACAGATCCTCCACGACCCCCCCCCTCCGGTGATGGAGTACAGCTCTGTGAGTCGCTCCTCTTAGATGGTCCTCTCTGGAGGGTAGAGATGCTGGGCACATTTTTAACAATTCATGGAAACGTTCATGAAAAAAGTTAACGAAAAGATCATCATGATATCATAATGGGAAATATAGTATAACAACTATGAGCTGTAATTAAATTGAACTATCATAATTG
Source organism: Gadus morhua (assembly GCF_902167405.1). NCBI lineage: Eukaryota > Metazoa > Chordata > Actinopteri > Gadiformes > Gadidae > Gadus > Gadus morhua. The sequence goes on along the minus strand of NC_044051.1, from coordinate 13,012,867 downwards.
GAAATTTGGCATAACAAAAGTTGTCTGACACATAAACACACGTACTCCGTATACTCCTATTTAGTATTCCGGCTGATAGAGCTGATATGCAGCATTAGCGTGTCAAGTATTTCGTCAATACGATAAGTTGTTTTCTCTCGTTAAGGATGAAGATGACGAAGGATACCCAAAGAAGAGATGGCCCACCGTGGATGCCTCGTACTATGGGGGGCGAGGAGTGGGAGGCATCAAAAGGATGGAAGTAGGTCATACAGCCGTTATATTAAATATTGGTTGCATTTACATTTACAATTGGTCCATTTTTGCTACCGCACTCTAGTTTAGATGAATTGCGAGGAGCAGAGATAGAGGTTGTCTTCATCAGAGACCTTTCCAACCTATTGCAGGATTTATCGGCTGATAAGGAGTCCTTGTGAGGGAAGTGGAGTTAATCCAACAGGGAGAGACACGCAGGAATTTAAGGAGGTCAGGCTCAAAGCTAGGAAGAACTACCAGTGGAAAAAGTATCAGCAATAACTTAAAGAGAATTAAATTAGAAGCAAAGGATGAAATGTCCCCACTCTGAATGTCTAAGTGAAGATCCTGACCGTGACAGTCACGGTCGATTAGGTTACCGAGAAGCCTCTTGTGTTCAGCTCCAACTGAAATCAACAGAGATATAAAAGATTTCCTTTTCTTTTCTTTTTTTAAAACCAGATGGCTTGGGTTGTTAGGAAGAGTTTATGGTGATGTGGTGGAGTCGGCTTTTCACTTAAACAGGCCTATTAAAAAGACTGCAACTTGTTTCTGAAATAAGGCCTGTTATATAAGAAATAATATTAGACTCAGTTAAAAGTTTAGTCAATGTTGTGAACTAATAATGTCTTTAACATCGTTCATTCAAGGTTTTGACAAAAATAGTATGAATCAAACAAAAAGCTTGCTGATGAAAAATCCCAGCGTGCCTATGTGAAGATGAATAACGTCAATGTCTGCCAGATGTTAAGTAAACCAACTTCTATCCTCATGTCCAGGTGTACTGGGGGGACAAGGGGTCCACCGAGGAGGGGGCTAAGCTAGAGAAGGCCAAGAACGCTCGCGTGGTGATGCCTGAACAAGACTTTGACTTTCCTCCTCCACGGACCTTCAACAACGGCGTGCGCAGACCCGTCCGTCCTCAGAAATGGTATTCACCCATCAAGGTAAACATGTTGTCTTTATGTAAATTATGAAAGGATGCTCTAAGTGGAGTCATCATTTTTGGTCAGGCCATTTTTGGCCTATTGAGACGTAAAAGGGTCCTTATTTTATAACCAGGTGTGAGGTTGGTCATTGCAAGCAACTTGAAAACTATTTCCACTTGTGACAACAGAAATGGGAGTTCCCCCCGAGAATGATGATGAATACATTACCAGGTTTCATTCACAGTACACTAAATAGGTGACTGTGGAGTGGTCTGTACAAACATAACACACGCCAACTTGTGATGTCAGAAACATGTGAAACGGCTTAACGATTAAGTGTCACTTTATTAGGTACACCCAAAATAGCCAGGCTGCAACCCAGCACATAAATCACAAACGGCCAAATTCTGTCTTCATCTGTTGTTCGATCAAAACGAGATCCAAGAGCCTGATGATTGGTGCCAGACATATGAGGCCTGCAGTCTCAAAAACTGCTGACCTGTAGAGCTTTTCACACACCACAGTCCTTCTCCTGGAGTTTACAGATAGTGATCAGAGAATACCAAACAAAAGTCAAGGCAAAAGCAATTCTGTGGATTTTCAGTCCGACCGGAAAGAGCAAAGCTGCCAATGCGATCAATCTCTGCTTTGGTTGTTTGACCTTAACGATAGAGGCACACATCCATTGGACTCCTGTCAACCAAGAACAGAAAAATTAAATAAGAAATAACCTAATGCGCATGCAACAGTGTGCACCAGGGTGTCGTAGCTGAATATGGTGGATTGTTCCACTATATATAGATGACTTCATAGTAGGCCTACTCGTGCCCAGACATACATAGACATACTTGTACATAGACCTAAACAACTCCTGCATAAGATATCAATCTAATAGAGGCTCTTTCAAATTGGTTGGTCTGTTGTACACAGTGTATTTTATGCAGTCTGTTTAAAACTCTGTTTTATAGTGTACCGTAGTTTACGAAGTTGCCATTGATTGTATATAAGTGTGGTGAAAACATTCATACCATACTTACACAAACCATAAATACCACACTTAAATTATAAACCATAAAAACAATACTTCTATAAACCAAACACAATAGGTCCACTTTTTTTTTTTTTTAAGTGTTTCTGCTTCTCATGTTCCTGTGTTCAAGGTCCAAAACACGCTAGTCAGCTGTATTAGGTTCATAACACAAGAGTCAGCTGTAGAGGCCAATGAAAACCAGACGTGAATTGTATGGAGCTGAGTCTGACCTCCGACGCATTAAATCTGGCATGATTACAACCAAATATTTTCCTCTCGGAATTCGTGCTTCTCTCTTATGTAATCTGTTTCTATGGGACACGTCTCTCTATGAGCAGTACCGACCAGATACAGACCCATGGCATTGTGTAACACTACCAAGGAGTAAACAGTTCAGTGGAGAAGCACTACAAGCTGCAATGAAGTCAAGCTCATGTATCCCATATGCTGTATTGCTAGTTTGGTTTCCAACCCATACATAAAATGGAAAGGTTTTTGGAACCGGATGATCATTTGGGTCTGGTTTTGTTTCCTGGCTAGGGTAAGCTGGACGCGCTGGGCCTTCTGCTTAGGAAGAGCTACGCCCGGGTCTCTGTGATGCGACCGCACCCAGGGGACAAGGTGAGGAATTCACGTGTTTAACAGGTAACGAGAAACTCCACCCAACAACAGCTGACCACCAACATCAGGGCTGACCAGTCTCAGGTTGGTGTGTCTTGGTGTGTGCTGGCACGTGTTTGTCATCCATCCAAGCATGCAAGAAATAGCTGATAACCTTTCAAACTTTGGGGGGGCAGAATACCCTTAATTCACAATTTTGGATGCAATAGCAATAGCCGCCATGTGGAAGCTCCACAGTACTTTCATAGGAATAATATTCATCTGGGAATAGTTGACATACAACAGGCTGCAATGCAAAAGCCATAAAAAAAAAATTAGATTTATAATCCCTGATAAGTATTATCTTGGCTGTTAGAGGAAATTTACGGCAATTGTGATAAAGATAAAACATCTTTGAAATGCAACACAGAAGCAAAATGATACTACATCAAACACTCGCTGGCTGCAGAATTCTTTTATATCATAACTTCTTCGGAAAGAAGGTAATATATATGCAACCTAAGCCTTAGAATCAGCAAAAAACAGTAAACGTCTAACTTAATAAATGTACTAACTAAGCACAGATCACTAGGCTTCAACCAATCAGAGAAAGAGAAGAGTGAGGAGGAGTGAGGAAGTCAAAGTATGATGCAGCTTCTCATTATTTAGCATGGATTAATCCCATTCCAGGGTTTTAAAAAAGGGCTTTTTGTCTGTAAAAGCCATCAGGAGTAGCTGTCTACCCCCCAGCTCCATCCAGCTTCACCAGGGCCAGCTTGGCAGGCACCCTGCTTTCCTCCCCGACACCCACTAATAAGACTAGCCCCGGCATTTCCTCTTTCCATCTCTGGAGAACTCGGTGCTCCCACTGCCAAACAAAGGTTGCGCCACACAGAAACTTCATAGGAATAATATTCAGCTGCCATGTTGGAGCTCCACACAGAACCTTCATAGGAATAGTATCCAGCAGCCATGTTGAAGCTCCACACAGTAACTTCATTGGGATAATATTCAGCCGCCATGTTGGAGCTCCACACAGAACCTTCATAGGAATACTATTCAGCCGCCATGTTGAAGCTACACACTACCTTCATAGGGATAATACTCAGCACACGTGTCGACTGGAGAAATCTTTATAGTCACACAAAGGGCTGCAATTCAAAAGCCGTCAAAAAAGGACGATTTGGGATCCCTGATAAGTATTATCTGGGTCTATTAGAGGACAACTGCAGGAAATTGAAGATTAATGGTGTATAAGTAAGGCCTCTTGAGCTTTGAAAAAACAACCATTTATGAAGCTGACTCTGAACTCGGTAAGAGACGATCACATGACCCTGACTGTAATTTCTCGGAACCAATCTACAGGGCAGGTGTATCAACTTCACCCGCGGCTCCAAACCCAACGTGGGCCCTCGCTACCCCATCTACAACCACCCGTCCATGCCCATCTACACCCTGCCCCACAGCTACGCCCACGCCGCCGTCTCCAAGGGCAACGACGCCTTCTACTCCGACATGCCTCCGTCCCCCACCTCCATGCTGCCCCCGCTGCCCTCCACGCCCCCACCTTCCTCCGTCACCTCCCCCGCCTGCCCTCTGGAGGACCCTCACTCTCCTCCGCCCAACAGAGCCCTGCCTTCACCTGCGTTCCCGACAGCCACCACCCCACCACCGTCCACCCCCGCACCGCAGGAGCACTTCTTTGGCCTGGCCACGCCCCCATCGGCAACATCAGGCTTCCTGCCTCCTGCACCGCAAGGACCTCCCCCCTGCAGAGCACCGCCCCCCTCCCGCCCCCCGCCCAGACCGTCCTAGTGGTCCAGGTCAGTAGTAATGTACTAGTGGTCCAGGTCAGTAGTGATGTACTAGTGATCGAGGTCAGTAGTGATGACTAGTGGTCCAGGTCAGTAGTGATGACTAGTGGTCCAGGTCAGTAGTGATGACTAGTGGTCCAGGTCAGTAGTGATGACTAGTGGTCCAGGTCAGTAGTAATGTACTAGTGATCGAGGTCAGTAGTGATGACTAGTGGTCCAGGTCAGTAGTGATGTACTAGTGGTCCAGGTCAGTAGTAATGTACTAGTGATCCAGGTCAGTAGTGATGACTAGTGGTCCAGGTCAGTAGTAATGTACTAGTGATCCAGGTCAGTAGTGATGACTAGTGGTCCAGGTCAGTAGTAATGTACTAGTGATCCAGGTCAGTAGTGATGACTAGTGGTCCAGGTCAGTAGTAATGTACTAGTGATCCAGGTCAGTAGTGATGACTAGTGGTCCAGGTCAGTAGTAATGTACTAGTGATCCAGGTCAGTAGTGATGTACTAGTGACCGAGGTCAGTAGTGATGTACTAGTGGTCCAGGTCAGTAGTGATGTACTAGTGGTCCAGGTCAGTAGTGATGACTAGTGACCGAGGTCAGTAGTGATGACTAGTGGTCCAGGTCAGTAGTGATGTACTAGTGATCGAGGTCAGTAGTGATGTACTAGTGATCGAGGTCAGTAGTGATGACTAGTGGTCCAGGTCAGTAGTGATGTACTAGTGATCGAGGTCAGTAGTGATGACTAGTGATCGAGGTCAGTAGTGATGACTAGTGGTCCAGGTCAGTAGTGATGTACTAGTGATCGAGGTCAGTAGTGATGACTAGTGGTCCAGGTCAGTAGTGATGTACTAGTGATCGAGGTCAGTAGTGATGTACTAGTGATCGAGGTCAGTAGTGATGACTAGTGGTCCAGGTCAGTAGTAATGTACTAGTGACCGAGGTCAGTAGTGATGTACTAGTGATCGAGGTCAGTAGTGATGTACTAGTGATCGAGGTCAGTACTGAATGTAGTAGTTATCAAGGTCAGTAGTGAACCTCTTAGTGGACGTGGTCAGTAGTCAATGTACTAGTGATTGAGGTCAGTAGTGAAGGTCCTAGTGTTCCAGGCCAGTAGTGATCTACTTCAATAGGAAAAGAGTTAAAAGATTTGGATTATGAGACTTGAAATCTGGCCGATATTCTTTCTTTCCAGCAGCCTGAAAATAAAGTACTTTTGGAAGGAAAAAATGGAAATAAAAATTGGGGGGGAAAACATTGAAATGCCAGAGGCTAATAGTGTGGTATTTTCTCTCTTTCTTCTTTTCAGAATATGAAAGGCTTGAGACATGTGTCTGTCTGGTCCAACAGTTGAAGAGCAGCTTGCTTTGGGTCTTAAGAGTGAGCACAGTTTCGAACCCAAAGTAATCAAAATATTTTGTATTTTTTATATAATTCTGCAACTATTAGAATAGTTGCAATATTTGTCCTTCCCTCGAGTTGCGATCAGGTTTGCAATTTTCCAACGGTTTTCAATCTGTTAGTAATCCAGAAACTCAAATTGAAAGGGTTAGCAATTGACTTTGAATGTTTCATGAAAACCATTCCTGGCGTGTCCAAATGTTTTTATAAGTATATTATTTTTTACATGTAAACTTTGTCTGGCCGGTCCACAGTTTTTATATGATTTTGAGTAGTTTTGGGTTGGCACACACATACACACACATACACACACACACACACACACATAGACAAAATACTGCAATCCAACTGCAGTGTGCCCAGTGAACTTAAGAATGAACTGAAAAAGTGAACGCATGAATGATCTGTTAAGGTAAACATTTGAATATACTGTTAAAGTGAATGTATGAATGAACTGTAAAAGTGAATGTATGAATGAACTGTGAATTTATGAATGAAATGTAAAAGAATAAAACTCTTATGCATATTTGTGTTAATGTTCAGCCTTTATCCTTGAGTTGTGTATTTTTGAGTCGTGCATCATGTGCTGGGGTGGTCTTTACAAATCATCGCAACGAGCAATGCATACACAGAAACACTTCAAAGGTACTGCGTGTAAGAATCCAAAATTCATTTTTATTACTGGCCCCTTTGGCCAGTAAGTGAGCTGCAGCCTGCTGGAACTCACATTAAAAGCACTGGAGTGCAAGCTCCGTGGGTTGAAACAATAAGAATCATAAACTGATATTGGTTATCAACATTAATAAACGTATACAATTTAATGTTAGGAAAGAACAGACATTTTGGCCAGGCCACCATCTGTGCTTAGACATCACCTAAAACCTTTTTCCTGGCGAAACCGCTAACCGTGGTTCAGTTATAACAGAAATCCGCTCACAGACTGCTATACGCAACGCAGAGAGTCAGGGAAGGTCTTTACGTTTTTATATTGGCCATTTAAAGTGTTATATGCACGTGAAAATTTTTGCCATTTCCAAATCTTTCCGCTCCTTCCTTTGCAATTGTTGAGTCGTCATAAAATAATATTGCCTCATTATTTTTTCTAAACGATTGAATCCTAAGATTCATAGCCATTTGATATTTCCCCCATTTTCTTTTCTTAGCTTCTGTTTTAGCTGTTGAAGGAGACCCATCAAGGCAGACAATCCTGTGGGAAGTGAGCTCATCCGTTGTGCACGTGAAGCGTGCACATGAAGCTTGCACACTTCACGTGCACAGGACTAGAAGGCAGAATGCAGGGATTAGGACCAGCCGTCACCTGGGAACACAATATAACCTGACAGCCTAATGACATTACCCCAAACCCTTTGTTTTATACACGCCTTCTACAGTGCCAAGTAGCTTAGGACAAGGAAATAGGGTTTTGTTTTGTCCCTTTTTTATTGGAAACTAAGACTTATGAACTGCTTTTCTATTTTATAAGCTGTGCAAACAATGGCATTCCTTACCTTTATAAAGAGTGACTCCTTTGAAATCACTCTAAACCACAAACCACAGTTCTTAGATGTGCTCATATCCATTACACATATGTAAAGATAGTGGTCAGGAGAGAGGAGAGTTGTGTCCAAGCCATTTTCATTTGTTTAATCTTCTTCAATGCCTAGAAGGCTGGCTTCTGCATGGCATCACCTATTCTCCACTGAATAAGTCAAATTATAAACCGTAAACTATTTTGGATATAAAATTAGTTTAATGACATATGCATATACAAAAATAACATAATAATAACGTAAACGTGACGCATTATAGAAAGTGTAAAAAACATATGTTGACCTTGGAAATAAAACTAACTTCCTTATCTCCCTTATCCAGTTTGTGGAATTCTGTTTTTTATCCCATCTATATATATGGTGTAAATGGTATAACAGAGTTTCGCAACTTCAAATCTAGAACTACATCGACATAGATATAGTTCTACATCATTGATCGATAAATAGATTGATTTGGCCAGATTATGAGGAACATATTAAGTATAATCAATCGTTATACTTTTAAATGAGAATGGGTCACATGGTAGCTGAATGATATATGAATAATAACAATAATTATAAAGAGAGATAGTACCATTAGTCTTTCAATACACTATTTCAAAATAATTCATTAAGATATACTGTCAATTTACTTTGGCTCTATGTGGCTTCCCTTAGTTTTAAGTAATTTAGAGAAACAAGAAAAAAGAACTATAGGTCATGATTCTAAAGACAGAATCAGAAACATGTCTTGCGTGTCTGCTTGCTTTTGTTCTAGGTCAACAAGTGATGGCCAGGGAGGCAGTGTATTCGCTAGAGTCCTTGAACAACACAGCTAACCCCTCAGAGGTACCTGAAGACGGTGATAGTCACTAAACCAAAATCATATTTTTAGTTTGGTTCTTATTTTTGGAGAGATGAAAGTACTTGGTGCTAAGACACTCATCTTGTATAAAGTCCTTCCTGTACAGTGCTAACACACACTTCTTGCATAAAAGTCCTTCCTTTACAGTGCTAACACACTCTTAATCTTGTATAAAAGTCCTTCCTGTATAGTGCTAACAAACTCTTCATCTTGTATAAGAGTCCTTCCTGAATAATGCTAACACTCTTCATCTTGTATAAAAGTCCTCCCTGTATAACGCTAACACACTCTTTATCTCGGACTGAAGTCCTTCCTATAGTGCTAAAACACCCTTCATCTTCTTCGGAGAGGTTGGGGACCTGGGAGGATCTGGTCTTAGAGGGGGATCCTGGGAGGATCTGGTCTTAGAGGGGGATCCTGGGAGGATCTGGTCTTAGAGGGGGATCCTGGGAGGATCTGGTCTTAGAGGGGGATCCTGGGAAGATCTGGTCTTAGAGGGGGATCCTGGGAGGATCTGGTCTTAGAGGGGGATCCTGGGAGGATCTGGTCTTAGAGGGGGATCCTGGGAGGATCTGGTCTTAGAGGGGGATCCTGGGAGGATCTGGTCTTAGATGGGGGTCCAGAAGGAGCTGGTCTTAGATCGGGGTCCAGGGGGAAAAAGTCTGAGAGGGGGGGTCCACAAGGATCTGGTCTGAGAGGGGGGTCCATGAGGAACAGATCTGAGAAGGCGGTCCACAAAGATCTGGTCTGCGAGAGGGGGGTCCAGCAGGTGCTGGTCTGATATGGTGATCCTGGAGGATCTGGTCTGAGGTTGGGGTCCTGGGAGGATCTGGTCTCAGAGGGGGGTCCAGAAGGTGCTGGTCTGAGATGGGGGTCCAGAAGGTGCTGGTCTGAGATGGTGGTCCTGGAGTATCTGGTCTGAGGTTGGGGTCCTGGGAGGATCTGGTCTGAGGTTGGGGTCCTGGAGGACCTGGTCTGAGAGGGACGGGGGGATCATGGGCCTATCAGCCAGGCATAAAGCGGCCCAACCGCCACTGAACCGACGGCCGCCTGCTGCCCCACGCTGGACACCACGCGGTGCGCCGCTATTGGCTGCTGGAACACGGGCGGGGCCATGTAGCGCAGGTAAGGGGGCGGAGCCTCGGTGAGACACCGGGGGGCACTGACGAGTGATTGGACGTCGGGGACACTCGGCGGGGGGGCGGGCAGCACGGGGCCGGGGGTTTGGCGCTGCAGTTGTTTAACAGCGGGACCCCCCTCTGCATGGTCCTGCTTTAGACCCCAGGGGGCCAGTGGGAACCTGTCAGGAAGGGGGTCCGGGGACCTGACACTGGGTGGGGGGCGGCGGATGTGAGAGATGTCGGGGCAGAGCGGGCCTTTCGGTCGCCACGGCGATTGTCGGCGGGGAGATTGAAACAGAAGAGGGGTGGCTTTATCTGGTATGTGATGGGAGTGTTTCTCTTCTTCTGCGCGTGATGTGGCGGGCGGCAGGCTGCGCTCAGGCGCGGGGGTCAGACCAAGCTCCACTACAGCCTGCATGGAGCCGCTGGTGGCTGGCAGAGGAGCCGGCGCCCTCTGCTGGCCTGTGGGAGACAAGACAGACGTCAAGCAGAGTTGTATGGTCAAAGTCTTCTTACGACTTCTTACCGTTCTTTTTTTAATTGTATTCTGCATGGATTGACTATGATTAGTTATGATTCCATTTCATGTATTGTGCATGCTACTTGTCTTTAAACCTAATTGTTGCTTTTAGTCTGAGGATTGTGGGTTGTTTAATCTGAGGATTATCGAACGTTTGGGAACTCAATTCATTCAGATTCATATAGTATTACACTATTCAAAATAGGATTTCTATACAACTGAATAAATTGATATTATGTGAAAGCCCAGTTCTTCCCTTTTCATTATGAAGAGAGCAGTCTTCTTGATACAAAAAACTGCTAAATCAGAACTCAACATGTGTATTTTATTTGCCATCCTTTTATTACTCTTTTAGTTAGTTTCACAAAAATAGAATTAGGGGTACACGGTTACAAACACTACATTTACAACAACTCAGAAGAAGTCTTCACCAACAGCTTCCAGAAGGAACAACTCGGGAACATAATAACCTTATCTCACAATCTGATGAGAAGGCATCATGACCTAATGTGTTGAAGAGAGGGCATCATGACCTAATGTGTTGAAGAGAGGGCATCATGACCTAATGTGATGAAGAGAGGGCATCATGACCTAATGTGATGATGAGAGGGCATCATGACCTAATGTGATGATGAGAGGGCATCATGACCTAATGTGATGATGAGAGGGCATCATGACCTAATGTGTGATTTGAGGGGGGGTTCATAATGGTTAATCAGTGACAAATCATTTATAAATAGGTCCGAAGAATTATAAGAGAAGCTTGGTTTTCCTTTGAGAGAATGATTACGGTAACTTTAACCTGAATTATGGGAATTTCGAAAATTCTGCCATTTGTTTGGTTGAATTTGAATGAATTTGATTGATAACAATAGTTCCACAAGAGGTAAAAATAAGTACCTACCATACCTTTGAGTAAATAAACTTGTCTCTAGCCATTTATTAATATTTTTAGAACCGTTTTATTCAATTGAGGACAGATATTAACAGCAAATGTTAGTTGGACTTGATGATAAATATTCTTGCTATTTTGATGTAGGTCACTAACCAAATGAAAGATGTCCTATGAATTCATTTATTTCATCATTACAGGAAACATTGCTGAGGAACCACAAGCTTCTTATGACACAATGTCTGGCCAGAGTGCAACGCTGTCTTTGATCTCAGCACAACGTCTAAATGACATTGCAGAGACATAAACAGGCCACTCGTCTAAAGCGGTATATTCGTTCATTAAAGCAAAAAAAATAATAACTTTTCGGATAGAAAGTAATCACATGAAAACCCAATCCAATTTTTTAAATGAACATTTAATATACCTCACAAAAAAAGAATGACGCATAAAGTATGAAAACACCCATGAAGGTCTGGTTACAGGTTGTGACGGGAGGAGCAACATTTCGGTTTGAAGTTTGGTGGTAAAACACAAATATTGAACATTCACTCCATTCATCGTTCTATCATTTCATTCATGGCTTCACTCGATTTATTGCAGATGGAACAAATGCAGAAAAAGAAAGAAAAAAGAAAAGAAATCCTATTCTTTACTCTCATTGGATGTTAATTGATTGCCAATGTAGGGCTGGGTCCTTCAAGGACGTGTTTAGCTACTGTTGATACATGATACTATATGTGACATCACAAAGAGCTTCAATACATGCTTCCAAAGAATTTTGAGCATTGTCTCTATGGGACATCACATAAACAATACCTACTGCCCTTATACTAGACTTTATACAGTATAGTCTGTATGTGAAATCACATATAGAGCCTTGATATATATTCTATACAGAGTACAGTCTGTATATGACATTACACATAGAGCTTTGATACGTACAACCATAGACGTTATATGGAGTATAGTCCATAGGCGACGTCACATTTAGAGCTTCAATACGTACTGCCATAGACGCCATACAAAGTTTAGTCTGCAACAGAGCGTACACACCAAGGTATAGACAGAGCCACTCCTTGTGCAACCCTCAGATTAAAGAGTAATTCCTACCTGAGAAAGAATTTAGGGTGTGTGTGTTGTTGGGTTTGGGTTGGGGGGACGGGATGTGCTTTCAAGAAATGAATTATAATTACAGCTGCATCCAAAATACACAGCAAATTTTCAGAACATATGTAGTGGCTACCGTACACGTTAAACATCTGTCAACAACTCACTCATACTAAAGCAAGCTCGCACACACACACACACACGCGCGCACACACACACACACACACACACACACACACACACACACACACACACACACACACACACACACACACACACACACACACACACACACACACACACACACACACACACACACACGTACCATAACAATATTACACCAACACACGTTAACAGGATATCCCACACCAACGCCAGGCTTTATGAAGTCTTGTGTGGACACTAAAAACACAAAATATTCAGCTAGTATTCGAAGGTCTCGGGGAATGGCTTTTCAAATAGAATTGACGGTAGATGAAATAGATGGAAGATCAAATGAAAGGAGCGAACAGGCAGGCCTTTTTCCATCGTTTTGATCAGAAATATAATCCCTCATCAGTTATCATATCAACACAACATGGAGTGAGCTTTGTATACAGAATGAAAGGACGGTTATAGTGTCAGCCTTGTGTTGGTCAACAAAACATGGTGTGAGCTTGATATGGGGTAACTTGTTGGGGTAACTTTAAGAATAACAGGGTAAGCCATGTGTTGGTTAACCCATCATGAAGTGAGCTTGATATACAGTACAGAATGGAAGGAGGGGTAACTTAAAGAATAACAGGGTCAGCTTTGTTTTGGTTAACCAAAATTAAATTGAAATTGATATACAGAATGGAAAGAGGTGTAACTTAAAGAATAACAGGGTCCGCTATGTTTTGGTTAACCCAAAATAAATTGAACTTGATATACAGAATGGAAGGAGGTTTAACTTAAAAACTAGCAGGGTCAGCTGTGTCCGTTTGTGTGTGGATTCAGACCAGGGCTCAGGAAATTATTTCCACTACACAGTTCCACAAGGAGGAATGACATATATATTTATATATAGTGATCTGTTTTTCAATATTATTGAATTATAATTATGGAAGAAATCATATTTTCTTTCATTATAGACTAATATTTATTTCATACATTCATTCTCTAACACTCTAATCGTATTGACATTTATTAACAGTAAACTATGAATATATATATTATACATACACATATATATATATATATATATATATATATATATATATATATATATATATATATATATATATATATATATATATATATATATATATTTTACCCCACAAGTAAAGTTTTATGACACCCAGTGTGGACGATGACTTGATATATAAACATAGGAATGGACCAATCACATGGCCCCATACCGATTGCAAATACATATTTACATAATGCAGACGTAAACCAATGACAGGAATGTTGCACAACGATGAATGGTTTTGGAGTAGATAAAAACTAAGTCAGAAAAATACTTGTAACAATAAAAATAAACAACTACACTCTTCCATTAGTGTTTAGGATTCAGGACCAGATTCTCTCTTTACGCACAACAGAGACACTTTGAAATCCTTCTATTAGAATGTTACTTGTTTGTATTATTTTTTTTCATCTGCGTTTCATGCAATTCCTACCAATACAGCACATTGCTATACAAACAATGAACAGTGTTTGTAATTTTGTTTCAAACTTACAGGTCACCGAGCAAAATAAATCGTATGAGGCAACACGAACAAATACCATATTGTAAACTGTAAGCTGCAGAATAAATTCTATTTATCTATGAGATACAGGATACAGATGTAAAGTTAGATATTCTATTGATCTATGAGATGTGAAGTTAAATATTCTATTGAAATCTTAAGCCTCAAGCGAATACGAAGGCTTGTCCAGGGCAGTCTCACGTCACCTAGCCCAGAGCCTCATAACTGTGTCCAACTGTGTTGGTGTAAACGGATAGGAACATGATCTGTTTTGGAAAGCTACAGTCGCCATTTCTCAATGTTGAAATAGTAGACATGAAATGTCTGTCAATGACTTTCAAAATAGAAGCACTGTTCCCCTCAGAAGCGGTTGGCGGATATCAACAAACTACATTTTTTGATATAGACTTTTCCTCATCTAATTAGATATTTACAATCTCAACTTTGGCCGCAAGTTTTGGATAATCAACATATGGTATGAGTCAGCCAATGGCGATGTGGTCCGACTTCAACTGCCTCTCAAGAGACATCAAGGCTGTGGTAAAATCAGCCCATGTAAACAAATAGTTAGCAAATGGTAGTTTCCCTTCTGGGAAATAATTAACGTTAGTTTTTTGTTTGCTGCGTTCAATGTTAAAGTAACTAACATACCTTTTCCCTTCAGATGTGCAAATCACTCAAGGATAAACAAACCGAACAAGGACAATCATAAACATGATATCTAACTATACCTAATATCCTATAGTAGATAGATACATTTATATAATAGGTAAATAGATTCATCGTCTATCGTTCGACTCGGAGAGAAACAATGCAATGCCACAGAAAAACAAAAAACAAGATTGCATCGTTTCGGTTCACTTCCAAGAAAAACGGTTTGTCTTCGCGTTTCCGTTCATCTTCACTTTCCGTTTATCGTCACGTTGTTTGGTGAAGTTTAGTGCGCAGGCCACTCTTTTTCTCTTTGTTTTCTTTTTTGCATTTCACAAGACGTTACTAACTAGAGACGGAAGCGAACAAGGAGCTCAAAATGGCCGCCAGGGCGACCAGAGACGGACGATCTCTGATTCACGTACCAGGGGGTGCAACACGGGGTGCAATGGTGACCGATGTCATAGTAGTAGAAGAAGAAGAAGAGGAAGAAGAAGAAGCATGGGGAGGAGGAGGAGTTAGAAGCACTAAAGAAGAAAGATCACTTTGACTGCGAGGGGTATCATTATTATTCATATTATTATTATTAATGATGGGATAGACAGCCAGGGGGGTGGAGATGTTATTTCTGTAGTTGTTATTAGAGCTATGGAGAGGATGGAGGGAGGATGGGGGTGGTGGGGGGAGAACTTGGTCCACTGGTGGAAGGTCCTGGTCTGGTCTACATATGGGGGGGGACATCTTGGTCTACATGCTGGGGGGGGGGGGGGGGGGGGTGTCTTGGTCTGCATGATAGGTGGGTGCCTTGGGCCAGACCTGGGGGTTGGAACAAACATTGACGGGGTCTTGGTCTACAGCTGGGGGTTGGTCCACATGCATGTTGGGGAAGTCTGGGTCTACATGCTGGGGGGGTGTACAGGTTGGGGCGAGGGTACAGGTTGGGGGGGTCTTGGTCTATTGGCGGGGGGTAGTTTACAGGTTAGGGCGGTCTTGGTCTACGGATGGGGGGTGGTTTACATGTTGGGGGGGTCGTGGTCTATGGATAGGGGTGGGTCTACATGTTGGGGGGGGTCTACATGTTGGGGGGGTCGTGGTCTATGGATAGGGGTGGGTCTACATGTTGGGGGGGGTCTACATGTTGGGGGGGTCGTGGTCTAAGGTTGGGGGGGGGGTCATGGTCTATGGGTGGGGGGGGGGGGGGGTCTACATGTTGGGGGGGTCGTGGTCTACAGGTCAATCAGCTGGTCCACCAGCATCATGGGGCGGGTCATGCCGGCCAGGCTGGTCTCCGAGCCGCCGCTGTTACTACGGGAATGTCCTTCGGAAACTGTCCCGCCGCACGGGAGGACAGACACGGGCGGGGGGGGGGGGAGAGAGAGAGAGGGGCAGAGAGGAAGAGGAGAGAGGGTAAGAGGCGGGAGGAGGGGGAGAGAAAGGAGGAGGGGAGCCAAAAAGCATAAGTCACAAGAGGCCAAGAAAAAAGTTAAGTGTAACAGCATTCATGAGGTATCCATGCATTGAAGTATACTTAATAATAATAGAAAACCATAATTACTTATATTCCTTACATAGCTGGGACAAGTCATTGATGATTAAACAATGTGCTTGCATTGACCTTGACTGACCTGCGATCCCTCAGGGTCAAGGTCAGGGTCAAGGTCAGAGTCTTCCAGACGGCGTGTGTGTGAGAATGAAGAGGAGCGGGGGGGGGGGGGGGGGGGGGGGGGGGGTTCTTCCTTACCTTGTGAGTTCTTCCTTCCGGTGACGGGGATGGGGTCAAACTCATCCTCCATGACCCCCACCTCTGCGGCGGTCCCCTGGGTGTCAAAGTCTGACAGCAGTAGACAGTCTACAGGAGACATGTTTAAAACGGTTTCATCAGGGCAGGTGTTCAATCTCTCCAATTCACACGGTCATTTTGAAACATATATCCTACAAGTTTTCCATATTTTGAAGAGCAACATATTTTTGACCATATGCAGTATAGCAGAGGTTGATCCAGCTCTTTTCAACAACATGACTTATTGCACTACGGTTATAATGAATCATCTTAGTATATGTGGAATGTCCTTTCAATGCTTGCACACTCAAGTCATGTTTTTACTTGCATGGGATCACAGTTCCAGTCTCAAAGGAAGAGACTGGAACACTGACCTTGGAGGAGGTGGGTGACACACCAAGGACTAATTAGCATTAGCATTCGGTTAGCATTAGCATAAGGTTAGCATTAGCATAAGGTTTTAGTTTAGTTTACTTTACATACAAGCGTAAGTTAAAATCACACAAAGAAAAAAAAAAGTCGTCATCTTAATTTATACATTGACATTTCTTATCAATAAGCATGGGCATCAAGCATTAGCATTAGTTTAGCATTAGCATTAGGCGTCTCTCCACCAGCTACCTGCATGAGGCTGCATGGTCACCCCCGTCAGGAGGCTGAACTCGTCGAGCGCGGAGGCCGCGGCGGAGGTGGGGGCGGAGGAGAGGGAGGAGTAGCCACTGGTCCTTCCCCCTCCTCCCGCTGCTCCTCCTGTAGGGTCAGAGGAGGTGGAGGAGGAGGCGCCGGAGGTCAGGGAACAGCCCAGCAGGGAGTCGTCTGCTGCCGAGGTTTCTGCTGGACAGAGAGGTTTGGGTGGGGTTAGGTGTGGGTGGGGGTCAGGTTTGGGTGGGGGTCAGGTTTGGCTGGGGGTCAGGTTTGGTTACAGTCTGGGACAAATCTGATCAATGGAACCCAATCTGTTTTTAGCAAATGGGGGTTTACCTTTGGCAGAGTCCTGCGAAGAGCCACCGAAGGGATCGGCCAATGAGAGTAGATCAGGAAGTAGGAGGGAGGATGTATCTGGAGACTTGAGTCCTTCGATCAGTTTCTCTGCTGGAGGGCAAAGAGAACAATATGAAGGACACAACATGGACACAAAATAGAGGAGGACACAACATGGAGGAGGGCGGTTTGAAAACCGCCCTTATGTTGCTTTACTCATCCTTAAATCGACCACAGGAGCGCATATTGCTCCACTTAGTAGATATTCTTACCCGGTGTGTCTGACAGTTGTAGACCGTTGAAGGGGTCGGGGAGGGACAACAGCGAGGCCACAGAATCCCCACAGAGAAGACCGGCAGACGCTCTCTCACCTAGGGGGTAAAACATTGCGTTAAGATTCACTGTTCAAAGTAGTTTACTAAATAATTGACAATACAAGAGAAAGTATCAAACATATCTGCAATCCAGATCCACACATTATGTTCATCTATAAAACTGATGAGTACTATTTTTTATTAACTATCATTATTGAATAAGTAACAACTGATCAAAGCCAGAAATAACAGAGGACAAAACAGGAGAGAGAGAGAGAGAAAAGAGAGAAGAGAGAAGAGAGAAGAGAGAGAGAGAGAGAGAGAGAGAGAGAGAGAGAGAGAGAGAGAGAGAGAGAGAGAGAGAGAGAGAGAGAAGGATTAAGATAAGAGGAGGAATCTGAACCAGGCCAGCGATTACAACAGTTGCTGTCTTGCAACGAGGGCTCTGTTCATTTCCAGGTTTCAATCTAGAGTGGGAAGTAAGACGCGCCGCCTATATCCAATAGATTCTGTGTTTAAAGCATGTGCCGTTAACATAACATGACTTTTTTTTTACTTTCAGACGAGGAAGCTGACATGGGTTTTACGATGGGTTTAGGACAGCAGAAATGTGTCCTGTGTCCAATTCAATTCATGAGCAGTGTTGAAAATATGCAGTGCTGACAGGGCACCGCGGATCCACTCTGATAATGAATGAGGCCGGCTGGCCCTTCCCAGGCATCTGGTTCTAATCTGGAGGAGACCCAGAGACGGAAAAATGGCTCGGCATGGAAAACTGTTTGATGCATTGTTGTACTCAACAGCCAACAAAGGCTTCAACTGAAGAGCAACACATTGGCTTAGCTATGAATAAATCAACATCCACATAAGACGCAGTTTAAAGGTCCCCTATTATTTGTTATTGTTGATGAGCCATTAGAACACTTTAGGAGTGTTGAGACATAAACCATCCCCTGGTAAGCTGGTATTGATCTGTCCATTATACACCTGTGTGAACACTCACTCCACTTGGGATAATTATTAGTTACTGGAATGGCTTTAAACAGAAGGCCTCTTGGGAGTGTAAAGGTGAACGGAACAGTGTAGTAGCTCACCTTCCCCGATAGGCGAAGACTGCAGACCAGGAATCAGTTCATCAAGGGTCACCAGGTTACTTTCCGAAGGTACATCTGCAACCCCAAACAAAATCGTCATTTCACCTACCATTCGCCACAGAGAAAAATAACCCAAGAAACCTAAATCACACAAGCAAGTGTGAGGGTGCCCACTGACCTGTGGGCATTACGTCGTCCGTGCTGATCAGGAGGCCGACGGCCTGCCCAGAGAAGCTGTCGTGGTCGTCGAAGGGGTTCCATTGGGGCTGCGAGGGGGTGGAGCTGGCCGAGCCATGGGAGGGGGGAGACCGTCTGTCGCCTGGGCCGGGCTGGACCCCGTCCTGCACCACACTGGACTGGGCCGTGCCTTCCACCAGGCCAGATGGACCCGCTGGTCTGAGGGGACACACATTCACATCATGTATTTCAAGGCCCACTTGATCCAAGGGTCTCGCTTAATGTAAACCGTAAGCCGATGATGGGATTTGATGGTTGATATGGTTTCTATGGTTAAATGTTGCATTGCAGAGTCAAGGGTTATAGGTAGCATTAGATGACTCAAGAACAGCACATCCGTGTTGGAATTATATGTCGGAACATTGATGAGCCTCTCTGATTGGCCAGTGAATGCATCAGTCAGAGGTGAGGGTGACGAGGGGGTAGTGTTTACTGGCTCGGCACAGCTTCTCCCAGAGTATCCTGTTGTTGTTGTTGTTGTTGTTGTTGTTGAGAATAGTCGTTCACTGGAACCGCAGCCAAAGCTGGTTCCTCCAGGACCAAATTTAAGGAAGAAGGCGGAGTCACAACCTGTTATGAAAAAACACACGGGTAACGTTCCACTTTTAAAAAGAGGTGCAATGCATGCTGGGAAAAGAATACACCAATCACTGAATGAACGAACAATGAATAAATACATCCAAACAGAAAATAAATGGAAATAAAAAATAATATGCAGACAAAAATGGTGATTGAAAATAACTTTTATTGTTTATTTAGGTGATGACATGAAAAAACCCACAGGCAGGAACAATGGACAATGAGGTCATCGCGAGACGGACGGATGGAAAAATAACCAAGGGACGGATGCAAAACCAACAGGAAGATGAGTATGGCTGTGGGATGTGGACATGGCTGGGTGTATCCGGTATGCAGGGGGTTTGGTGCTAGGGTCAGGGAACAAAACGGTTACCCTCGTCTCCGTTTCAGCCTTTTGGGAGCCGGGCTCTGGGGCTCCAGCCGGGACAGAGCTCGGAACAGGAGCCGAGACCGGAGCCAGGACAGGGGCCAGTACAGGAGCCAGGACGGGACCCGGGTCAGGAACCGAGACGGGAGCCTGGACTGGGGCCGAAACGGGAGCCAGGACGGGACAAGGGACAGGAGCTGGGGCAGGAGCCAGGACTGGGGCTGAGACCGGAACCAGGACAGGAGCCAGAACGGGAGCCAGAACGGGAGCCAGAACGGGAGCCAGGACGGGACAGGGGACAGGTGCTGTGGCAGGAGCAGTAGCAGGAGCTGGGGCGAGGGCCATGGCGGGCCCGGGGGCAGGTGAGGGCTGGGCCGGCTGCTGGGGGGCCAGTGGTTTGCTGGGGGAAGGCTGAGCGCCGGCCTGCTTGCGGCGGGCCGGTCGCTGGGGCGGAGCCGGGCTGGCCGGGGGGTGGGACGCTTGTTGCTGCGGTTGCTGGGGAACGGGGGCCGGAGCGGCCGCGGGCGGACATGTGACCTGAGCTCGGTTCTGAGTCGGCTGAGGCTCTAGCTTGGGCGCAGCAGGCGGCGCGGAGAGCTCGGTAACGCCGGCAGCGGGCGCTGGGGGTGCCGGCTGTCGCAGACAAATATGATGACAGCAAAACGGGTTCGGTTTTTTTGAAGCATTCACGACTTGTTAGAAAAATACAGATTCAGACCTAAACGCATAAAAGCAGGCACCGTTAAGCTGTGATTAGCATAATTTAAAGTTAGATAAGCTCTATTTCATGGAACATTTGGAAGCCATGAAGTGCTACAACTAGCTTTCAAACACTGAATTGTGAAGAACCGGAAGATTTGGGGTCCAATTTCCGCTTTCCCCCTGAATCAGCTTCTTTAGCATAGCTTGTAGCGACAGAGATAAAAAGGAGGTGGACCTGTTTTTGAGGAACCCCGGCAGGCTGGATGGAGTTGTTGAGCATCAGGCTGGTGGGGGCCTTCTGTGATAGGAGAGCTGCAGCCGGCTGCGACAGGTCCAGGCTGACTCCTGGTGGTGGTGGTGAACACAACAGACACTCTTAACTCATGGAAGACAGTGAAAAATAAAGGCTAGAGTCCTTGAGAGAATGTTCTGATCTGAGTTGGTATATAAACCAACTATTAAAACTATTGCCAGTCAGAAAACGTACAAAAAACCACGACAACAAAACATTCAAGTAAACACTTAATAAGCACACTTAATAAAAGAAGAGAAAAGGCAGCGGTGGGTCAAAACCTCCTCTAACTGGTCGTTCTGGAAGGTGGGATACATGTACGCAGTGAGACATGCAGGCACCAGCAGCAACTACTCCTCAATATGTTCCGCCCGTAGTTTCCCTCAAGGCATGATAACAAGGCATTGGATGATGAACCCAGGGGAGGAGGTGGAGATGGTGGTGGGTACGTACCTATGGGCTGGGCTGGCCCGGCGGGGATGTTGGCTCTCTTGCGGGGCGTGAGCGCGGCGGGCTGGATGGGGAGGATGCCGGCGACGGGGGTCTGTGCGTGGCCCGCCTTGGGCCGCTGGCGAGGGGTGATGGAGGTCTCGGTGGTGGGGACGGGGTCCGTCAGTCTGCGCCCAGACACCCAGGGTGTTAGCATTACAGAGCACTCCATAGTGTGCAAATGGGATGCTAATATTGAATGTTAGTATTGAATGCCAACATTGAATGCCAACATTGAATGCTAACACTGACACTAAAACGTATTGCTAACACCGAACGCTAACATGGAATGATAACATGGAATGATATCATTGAATTTTATACGTAATGCTAAATGTGGCTTGAAAAATGTAATGCTATCATTGAAAGTTAACATTGAATGCTTACAGGTAATGCCAGCGTCTTATGCCAATATATGTGATGCCAACGTTGAACGTCAAATCTAGCCTCATGCTCACCTGGCCTTGATCTGAGTCTGGCTCTTCTTTGCTGCCGCTGCTGCACTCGCTTTGATTGGCTCAGGAAGGTTGGCCGGTAACGGAGAATTCTAGATACATGAGAAGATTGTTGTTTTTCTTGGTCGTTATGCATCTTGTTCATGTTAGATGTTGCATGTAGTAACTAAAAAAACATTTCCTTCTGAGAACAATAAAGAATTATTTGAATACATTTTTTTAATGGAAATTCCAAAAAGTTAGTTACGTAAATTAATTAAAAAGTAAATTATACATGTCTTTAGGAGGTGTCTTTCCCAAAGTTGCTAGGTTTCACTGATATCAACTCTGTTTTGCACATAGTGTTCCTGGCTAAAGTATACCAACTGCAGACCACCCCTTTGTGTGTGTAGTAGATCATGCATTAAAGCCCATTAGAAAACCAAGCCCATTAGAAACCCAATCCCAAAGGAACCAAGACGTGTTTGCACCGCTCCCCCCGACACCGACCTTCACATTCTGAACAGGGCAGGTCCGCTGAGACAGTTTGAAACCCAAGTGGGACACTTGGAAGATATCAGGCCTTTTGTCAGGGTCTGGCTCCAGCATGTAGCCTGACAGACGCCAGTTAGAGAGAAGAAGAAGAAGAAGAAGAAGAAGAAGAAGAAGAAGAAGAAGAAGAAGAAGAAGAAGAAGAAGAAGAAGAAGGAGGAGAAGGAGGAGAAGGAGGAGATGGAGGGAGGAAGGGGATTTAGAGAGGGGAGCTGTAAAGACTGTAGGCCCCTTGCACAACACACTGCCTGGGAGCACATGAGCGGCGGTCTGTTTACAATCAGCTCACCAACCATCCAGACCCAGTTTGGACAGTGGGTGTAGCCTTCTTAACCATGTTTGCCTGCTTTTGCAGCGAACGCTGTGAGGTAATGGTGACCTCGACTTAAACAGGGTGTATGAGGAACAGACTGCTCTGCTGGCAGTGTGTGAGAGGCAGGGAGATAAGTCACATCAAGCACCAGTTGGTATCAAAGCCCACCACCAGTAGAACGCAGAGCTGAAACAACACGACTGCTTCTGACGTACAGCCAAGAAATACGGAATGAAGGGTGGGATTGAACCGTCAGTGGGATTCAGAGGAGAGGAATGTGTATTGATGGTATCCCTATCAAATCAGCAAGAACCGATTGCATCACTGTAACCAGGTTGAATAGCAAACATAACAAATAGTTATGCTCACTAAATATGCAAATCATTATGCAAATTAGCATACAAGCAAAAAAACAATTTCTTAAAAAAAATGCTAACGAACCGATATGCTAACTATTCATTGCGCTAATGTTTCAATATGCTACAGAATCATTATGCTAATTTATCGATATGCTAGCTAATCATTGCGCTAATGATTCAAAATGCTACTTGATCATGATGCTAATGAATGGATATGCTACCAAAGCGACATGCTAACTGTAACACTAACGTATGAGGCAGTGCAGGTCGTAGGAGTAGCGAGAGTTGTCTGGGATGGTGAAGCTGCCGTCACATATGGCCACCTGGCTTTCGCCGAAGGGCAGAGTGAAGAAACACAGCTTATACAGCAAGCAGCCCAGCGCCTAGAGAGACACACACACACACACACACACACACACAGACACACACACACACACACACACACACAGAAAATGTAGGTCAACTACAATAGATACAAGTGAAGGACTATTGCATGTTGTTCACCATCAAAGGAAAAAGTAACACACACAAGCTAACCTTTGTAGTTAAGAAGTGATACTCAAAACGAAGGTAGCTTAAGTGAGGGTGTTATTATACTTGTAACAATTGTAAGTGTTCCGAAGCATACATACCCAGATATCTGCTTTAGTCGTGATGAGTTTGTTGTTGTACAGATTCACCATTTCAGGGGCACGGTATGATAGTGTTGTGTATCTAAAACACACAAAAAATAACAGACTAAGTAACTATGGGAATGATAAATGTTAAAGTGTCCTCTTTGGTAGCCAAAGATCATCATTAAAAGTGTGCGTTTATCGTGCTTATTTCCCCATGATACATCATTCAGTTGAGCAGAGTTTAAGATGCATTTATTAATATAATGATCATGAACAAACTTTTTGATTTCTTCCTCCACTGTGGCCACTCCCTCAGTCTGCGGGCTCTGGAACTTATCGGTGGCGCTGCCAAAGTCACAGAGAACGTAGTGGCCCTTGTCATGCAACAAGATGTTCTCCACCTGGAGGTCAGCAGAGGAGTGGACACGGCCATTCATAACAACACTAAAGATAAAGCTGATTAGACACAGCTCACCATCCGACTGGGGGAGACTGTATATATGACTGTTTAACAGAGCTAACACGCTCTGGTCCTTTTTATAGATGAGAGAAATATCTAGATTATATTCTATCAAAATGTTCATCTGATCTGATCCGTTTACCTGAGAAAAATATGGATGGTATTGATCTAGAGAGCATCATCTGCTCTTATCTGTTTACATTATAGAAATAAACATAGATTATATTGACCTAGATCATCATGTGATCTTATGTATACAAGAACAACAGGGGGGTATATTAAGAACTACAGAAGTGTATACAAGAACCACAGGAGTATATGTAAAGAACAACAGATTTGTATACATGAACAACAGATGTGTATAAGAACTACAGACGTTTATAAGAACTACAGTTGCGTATAAGAGTTACAGATGTATACATGAACTACAGATGTGTATAAGACCTACAGACGTTTATAAGAGCTACAGTTGTGTAAGAGTTACAGATGTATACATGAACTACAGATGTGTAAAAGAACGACGGATGCATACAATTTCTCCAGATGCCTATAATAAGAGACGGCGGACCTTGAGGTCGCGGTGAACGATGGGGACCTTGCGCTGGTGCAGACGGGACAGACCCTCGCACGTGTCACAGAAGACCTGCAGGACTTCCGCCTCAGCGAAGCCCGTCTGCAGCCTCTGGTTCATCAGGTTCACCACCTGGCCCCCTGAGAAGACATTCTCGGATTACAATACAGAATACACAGCGGTCGCATGAAACGATGACAGGGTCCTGCATGGTATGACTAGCTGTTGGGCAAGGGCAAATGCACACTTCATAGTGGTCAAATTGGGCAAGTTGTTGTTGTTGCGTTAAATCAAAAGGGTTTGACCCCATGAGTTAAAGCGTGAAAGGTGTTCATCCTGAGGAATTGTGCATGCATACAAAATTCCTACATAAAACTAGGCTGTTTCTAATATTGGCTTTGTGAAGGATGCTGCTAACGCAAGAAGGATGAAGTCAGACATCGAATTGTCTGAGGTAACAGATTCAAGACTGGGAACATCTTGAAAATGTCTGCATCTACTGGTCACAGGTGACATTACAAAACATTATTTTTACACAGATGAAACCGCTTTACGAAGCAGGGTACATCCCCTTCATACATTCAGCTGAAATACCAGCATCGAAAACAACTGAACTTTCAGAGGACACTGCCCCTGACGTGAAGACCTTAGCTCAAAGGTATGATATGTCATTTTTGCAGCTAGGCGTATCTCCCTCAAACCACAGCAAAAGACGTAGTTGATAACGTCATGAAGTAGTGTGGGAACATGGGATTTGTTGTTTTCACCGCCATGCCGGTGACAATCCTCCCACGTATGATCGAGTTTTGATTCTGCCCGTGCAGTGAGAGGAGGCTATTCACTGATGGTCCCTTGTCAATGTGTTGGTGTGCGATAGAGAGAGAGAGAACGAGAGGGAAAGAGCAAATCCATGTGCTGCTTGCAGCTGTACATGGATAAATAAAAGTAAAAAATGAAATGACCCACCCAAGTAAAGTCTTTTTGTGGGGAACATGGCATTAGAAGGTGGCTGGTATGAGACTTTTCATAGCACATCGTAGAAACCGAGATCGATATTGAAATATCGTCTATCAATAAATTAGGACTCTACTAGATACTAGTAGAGTCCAGGATTAAAGAGGATAGGTTACCATTAACATATCACCACTCAAAATGGAACGGACTGTCACCATAAGTAAATCTACAGATTGGTCTGGTTTGAACATTGTTGGAAACCATTAGGATAATGCAAAAAACACAACTCAACAAAAAGTATAACATAGGTCATAGATATATAGAGTTAACACCTTGAGAAATGGAAAATAACACATTTGAAAATATTTAAATATGTATATAATAAGCATGTATACAGTATACATACCCATATTTTCAGAGAAGGAAGTATGTCTCAGACTAAACAAGGGATGTGTTTTGTGGATTGACTGTGTACAGGTGAGACGGACAGCCTACCTTTGCAGTAGTCCATCAGAATGAGCACCTCCCAGACCTCTCTTCCTCCCATGGCTGTGATATTGGAGTCCAAATAAGTAACAATGTTCTTGTGGCCCACGAGGTCTTTCTGCAAGAAGAGCACGCAAATACAAGAAACAAGAAATGATGAGCTGGGTATGATCTGTATAGATATAGAGCTCTAGCAAGATTGGAAACTGCAGGCACAGGCTTAAGTGAGTATTATACCTATAAAGAAGATACTATGTTGGTTAGTTTTTACACATTAAGCTTTGTTTTCTTCAGGCTATGTTATCTAGCCACCCCATCTGTTAACTGGTGTTATCTAGTTCCCCTTGACAACCAGCTATACCAGAAAAACTCCTGTGTGTCAACAATCCCCTCACATGATCCTATCATCAAATGCATTGCGGAGAGGGGGTTGAAAGGGGAGGTGTGTGTGTGTGTGTGTGTGTGTGTGTGTGTGTGTGTGTGTGTGTGTGTGTGTGTGTGTGTGTGTGTGTGTGTGTGTGTGTGTGTGTGTGTGTGTGTGTGTGTGTGTGGTGTCGTTAAAATCATATGTGATAACGCAAGGTGTCATAAGCAGTGTGTGAGGGGAAGTGGTTGCCTCTTGCTCTGAGAGGTGAGATGAAAAGGAAGTCTGAATTCAGCCTGCAGAGGTACAGTGAAAGAGAAGGAAATGTGGTTGAAGTGTGTGACCTTCTCTTTGGTTCATTACTAGTGCATTGTCTCTCAAGTTAACCCTGGGTCTCTTGTGTATAGCATTCTGCCGACGGAGTAATTCCTTGCGGCTTCCGCTATTAATGATTTGTACATTAACTCAAACTAATGTACGAAATGATGTACTAAACAAATAAATGTTTGTTTTGCGTGTCCGACTCACACATTTTCTAACGCCTGTAACACCTTCATTTTACTAAATGACAAACCAAAAATATTGATGGTTAATGATGGTTAGATATTCTTGGTTAAATATGTGTGTCAGTCGCTTCTAAATATGTATACATGACCTACTATTAGAACTGATAATAATTGTGTGTGTGTGTGTGTGTGTGTGTGTGTGTGTGTGTGTGTGTGTGTGTGTGTGTGTGTGTGTGTGTGTGTGTGTGTGTGTGTGTGTGTGTGTGTGTGTGTTCCTATCAAGAACTTCTAATATAATGTTAAAGTGAACACAGTAAAATAAACAGATAATGTAACATCGAATACTAATTCCTGAAAGGTGAATTGACGCTTAAATATACAATACCGATGTTGTTTGACATTGAGGATGTGCAAACACCCAAATTAATCACCTCAGCTGACTGGTTGTTAAATTGAGTTTTCCTTAGGACAATAGTGTTTTGTCACTTAATGACACAGGCTAACTGTGGTTTCATTAGTGATGTCGACAATATGGAGATAACAGGGCAGCTGTGTTCTCAAATGAGGCACCTGATAAAACCAAAGAACATTCAGAAACCTGCAATGTATCAGGACCGGAGACTTCACCGACATACAGTGCAGTCAGAATGTTTGTTTATCTATTTACACTGATGTCAGGAGAGAACATAAAATCATCTGCTCTTGGGTTTTCTGGTTTTGAAAACCAACTAGGAAAGGTATATTATTTTGTTGTTAGGAATGAGGTTGTGGTGTTCATCATCAAGAATAAATCATCTGAAGACCTCAAGAATCACCTCTTCTGGGATAACTCATCTGAAGAAACGTCTCTTCTAAAAACATCTAAGGAAAGGACCTTTCTGCAATTGTGTAGTTTGTAGCAGTTAGAATTTAAATTGATTTGATCTTTTTTTTCATGCGCGTCTTTTGGGTAAAAGGGTTCGAATATGTGTCAAATGTCAAATTGTAAAACTATTTAGGATATTATAGCATGTCAAGACCGTCGTTTAACAGGAAAGGTTATGCTCCCAATCTGTAGTTGAAACACCAATCCATTTTTTACATATCACTTTGGAAGGGTTCGGCCCTAGTCTTGTCCTAACACGTAGGCCCAAACAGTGCACCTCAGCAATGTTGTTTTAAAAACAAATAGGTGTTTGTGGTTACGCAAAGATCTCTCTCTTTAATCGGGAACTCACCATGTTGTAGATCTCTGTTTAACCAGGAACACAAGATTACCTAGATATCTCTGTTTAACCAGGAACCATGATATAGATATCTCTGTTTAAACAGGAACACATCATGATCTAGATCTCCCTCTCTAAAACCAGGAACTCACCATGATATAGAACTATCTGTTTAACCAGGAACACGACATGATCTAGATCTCCCTCTCTAGAGACCTTGATCTCTCTGTGTAACCAGGAATTCACCGTGATCTAGATCTCTCTGTGTAACCAGGAACTCACCGTGATCTAGATCTCTCTGTGTAACCAGGAACTCACCGTGATCTAGATCTCTCTGTGTAACCAGGAACTCACCGTGATCTAGATCTCTCTGTGTAACCAGGAACTCACCATGATTTGGACCTCTCTCTTGCACACCTGCAGGTCGTGCTCGTTGTTTACGTACATCCTCTTCAAGGCACAGCGCACTCCCTGATTGGTGCGTACCAGGAACACTATGGCGAACCCCCCTGGAGGCAAAAGACAATTCACCCATTTGGTTTGTTAGTCTTCATATATAATATATATAATAGGGGGTGGAACAGGATGGCTAGTACTGTAATCAAGTCATCCCCAATATGCCGCAATATACCTGGAGGCCTCCTTGAGGAGGATCCTTTAACCCTACCTGCTCAATTTGGGGCATGGGTCTAAAGTTCAGTGTTAGTTATCTTGGAACAAAAAGCATGTGAGGCCAACCATCGGTCTCACACTGCCGCACAGCATCCCCTGGTAGAAGGTTGAATGACAAAATAGTACACCGTAGAATAGTAGCAACACAAAGGTAGCAACCTTATCTTAAAAAATTGAAGACCTAAAAGAAAATAATTGGTGAACATAATAATAACCAATGGCCATAACCTATGACTTTATATAAACTAAGAAAAGCTAGCCTTACACCCACTAGCATTGACTGAAATCACTTCTGAATGGTGCGCCAGATAACATAATGTATAAGTTATGTCATTGCTGCTAGGCTTATTGTGAGGCCTACATTCATATCTATCCATCTGGTAGGGATTAGGCCACAAATTCTCTTCATTCAACAGGGTAACATATTTAACCAGACAATATATCACTTTTATCTCGACATGAGGGAAACATTATTGTAGGAAATGTGGTACTAGTAGCAATCATTTGAAGAATAAAAGAAGCCCTGTACATCAACCAAGCTGCCAGTCCACAATACAAACATAATAAGCAGAGGCTCCCTAATAAAATATTATTTTTCATTTAAAATGTAAATATCTCTCGTGGTGTGACATTATTTAACCATCAATCTACCTCAAATACGACCAGACACATGTACATGGAACACATACACAAAGCACATCGTCCAACCCGGCGGATGCTTACAGACAGCCCACAACAAGTCAAACGTCAGCACGGCGGGCGTGCTCTCTCTCACTTTCGCACGCCCGTGCACAATCATTAACCTGCCTACGTGCAGGTTAACCGGAAGTTTTGAATAATGGGTACATAAAGCACTCAAAATATGTGTACAATTTATAAAATGTCTCCAAAACAGTGTTAAAGCCCATTTTTTGGCAGTAACGGGTGTTTTCTACCATTCAGCGATGACGTCACGTTGGGGAGAAGTGGTGGGAGGTAGCCACAGCCTATTACTAGAACTATGGCGTGTTAAGAGGTAACAAGAACCACAAATAACCTGTATGATGGCCCACAGCAGTATAATTTCGAACCTGTCAGACGTGAGATTAAATGCATGGTCAGAGGAGAATGAGTGGAGAGTTGCTATCATTTAGCAACGCAGCAACGAGCGCTTTTTACTGTCAGTGAATAGCACGGATTCTTTATATCTAGTGACAGCGATTATGTCGTAAGTATCGGTAAATTTTGTCAGAATATCTAGTAATGCTAGCTATGGGCTAACTTAGCCTATCGGACACGCAATCAGTGCACTTGCAAATGAGTGCCTGCAAGTATAACCGATCGTGGTGTGACATTATTTAACCATCAATCTACCTCAAATACGACCAGACACATGTACATGGAACACATACACAAAGCACATCGTCCAACCCGGCGGATGCTGACAGACAGCCCACAACAAGTCAAACGTCACGCCCGTGCACAATAACTCCAATTTATCCAACTCCAAGGCTAGGCTGCTTCACTAAGACCACAACTAACCACAAGGCCTTCATAACCATGCAGTATGCCGAAGCCGGAAAGGACACACGCACAGTCGCACACACTCATCTTATGCAAAACAATCCGTTTTATCATCAACATTCAGTCGCTACAAATATTTAAAGCCTCTTACCATAAGTTAGAATGGACCCAAAGTATGTGATTGATACAGTCTGGTTTAGCATTCCGTTTTTAGTATGACTTACATTACGTCTTTCTTGTGTTTGGCGCACATGGCTAATTTGTATACGAGCACAGGATTGGTTGGCTCTGCAAAGCAAATAATAGAACATATATAATTATCTTTCTATCAGTCCAGCTATCTATCAACGCATGTGTCTAGTTTTAATGTGATGTATTTTGCGTATGTCCAGTCAGACTTTGTGTAGTGAGGAATTAATAAAGACTTGACTAGGCTATCTATCTAGGCTATTAATCAACAATTATTCGTGAATAGTGGGGAATAGCCCCGAGAACAAAGGATTATTTGTTGTTATTAGCGGACATTTTGCGATGAAAACAATATCGAGTTTGAGATGTCAATCATGGGATATTGCTCAGTATCCCGAGATAGTGAACCAATCAAATTGCGCCATTTTAGGAGGTTCAGATGTAGCATATACTAACTATAGATAATATCTATGCATCTGTATAATCTGCTGAACACTCTCTTAATAGTCTCTACTCTCAAGGGTCTCAATGCGGCTTTAGTCTGTGTCTCCCCAACGTGACGTCATGCAATGCATTCTGGGGGAATTGAGAATCAATAGCAAATCGCTAAAATGGTACCTACTTTTTCGTATTACATTCCGTTTTGTGATACCTAACAACCTTAAATCAAATAAATAACAGTTTAAATCTTTATTACCAACAAGAAAATTGCAGAAATTCGTTGGAAAATAAACCCTGCAACACGGCCTTTAAGATAAGGACAAGGATAAGATGAGGTGTGTGTTGCTGATAGTTATCTTTCACACATCACAATATCCTTCATAATCTATGAGGGGTGGAGGGATATGATATGGTCTGCATGAAACCAAAATACAAGTGAGCGAATAAATAACTTCAAAGCCAATGCGTTAAATAGCATGCATAAATGTTTGATGACATTGGAAAAAACTAGCCAGGCACCAAAATGAGGTATTTCAAATTTCCCAAAATGCTGGTCTGAAACAATAAAACATTATTTCTACTATAACTAGCCTAACAAGCAAAATACAAGTATTTTTTAAACACTAAACTGGAGGAATGGATGGGGTACTAAGATGTGTATGTATTGGAAGTACAGATGTTCATGCTTTGCTTTATATTTGTGAGTTCTGTTGAGCATAAGACTTTTGGCTAATCCTCTTTTAAAATGACAGGAAAATCGAAATGATAAAGTCATTATGAACTATATTTTAATTAACAGCAGACTAAAGTAGTTTGAATTTTTTTTTTCCAGCAAATAAAGAATAACAATGGAGGGTCCGAAAGGAACATATTATTGCATTTAATTCTAGTACTAATATCAATTTGGCCATCAAGGGACCTTTAACCTGGGCCATTGAAGAGCAGTTGAATGGCTCCATCAGGCTGATAATGGACTGGCAACAACAAGGCTGCCCAGCTGCTACGGCGCCTGATGTTCCCATTAGGCCAACATGCGTTCAGTGTT
Source organism: Gadus morhua (assembly GCF_902167405.1). Taxonomy (NCBI): domain Eukaryota; kingdom Metazoa; phylum Chordata; class Actinopteri; order Gadiformes; family Gadidae; genus Gadus; species Gadus morhua. The sequence goes on along the minus strand of NC_044051.1, from coordinate 12,980,958 downwards.
GGTATGATGATACCAGGACAAGGTCTGCTTCACACACGCGTCTAGCATCTTTGTGGGTTACCCCGTCTTGCCATTTTGAAAACTGCATACAACTCTACAACCTGCTATGTAACGCACTGAGCAAACAATGTTCATAAAGACGATATACCTTTGGGAGATTAGTATTGACTTGAATATTGAGTTTGCTTTCTATCACAACCTCTTGCCTCTTAACTCTTTAAACGATGTGTCAGATTCCGTTACTCAGAGAATTTACAGAAAAAATTGTGTACGTGGCGAATGACAACATGTGGGGAACGTGGATTACCTGAACAGACCATAGATGGATGACATGTTCAGAATACCTTGAATGGTCTGAGAATGACAACTATTTGTCGAAATATGTGTGTCATGAGTGTACAATGTGTGGAGTATCTGTGTTTGGAGCAAGTGGATAATGAGTAGGCTTGGAGATTCTGTGGTGAATGTTTGCACCATCTAGCCAATTTGTTAATATTCCAACACGGTTATAAAATCCAGGTTGCTGGTGTGTTGAGTCATTGCCATTAAGCCTTTGGGCTAGACTCGGCCGGTTCAGGTACAGGAAACCACATTCATAGACCTATAATAATCTCTTATAGATATATTTATTGATCAATCATCTTGATAGCAGTTGGCTATTCAAGCCAATGTTAACTTGCACTGCGGTATGTGGACATAGATGGCCAAAGATGGCGTTGTGCAGTTGTATTTCACCAGTGTCGGTTTGGATACAAACTGTCTCCGAAAGAGTTATACCCCACATCAGCCAAATTCCCTTCACTAAACAATTTTACACTTGGATTTTGGTGTAAGAACGGAGCATGCTCGTCTTCACTGGCTTTACAAGGAGCCTGAGAGAAGGTTCAACTTCTCAGACACTAATATACAACGCCACGGTGTGTGTGGTTGTGTGTGGTTGTGTGGAGCCCTGTCTGTCCAGCAGTTGATGTTGATGTCGACGTGCAAGACTGTTAAGCTTGTCTTCTATACACATATACAACGCCATGGTGTGTAATAATGTGTGGAGCGCCGTCTTGCAGCCGGCAGTTGATGTCCGTGTCAGAGAGAGGGTTGAGCTTTTTGGAGACATATAGTATAAGGCCACGGTGTGTGTCATCATTTTATGTACAACCTCGCTCATGAAAACGCTCCTATACAGTGACGACAATGAAACAGTATCAAAAATGGGTTGAGGGATGGGGAGGAACATGCCACCCTCCTTCCTACGACTCCTAGTACCAAACGCTTAACGAGTTCTCTCTAGAGCCTTCTGTTAGTACTGGGCTACTGTAGAAACAAAAAAAGAAAGGCAGTTCAAACATGGCAGCCGCTCTTAAAAGAGGACCCGCTCCCTGTGTAGATATAAAGTGATAAATCTAAGATAAAGAAAACATAACAATTCTTATTTTCATGAGATTACACTAATTTGACCATTGTTGTGAAAACTATATGCAATTTCTGCCATGTCAGTTCTGAACACAGCACCTTTAAATAATGTCTTCAGAGATGATGGATGTTATTGACTTGATAATGTTCCTTAGCATATACAATTATAAAGGGACAAAGGATGAAAGAAAACAGGCCTTTAATTGTAATCATACGAAAAGAAAATTCATGTGTAGGAGTAGTAGTCAATGTTCAGAGTAGTCAATCTTCTCTTTGCCTGAGGAATGCACTTAATAGGCAACACATCTTAATAAACACACATGATTCCAATACACCATCCCTCTTACCTTCTGCAATGATCTCCTCAACGGTAACTTGGTGCCGTCCGATTGTAAATGCTCGTCCAATGAAATTCCCACCTGCATGGCTGGAACCACTGCCCCCACCAGCACCTCCAGAACCAGGTCCAGAACTGACCAACTCCCGACGAGAATCGAAGAACTTCCTCATGATGTCGATTGATAGAAGATATTATGGTTTGAAAATTGCACAGATGCCGTTCTTGCTTCCAGCTTAAGATATTTCCCCCCCCAATAGTTATTCCCCAAATCCCGTTGGACGGATAATTTAACACACCCGAAGCTTCACGTCTCCAGTTCGATTCGAAACGAGTAGCGTTTGTGTTGTCGTATCTTCACATATGTTGTTCAGGCAGCCCAAACATGTATCAGGAGCAATGTCCATCTGCCTGACCAGCGTTCTGGTAAACAAGCGACAGACCGTTGATGGTTATATAACTGAAGCACACCTTTAGTCCAGCAGTGATCCCTGGGAGACTTGATTCTTTATCAACGTTGGCTCCTTCTCCATCTCTCTTGAGCATCAGCAGGCTAGCTCCGCGCTAGCTACTGACGGCTAGCTCCGCGCTAGCTACTGACGGCTAGGACATTTCGTGTAGGTTATCCAGGTTATCCTCGGAGCATCACTTATTCGAGTGCCTTGTGTCCGTGGTGCAATTTGTAAGACGTCGCAAATAATTTCCCATCGTCAGTTAACAGTTATTTCAAGAATACATTTGGGTAGCCTTACAACTACCCAGGGGTTTAATACATTGTTTCTATTTACCACGAAAACTGTATTTTTTTTCGTAAGGCAACGTATTTGCGTAACCTGATTGGTTGGTTGGTTAAATAATTCCAGATGAAATCGACCTTAAACTGCAGTCTAGTTTTATTCCAATGGGAGCCACTGACATCTTCTATATAGCAGAAATGGATTTCGAGTCAGCCCTGCAACCCCAGCAGTCTTTTGCTACCAGCAGTATCGCAGCATCCTAGCTGTTGCTGCTAATGTTAGAAAGGAATTATGGGTGATGTAGTTCATCGAGAAGCTGCAGCAACCCCTTCTGTCATTCGTTGTAAAAGCCAGAGTGAAGGCGATTGCACGAATGTGGTGGTGCGTGCATGACTGTGTTTGTGCGTGCGTTTTGAGATGGCAGATCCCTGAGCAAGGGGCGGGACCTGAGAATGAAAGGTTATATAATTGGTTTCCTGGATCTCACTCGTCCAGTCCTCAACCCTCTGACGTTTCGGCCGACTGTCCGTCTTCTGAAGAGGTAATCTATTATCATTTGGGAATTATCATCTTTCTATTCGTTTTCTCAAAAGTTAAATCGATGTATAAATATAGTTATTGCAACATATTTTTAAGGGCGTGTCCATGTTCCAAGCTCCGTACTAACCTAGTCATTAACTGATACCCTTCTTTCAATCGTTCTTTATAAAGTTTGATAAACTATCGACTTTTTTTTAGAGATATGTCATTTATGTGATCTAATGTGTTTGGCGGGTGAGGTTACGGTTATATCTAGACTTGTGTCTCTATCGAACTCAAACCCTACTTTGCAAACATAAGCCGAGTCAACGATCAGAACAATGGGAAGAAATTGAAAAATTACAACATACCAAGTTGATTTAAGTTTTCGATCCATTGCTGATCCTTTGCTCATTCATTATTCTCCATTGCCAAATTAATTTCCGTATTGAATAGAAGGTGTTGTATACTACAATTTGTTTGGTTTATAAAGGCAATGAGGAAGGATGCCATGATATGTAACGTAATTCATATTTTAATTCAGAAGAATAATTGAGCAGAAAACAGTGTGGAATCCCTAACTCCTCTTGACATAGAAAACATTGATGAACTATTATAGCCCAACCTTCTTCCCAGGTTAAAAATAACCTTTAGCTGTTCATTAAACCTAAAAAAGTTATTCTATGCATTCAGAAATGGCAAAGGTCATGTGATAACCAAATGGGATTTTGCAGAACTCATCCAATGCTGCTTGTACTGGTTTGTCTGCACATTGCAATCTATAAATATGTCTTTATAATTATTCTCATGTGAATCAGCTAAGATAAACCAATAAGCAGCTCTCTTCACTCCAATGGGTACAGCTGTTGCTCCACAAACCCTTTTGTCTTTCCACTTAAATAACTTCAAAAATGTCCATCAAAGAACTCCTCACTGAGGAAAGCCCTTCCCGAAGAGGATGGCATTAATTATTGCTTGGGGTTAACAATAGGAAAACGTGAGACGTAAGATATTAGTCGGGCTTCATAACCCGATCCTGTGTTTGAGGCTTCCTGTTTTGGAGGCGTATTATCCTCTGTCTAATGAGAGAGCACCCTGCTTTAACTAGACCAGCAGCCAGGCCAGAGGGTTGTTAGACTGGAACGCACATTTGATTAAGTTGCCTTTTGCGTTTCTTGCAGAATCCCTCTTGAGTTTGGAACGCTAAATCAGCTTTCATCACAATGGCAGCGGTAAGTAGAAAGCACAGACGACTGGAGAAGAGTATGAAAGTGAGGAAGTGGCATGTAGTAAATGGTGTTGGACTGAATTTTAAATAAGCTTTGCACATGGCTTCATGCATTCATTGTAAAAACTGCCCAATCACAACCGTAAAACCTTATGAGAAATTGCAGTGAAGCTCATTTCTAAGAATAGAACTGCATTCAAAAGTAAAAGTCACTACTTGATGTCCACACATCAAAGTCCACGAAAGCTAACATGAGTAAAGAATGTCCTCATCCTCATCGTCATCCGCTTATCCGGGGTCGGGTCGCGGGGGGAGCAGCTCAAGCAAGGGGCCCCAGACTTCCCTTTCCCGGGCCACATTGACCAGCTCTGACGGGGGGATCCCGAGGCGTTCCCAGGCCAGTGTTGAGATATAATCTCTCCACCTAGTCCTGGGTCTTCCCCGAGGTCTCCTCCCCACTGGACGTGCCTGAAACACCTCCCAAGGAAGGCGCCCAGTGGGCATCCTTACCAGATGCCCGAACCACCTCAGCTGACTCCTTTCTAAGTAAAGGAGCAGCGGCTCTAATCCGAGTTCCTCACGGATGGCTGAGCTTCTCACCCTATCCCTAAGGGAGACGCCAGCCACCCTTCTGAGAAAACTCATCTCGGCCGCTTGTACCCGCGATCTCGTCCTTTCGGTCATCACCCAGCCCTCATGACCATAGGTGAGGATAGGAACGAAGATCGACCGGTAGATCGAGAGCTTTGCCTTGCGGCTCAGCTCTCTTTTCGTTACAACGGTGCGGTAAAGCGAACGCAATACCGCCCCCGCTGCTCCGATTCTCCGGCCAATCTCACGCTCCATAGTACCCTCACTCGCGAACAAGACCCCGAGGTACTTGAACTCCTTCACCTGGGCTAAGGACTCATTTCCTACCCGGAGTAAGCAATCCACCGGTTTCCTGCTAAGAGTCATGGCCTCAGATTTAGCGGTGCTGATCCTCATCCCAGCCGCTTCACACTCGGCCGCCAGCCGATCCAGTGAGTGCTGAAGGTCACAGGCCGATGATCCAATGAGGACCACATCATCTGCAAAAAGCAGTGACGAGATCCTCAGACCACCGAACTGCAACCCCTCCCCACCACGACTACGCCTCGATATCCTGTCCATGTATATCACAAACAGGATTGGTGACAAGGCGCAGCCCTGGCGGAGACCAGCACCCACTGAGAACGAAACTGACTGGCTGCCGAGAACACGAACACAGCTCTCGCTTTGGGAGTACAAAGATTGGATGGCCCTGAGGATAGACCCCCTTACCCCATACTCCCGCAGCACCTCCCACAGTTTCTCCCGGGGGACCCGGTCATACGCCTTCTCCAGATCCACAAAACACATGTAGACCGGATGGGCATACTCCCAGGCCCCCTCCAGGATCCTTGCGAGAATGAAGAGCTGGTCCGTAGTTCCACGTCCGGGGCGAAAACCGCATTGTTCCTCTTCAATCTGAGGTTCGACGATCGGCCGAACCCTCCTTTCCAGCACCTTGGAGTAGACTTTACCAGGGAGGCTGAGAAGTGTGATACCCCGGTAATTGGCACACACTCTCTGGTCCCCCTTTTTGAACAGGGGAACCACCACCCCGGTTTGCCACTCCTTTGGCACTGTACCCGACTCCCACGCGATGTTGAATAGGCGTGTCAACCATGACAGCCCCTCAACACCCAGAGCCTTTAGCATTTCTGGCTGGATCTCATCAATCCCTGGGGCTTTGCCACTGCGGAGATGTTTGACTACCTCAGTGACCTCCACCAGGGAAATTGACGACGAAACACCATCAACCTCGAGCTCTGCCTCCAACATAGAGGGCGTGTTATTCGGATTCAGGAGTTCCTCAAAGTGTTCCTTCCAACGTCCGACGACCTCCTCAGTTGAGGTCAACAGAGTCCCATCCTTACTGTACACAGCTTGGATGGTTCCCCGTTTCCCCCTCCTGAGGTGCCGGATAGTCTTCCAGAAACACTTTGGTGCCGACCGAAAGTCCTTCTCCATGGCCTCTCCGAACTTCTCCCACACCCGCTGCTTAGCCTCCGACACGGCAGCCGCTGCAGCCCTTCGAGCCTGTCGGTACCCTGCAACCGAGTCAGGAGTCCTCCAGGATATCATATCCCGGAAGGCCTCCTTCTTCAGTCGGACGGCTTCCCTGACCACCGGTGTCCACCACGGTGTCCGAGGGTTACCGCCCCTTGAGGAGCCTAAGACCCTGAGGCCACAGCTAGCCACCGCAGCTTCAGCAATGGAGGCTTTGAACACCGCCCACTCCGGCTCAATGCCCCCAACCTCCACAGGAATGCCAGAAAAGCTCCGCCGGAGGTGTGAGTTGAAGATACCTAGGACGGGGGCCTCCTCCAGACGTTCCCAGTTCACCCGCACTACTCGTTTGGGCTTACCAGGTCTATCCGGAAATTTCCCCCATTCCCTGATCCAACTCACAACCAGATGGTGGTCGGTTGACAGTTCCGCCCCTCTCTTTACCCGAGTGTCCAAAACATGCGGCCTCAGGTCAGATGACACGATCACGAAATCGATCATCGATCTTCGGCCTAGGGTACTCTGGTACCAGGTACACTTATGAGCACCCTTATGTTCGAACATGGTGTTTGTTATGGATAATCCATGACTAGCACAGAAGTCCAATAACAAACGACCGCTCGGGTTTAGATCAGGGAGGCCGTTCCTCCCCACCACGCCTCTCCAGGTGTCTCCATCGTTGCCCACGTGGGCGTTGAAGTCTCCCAGCAGAACTACGGAGTCCCCTACTGGAGCCCCATACAGGACTCCATTCAGGGTCTCCAAGAAGGCCGAGTACTCTGAGCTGCTGTTTGGTGCATATGCACAAACAACAGTCAGAGTTTTCCCCCCTACAACCCTTAGGCGCAGGGAGGCGACCCTCTCGTCTACCGGGGTAAACTCCAACACCGCGGCGCTCAGCCGGGGATTTATGAGTATCCCCACACCCGCCCGGCGCCTCACGCCCTCGGCAACTCCGGAGAAGAATAGAGTCCAACCCTTATCCAGGAGTACGGTACCAGAGCTGAGACTGTGCGTGGAGGTAAGCCCCACCAGATCTAACTGATAGCGCTCCACCTCCCTCACAAGCTCCGGTTCCTTTCCCCACAGCGAGGTGACGTTCCACGTCCCCAGAGCCAGCTTCTGCCGCCCGGGTCTGGTCCGTCGAGACCCCTGACCTTCGCTGCCACCCATGTGGCTGCGCACCCGACCCCAACGGGTCTTCCCACAGGTGGTGGGCCCATGGGATGAAGAGAGGGGGGGTGCCACGTAGTTTGTTCGGGCTGTGCCCGACCGGGCTCCGTGGCAAACCCGGCCACCAGGCGCTCGCCATCGAGCCCTCCGTCTGGGCCTGGCTCCAGACGGGGGCCCCGGGCTTCCTCCGGGCCGGGTCACATCTCCTCTTTTTTCGTTCTTCATTGGAGTTTTTTGAACCATTCTTAGTCTGGCCCCTCACCTGAGACCACTCTGCCATGAGAGACCCTACCAGGAGCACAAGGCTCCCGACAACACAGCTCTCAGGTTCACAGGGACACGCAAACCTCTCCACCACGATAAGGTGACGGTTCCAGGAGAGAGAGTAAAGAATGTAAATATTGCAAACCTGTGTGAGATGATGGTGAGTCATGTCGTCATAGTAAAAGTACCAACTAGGCTATCCCATGAGGACTGAGCAGTGTTGTGTTGGTTAACAGATTGGTCAGCGTGGCGCAGTGACAGAGGCGGCTGGCTTTAAAGTGGAGGAAGATATCAAGAGACTCAGAGAAGCCATGAAGGGGACCGGTAAGAGACACTCAGGAATCAGTCTCCGCTGTGCTGTTGTTATTGTTGTTCCCTGAGGAGAAATAATTATTGATTGGTCCTTTTGCCTATTTTAGGCGTTTTCTCCTGAAGCCTTTCTCTTCTAATCTCTGCAACTTCATCTTTTCAGGAGGATTATAATCAGAGCCTAAATGAGAGCTTAAATCTGAGAATAGAATAATGGGAAACAATTTAAGAACTCACCTTAACCCTTGATATGACAGTCGAATATACTTGATAGAAAACGATTTAAGAACTCACCTTAACCTTTAAACATTGGAATGGAATACACATGATGGGAAACGATGGAGAACGAACCATTAGCTTCTGGTGTTCTTTTTTTGGTAGGATTCAATGTTTTTTATTTATTTATTAATTTCACAGGGTTGATGGTCATTGACTGTTTCAGAGTTAGCTAATTCCCTACATTAAATCGGCAGTCCCTATAAAGGTCCCTTTTTCAGAGTAAGAGCCTGGTCTCCCCAGTCTTTACAGGGCTCTGGATTTGATTGATGGTCCTGCTGGAATCATTGACAACAGAAGGTAGGCAGCTGGATGAGTCAAAACTGTTCCAGACAGCATGTTAGCTTGATGTAGCTACAGTAACCAGCTACAACCAGCTACAAGACCAAGAACCTTCCCACTAGGTCAGTAAAAATTGGCAATCCACTGACACTGTGCTGCTTATGGCTGTGGTGATCGCAGCAGCAACCATGTTTAGTAGCTAGGATACGGGCAAATACAGTTCTGCTTAACTACAAGCTAAACTGTGTGCATGTAGGCTAGAAAACGGGCAGGTCCTATGGAACTTTTGACCGGTTGTAGGATTGTTCCATAATGCAGCCGACCTTGCAGACATTGGGTTTCTGTTTTTTGTTGACACTGCAGTCGGCATAGGAACTGAAATTGTGTCTTGAAAAGTTTTGGTTCGAGTTTTACACTTTTTTATTGCTGAATGGTTTCATTGTTGCTACAGTTACAGAGTGGGAGGGAAATGTTGTTCGGACTCCCATTTGAACTGATACGCAAAGCAGCAGTGTTATACTTTCTGACAGACTGTGCGTGTGCGCGTGTGTGTGTGTGTGTGTGTGTGTGTGTGTGGGATGTTTTTATATGTTAATGTTCAGGCACTGATGAGGCAGCTCTCATCGAGGTCCTTGCCCGCCGTACAATCGCCCAGAGGCAACTTATCAAAGAACAATACAAACAGCAAGTGGGGAAGGTGAGTGTTTGGACTCCTCGTTAAATAGTTGTGTGTTACTGTGAAGCCCCGCCCAAGACAGACGACCGAACAGAACCGTTGAAGAGTTAATACTCCCAAAGGCAGACAATGGGTGTGGCTCAGTGCGGTGTTGTAGATACGAATGTGGGAAGTTAACCATTTATGTGAAAGGAAACACATACCTACTATGCAGCGTTAGCAGAGATAGAGTCAAGGACAAAGGTTGTCTTTCTAAAGGACACCTTTGGATCGAGTAAAGGGGGAAATGATGGTTCCTAGGGTCATCTGGTTCGATACACTAACAGAGCAGTGTTTACTTCAAATGTCAGAAAAGGAATGAGGAAGCCACCGAGAGGGAAAAGATTTGAAGTGAGAATCCTCGTGGGTAGAAAAAGTGAGTCACAGTCAACAGTCTCCAGTCTGAGGTCATACCGTTGTTCTACCGCTTCTCCTTGCAGAACACGCCCTGTGGGAAACACGGCACCAATGACCGTTTTCTATATGTACACACCAAATAGACATGGTTCCCACCTTGAGGAAGGTTACATGTGTAGAATAATTCTGAATTTTGTGCTATTGTAGTATTGGTTTAGTAGTACTTCATTCATTCAAGTTGACTCCCTCTAATAAAGTTTAAGCACTTACCATAGGTATAATTAACCTTAAGTCTTAGTCCTAATTATGTTATTTTGTCTTCTTTGTTTACCATGAAAATGAGTATTCTGAATAAGAACTGCAACAATTAACGGGAATTGGCCGACATCTCTTCAAATAAAGCATGAACGGAGCTTTTTCTGTGTAACTTATTCACCAGTCACTGGTTCACTGCTCCCCTGTTAGAGCCTAGCCGATGACCTGGACTCTGAGCTGAGCGGGAACTTCCAGAAGGTGGTCCTGGGTCTTCTGATGCTGGCGCCGGTCTACGATGCCCATGAGCTGAGGACCTCGATGAAGGTCTCAATGACAATCTACTGTCAGTGTCCAACCCTTAGACCCTTCTCACAGACGTGTCATTGTAGGACCAACCCCGGGGTCGCACGTAACACTAATTACAGGCCTGCTTCTTTTGTGTACAAAAGGCAGATGGTCCGTGGTCAATTTGTGACCCGTGTTCGGCCTACAATGACTACTCTGTGAAAGGGTCTACCGGAACAGACTATTTTATTGGTGGAAAATAAGTTATTTCAACCAATATAAAACTATCTTTGTTCTGTTATAGCTTGTTATGATTTTTTTTTTTTCTTTTTAGGTTGTCCGAATGACTTCTATCATCAATTGTATTTTGTTTACTGTTTTTGTAAAGGCATTTTATTGTGTTTCCATCTCACTCATCTAGCATTGGTAATGGTTTGTTCCGCATTAGTTTTATCCAGGTGTATTATATGCTTGTTTATCCAATAACAATCTATAAAACCATATCTCTGATCCTAGGGTGCCGGAACTGAAGAGGCCGCTCTCATTGACATTCTTGCATCAAGGACAACCGAGGAAGTCAAAATTATCAATCTGGTCTACAAGAAAAGTGAGTATCTTGTTGTAATTATTGTTTAACATGAACAATGGGTCAAATGTCTATTGGTGCACATGGCTTGTGTAGGATGACGATGGTGATGATTAATCCTCTTAATTTATATTGTACTACTACAGTCAAAGGGCTATACGATACATCACAGCAATTTGTAATGAAATACATTTCCATCATGAAAATATAATTTCATGATGTAAAAGATTGTTTGTGTGTGTAAATATATCTGACATCTGACATCGGATATTATGCATCAGTCTCCTTGCCTTTGTTTAGCATGAGACAGAGAAATACAGTTTGAAAGCAAACTGCAACATCAATTATTCATGATAGTAATGGCTCTCTAACCCTTGGCAGGCTATTGTTGTGTCCTTTATTTGTAAAGGGCAAACATTTGATTTTTTTGTGTGTTTGTGTTTTTGTTTCTAGAACATGACAATAGCCTGGAAGATGATGTTTGTGGAGACACTTCTGGAATGTTCCAGAGAGTTCTTGTGTCCTTGCTAACGGTGAGTGAACATAACGTGATGCCAAATGTTAGCATCATTTTGCATAAATGTAGTCTACAGTAAATATAACTCCATGTTGTTCAATTCCTTATAAAAAACGATTTAATTCAAACATGATACAATATTCAACCCACAAAATAAAAAGCATAAAAGTTCAGGAAAGTGTCACACCACGCCATACTTATTTTGAATTCACTTTGTTGGCCAATGCGAGTCAAACACCTTGTGGGATTTATTTGAGGATTAACATGTGATGAGGGCCCATTGAATTGTGGTAGAGATTATCCGTGCTTCTAAAACCATTTTTGGAGGAAAAAGGGTTTTCGGGGCTAAAAAAAAATAGGGTTTAGCAGGATTTAATTGATGTGAAGTTAATGTATTGGGTGTTAGGGATAACATTGCCGCTGTGATCCGATTGGGCAGGCTGGTCGCGACGAGGGCACTGCTGTGGACCCGGCGCTGGCGGTCCAGGACGCTAAGGTAGATGAACCACCGCCACTCTGAGTGTCTGGATGTCCCTGTGTTGTGGGTGGTGGTGGTTGACGCTCGTGTCCCTGGTGTCCTGTTAGGATATCTTCGAGGCAGGGGAGGCTCGCTGGGGAACGGATGAAGTGAAGTTCCTCACTGTGCTCTGTGTAAGGAACCGGAACCACCTGCTCAAAGGTATTATATAAACCTGATATTATATACCCTTTATAGTAATACCACTTACACTAACAATAACCCCTTATAGAAAATAACCCCTTATACAAAATAACCCTTCTATTGTATAACCTTTATATAAATAAGACTTACACTAACAATAACCCCTTATAGAAAAGAACCCCTTATACAAAATAACCCTTCTATTGTATAACCTTTATATAAATAAGACTTACACTAACAATAATCCCCTATACAAAATAACCCCTTATACAAAATAACCCTTCTATTGTATAACCTTTTATATAAATAAGACTTACACTAACAATAACCCCTTATAGAAAAGAACCCCTTATACAAAATAACCCTTCTATTGTATATCCTTCATATGAATAACACTTGTATAAAATAACACCAAATATAAAATAACCCACACCCCGTTCCCCTGGGTGTTGCAGTGTTCGAGGAGTACAAGAAGGTGTCTGGACGGGACATCGAGGACAGCATCAAGCGCGAGATGTCTGGCAGTCTGGAGGAGGTCTTCTTGGCCATAGGTCTGTTACGCTGCTTTAAGTGAAACGTTTTGGTATTGTGTCGAAGATCTGGAACACAGTCATTATGCCATTTGGTCACGGTTTATAAAATAATATTGTCATTCAGAAAATACATGGTTTTGGCCAGTCCCGGCCAAACCTGAGGGTGTGCCACACCTCGTGTGTGGACGTGCGGAGCTCCGTCCGGGCAGCGGCTAATGCTGTTGTCAGCTGCGCACAAGAGGGGTGGACCTTCTGAGACAGTGTAGAATAGTGTTGTGGTGTATGGGGAATTTCATGCAACGTTGCAGGGCTCGACATGGCTGGCTATTGAAATGGACGGCGGGTTTCAGCAAGATGATTGCAATGTTCAAAGTGTTTTTTTGTGTTTTTCCTTATTGCAGTGAAATGTCTGAAGAACAAGCCAGCGTTCTTCGCTGAGCGATTGTACAAATCAATGAAGGTAGGAGTTTGACCTCTGAATTTACTATGTAATAATGGGTGTGTCTGTGTGTCAATATGTCTGTCTATATGTATAGATATTTATATATAATTTCCTCTGGACTCACCTAACCCCAACCCATCTGAATTCCCTGATATGTAATCCAGGCTTTATTCGTACCCGACCCCAGCCCAGACAGAAAAACATTCACCATAACCATCCAATGCCATTCACCCCAGCCATTAAACCCCTACTTCTATATTCAGAGCTCCACTAAAAATGGCATGCAAATCCACCAGCCGCATTCCTCCCACCGCATTCCTCCCACAAGTCAAACAGCGACAAGGACATAATGGATGAAATGACCCAAGGCAGTGTATACCTTTTAGACTATGGCGATATTTGTGGTCACTTAAAAAACCACCCAAGCTAAGACGGCACAGCAGACACATAATAGCGTGACTGACGAGGGATAGGTTTACATCAATGCCATTCTAATTGAATCACACAGCAGAGCTGAATTCAGTTCTCAAAATAAGGCTTACTATGTGAGCTAGGTAAATTCCCACAGAATTGCTAACATATTATGAACTTGACAAACCAAGTCCAACACAGCCTCTATAGCAGCCTCTCCACCTGCCCAGCCATCGTACCAATAAATCAATCAGAGAGAGTGAGAGAGGGAGAAAGAGCGAGCGAGAGAGTTAGGTGTTCTTCTTGCTAGTGAGTTGAAGTCCCAGTTTTTAACGCCCACTTCCTCCCAGGGCTTGGGAACCACAGACAGCGTCCTCATCAGGACCATGGTGGCACGAGCCGAGATCGACATGTTGGACATCAAGGTGGAGTTCTTCAAGATGTATGGGAAGACCCTCTACTCCTTTATCAAGGTGACTATTCAACTGGTCCTACCAGACTTTCATACTTAATTTCATTTGCACAGAGAGTCTGGACCTACTCAATTGACAAACGTTAACTCACTTGAAGGCGGGTGTCCGTTGTAGTTTAAAACTATTGGATCTGCCCAGTGCCACTCTGGATCTGCCATAACCAATCGCTAACGTTTGGCCGGCAATCACGTTACGCGCAGGCTGTTAACAAACCAAACACGTGTGTGAAGATGTCTGTCAACGAGAGCTGACTTTAAAGCATTGTTCTCCGCCACTCCCTCTGTTCTCTGATTGGACGCAGATCATCTGTGGGTTGAAAACCCACTAACATACCGCAAACCCAGACGTAGTACTGAAGGGAAATTCAAATTGAGCGGAAATACCTAAGCGGGCCAGGCCAGGCTACTTCTTCTTGGTGATTGCCATCACAAATAGTGTACGGGAAAGGATCATTTTAAGAGCACTATGAATACACTTAAAGTGGATACAATTCACGTTTGTCCACGTTTGTTGGTCTGGAATGGTGACAAAGAGAAGGCTATTTGCTTAACAAATCAGGTGTTGACTTTAGACGATTGCATTGGTACTATGTTTCTTGTGGTCCACTTTTTTTTAAAGCTTTTCTTGGGATTCTGTTGGATTTTGGCAGGGCGACACATCCGGGGACTACCGCAAGATCCTGCTGGAGTTATGTGGAGAAGACAAGTAGAAGCCGGAGTCAGCCATGTTGTTTGGTTGCTCGGAAATTCAATTATTTTACACCCTGCGTTTACAATCGGCCCCTGGCATTTCACCTATACACAAGATACCTTTTCGCTGTTGTATCCACTAATAAAAAAACAGTGACATTTGACACCTTTTGTGTTTATCTATTGACCCCGTTCGGATGGATGTTCACCACCGCCTCGTGATAAAAATCCATTTGTATAATTGGGAGAGTTTTTTTTTTTTTGCTCCCATAGACTCGTCTGATCCAATTACCTTTTAATAAAGCACTGAAGCATGATTTGGAGGCCAGCAAAGTACGGTCTAATCTATTTAAGGTGGAAGCTTCATAGATCATGCACACCATCAGCCCATATGTGTGTTCCACGTTTGTCCACTAGGGAGGGCTACCGCAGCTTTCTAGTCTGTGAGACTTGTCTAACATCTCGTGAGACTTTTGAAGCGAAACGGTCCGTATTCCTTAAATTACGTTTTCAGTTCAAAATCTAGCAACGCAGTGCCACTGCCTGGTACTGTACCCTGAATGATTAACATTAGTATTACGACACTGCCAGACTCAATCTAAATACAAAACAGATTAGTGATTAACTTGGCCAACCGTACTCGTTAACATCAAGTATTATCATTTCAGAATATGTAAAATACAATATGCTTATCGTTAAGTTTAGAATAATGAAACTTGACTAGGTGCTACTATATCAGACAATCAGGCATATGACCTTCAGTGACTCATTATTGCTGATTATTTTCTACATCCCAGAAATGTTCAATTTGAATTAATTTGAAGACATGAATCTGCACTCAGTTCTTCTGGTGTAAAAATATTCATGATGTTAAATGTTTATTTGCTACATAAAAATCCCTCTTTCAGAATATCCTATTAAAGCGTTACACTCAAGAATGTGTATTTATTATAGCAATTACATCTACATGAATTAATTCTTACCCCAGTGTCTTCCCACGAGTAGTGATGTTATGGTTTTGGTCGAGGCATCGGGGCGTGTGTGGAGTACCTCGGCTCCTCCCCCCAGCGAAGCTCCGTATCGAGTAGGATTCACGTAGGCGAAATTACGTAGCGTGACGTTCGCGGATTCATCTTGGGCTGTTCCGCGATATGGGTTCACAATTGCCACATCATTTACAAAAATAAGACACAACCCAGTTCCAAGATCACTTTAATGGCAATTGAATTAATCACTGTCATCATGCAGTTGTATTGTTACAATTATTAGGCTACTGTAGTTGATAAGACCTATTTTGCCCGGGATGCCTACTTTAATTCTTTGTCAAATGATTTATTTTTCTACCATGAGCTCGGGAGATATTTATGAACGGCACCCTCACACGTATCACTGAAATGACTTTAATTCCAATGTTTTGATTTTGTACGAAGCAAACATCACATTTTGGGCTGGGTTCACAGAAACGTTCTTTCATCATAACTTCATTCACCACTAGGTGTCCCTAGCGTACTCGTTTAAAGCTTCGAGGTCGAACCACTTCGGTGGTTCATCTGGCTGCGAGGCTTTGACGTTTTGGCATCATGCGGCACCACTACTAAACTGTTCACAGTACAGCATGGCTACCAGCACCCCTCTGGTCACCTGTTTGTAACACCCCTGGACTACAAAATATAATGTCACAGCAATATTAGGTTCAACATGCTGCCCAAAGCACAAAACACTGCTCAAACCTTGGAAACACATGGAAATCTTTGTGGTACCATCAATGAAAAAAAGTTATTTATTTTAAGGTAATTGTAGAAAAACAGAAACTCACTTTAGTGGCAATTGCGCACAATTCAAACAAAATCCAGCAAATGTTCAAACTGAAAAAAAGTTATTAATATACAGTATTTCCATCAGTGTAGGCAAAAAAATAATCAAATTAAAGTGCACTGAACATTCCCAGGAACATCCTTCACTTCTTTCCGGAACATTCTTGGTCCTCGGTGGCGGCGAGGAGCTGCTGCTGCGTCTGCAGGTAGTCCCTCACTTCCTGAGGCCTGCGTATGTACGAGTCGATCTCGCTGTCGGAAATCTCCTCGTCTCCGTTCACTTCGGCCCACCGCGAAGCATCCGTCCTACAGACCTTGGCGTGGCGGGCGCAGGGCGGGGCGAACATCGCCCTCTTGCCCCAGTGGACCGCCGGCCGTTGCTCCTGGGTACCTTGCGTTTCGCCGCCTCCCTCCTCAGGATCTCCATTTACGGCCTTCAGCGTGCACGGCTCCGGCGGTGAATCCGTCCCGTCGGGCTGATGGCCCGGGGCTCGTGGTGGGGGGTCTACGGTGCTGGGCTGGATTCCATTCCCCTGGATCTCCTCCTGGGTCCCCCGTCTGTCCTCTTGGGCCCCCAGGCTCTCCCCTTCAGTCCCCCGGCTCTCCCCTTCAGTCCCCCGGCTCTCCCCTTCAGTCCCCCGGCTCTCCCCTTCAGTCCCCCGGCTCTCCCCTTCAGTCCCCCGGCTCCCCCCCTCCTCTTCTTCAGCCCCCTGGCTCTCCTCCTCCTCGGCCCTCTGGCTCACCTCGTGGGTGCGCAGGGCCTCCCTCAATAGGGCGTGGCGGTGCTGCAGGATGTCCTCCACGTGCAGAGCCACGTCGTCCGGGGCCCCCCCGCTCAGCCAGGGGATCTCCTGGCCCAGCCGGCACAGCACCTCCCTCATCTCCCCCACGCGCTGCGCCGCCGTCTTGTTCAGGGGCATGTGCGACAGCCGGCAGAACTTGTTCAGGGAGTAGCGCAGGCGCGTCTTGGTGGGCCTCAGCGACTGCCAGCTGAGGAAGATGGCCGCCATCATGATGGGGACCGGGTGGCGGCCCGTGACGATCCAGCTGTCCGTGGCCAGCTCCACCAGCGCCACGGCGCGCTTGGCCAGGTCCGCCGAGGTCTCGGCCAGCTCCTCCGGGACGTGAGCGCTGCTCAGTTTGTACCTGGAGGGATCAGTTAAAGAGTGAGGGCCAGAACACAGACGGCTTTTAGATTTATAAAGCAGAACATTTGTTTTGAGAACAATTTGGATAGCTTTTTGGACTCTGGAGCTGTTCAATTCCCAAATAATAGAATCACAGAACAGTAACGTCATAAGGGGAGGAAGTTGAAATATTTGCCACTTTGTCAATACATATAATTTGTAAAGGCCTATTATTCTTAATCCCATATTGGCAACCATTTCTAAGCCTTCCTGTGAGATGGGAGAGGTGGAGTTGTCCCGGTATGTATTGATGCAATGCTCACCCTGAGACTGAGGTAATGCCCATCGGTCAACAAAATAGACGCGTGAATGAAATAATGTTTCATCCAATTTGCATTTCTTAAAAGGGAATTTTTTTTTTTTTCATTCCATAATTTCCCCCAGAGACTGGAGAAATCCCTATCGACCTCTACTTCCCGCTAGGGCTGGGCGATTAATCGGATTTCGATCTGGATTTCGATTTTAGCGTCAAACGATCACAAAACTAATATAATGGTGTTTTTTGGAGGCGCACACAAAAGCTGCGTGCGCCTCCAGACGATATTATGAATCACAAATGACTGCGTTGGGTTCTCCGACGTCTCTGATGCTTCCACTTTCACATTAACCTGAAGTAGACCGAGCTGCGACATGGAGGAGAAAGGGATTGTTGCCCGCGCTTGTCTTCCGCCGGAGCCCCGCTGCCTGCTGCTGAGGGGCACACAGCTTTCGGCCATGATATTATATAGAAATTATATTATTTAGATATAGAGCTCCGGGAGTCCGCAAACGGCAACAATCACTTCTCCTCCATGCTGCTGTTCACGCTGGACTGCAGGGAGTGAACGCTGATTGGCTGTTATGCTACGTCCCTCAGGGAGTGAACGCTGATTGGCTGTTATGCTACGTCCCTCAGGGAGTGAACGCTGATTGGCTGTTATGCTACGTCCCTCAGGGAGTGAACTCTGAATGGCTGTTATGCTACGTCCCTCAGGGAGTGAACTCTGAATGGCTGTTATGCTACGTCCCTCAGGGAGTGAACTCTGATTGGCTGTTATGCTACGTCCCTCAGGGAGTGAACGCAGATTGGCATTGTGGGAGATGTCGTTTTCAATCCGCAAGTGCCAAAAAGTCAATATCTGCCTTTTCTCGGTCAAGAAGGCACGAAATTTGAAATTTATGTTACTCTTCAACTAAATATATGACCCACTTTCAATGCAGATTCACGTCTCCACCGGTGAAAATCGGTGAAAATCACCCTACAACTAATCATCTGCATATCACTGAAACATAACCCTACTGTTTACTTGTCATGGTCAACGATGCATCCCATCTATGATAACGTTGACCACATCTACGCTACGAGCGGGTCCAGTACTCACTCCCGGGAGTGGGCCTCCAGCACGTAGGTGATGCTGCTCTTGGGGACCTCCACGTCCAGGACCTTCTCCAGCTGCTTGAAGACCCCTCCCACCAGCGCGGGGTCCGTCTCCACCAGGCCGCTGATGGTGCCCAGGGCGAGGGGCCAGTTGCGCAGCCGGCAGCTCACCAGCACGCAGCAGCCCACCAGCGCCTCCTTCTTGGCGAGCGTGACGTGGATGAAGCTGGCGTGGGTGTACGCCTGCCTGAAGTAAACCTCCGCCAGCTCCTCCACATCGTAGCTGAGCCGTAGGATGCGGCACAACGCACGCACACGCTGCAGTCCTGAAGGAAGGACGGCGCGGATGATCATGTGTTGCATTATCATTCAATATTAAAAGACAATGTTAATACCAAAACCGCGCGCGCACACACACACACACACAGGAATAATATAATAAATATGTGGTCCCACTTAACATGAGACCATAAAACAAGACTTGTATTAGGCCAACTTTAATACTCTTACTTACCCTTTATCAGATTTCTGCAGGGCACCTTTGACTGAGCTGTGCTGTGACTATACCGAACATCTAAAAGGAAGGTTATGTACAAAAAGTTAATTTATTTTAAACTATAAGCCTCGATGATAGAAAATAAAATACAGTGATGTGTTCCATATCACAATAACAGGAAGTATTAATTGGTTTTCATCTCTATTTTACTTTCTATTTATGAGTAGCGCCACAAACAAGTTCATAGTATCAGACTTAATTAATATTGAAATACTCCTAATACTAACTAAAAAACATGCATGTTGGACGTCCATGTGTTGTTCATGAATAGACTAGTAGCATTAGCATACCTTCTGTTCCCGCGCCCGTGTCCGTGACGAGAAGTCCTTCGGACACCACAGAGCCACAGTCCTGACAGACGAGTTGGGACTCCGCGTAGAGATCATCCTGAACGACACTTGACGAGCCGCACTGTGGGCACGACCGAGCTGCGCGGAGCATGTCTCACTTACTACCAACTTCTGACTACCAAGTTCTACAAAGTTGTTCGTGCAACGTGTTGACGAAAACGCCACATGGAAAAAGAGGGGGTAAACAAATATCTCCTCTGACGTCCCTTTAACGTCGGTGAATAGGCCGGTGTTCTTCTTCTTGTAGTCTTTTCAGTAGAAAGATGCGTCGAAGCGGATACTGCCAACCGCTGGTCTATTTTCGTAATTACATCAACCACATGTATTGCACGAGAATACAGCCCAGTGGGCACAGCCAGGAATCTGCCTGGAAAAACAGTTGGCGGTTCTCTTGTAGGCAAACCAAATAATGAAACTCTCTCGAAGTGTGTCCCTACCTTGAAAAAAGACCCATATAATGTGCTGTACAGTCAGCAGTATAAATTCTCACACAACCAGTGGAGGGCTTCCCTACGACCCTGTGATTTTAAACAACGTAAGTCCTCCGCCCGTCCCATAGTCGATGGGTCCACTTGAAGGTCCTTATAATCATGAAAAATAACTTCACCCACCTATCTCTTCCCGCCACTTGGTCTCCGCCCTGGTCTTCATCCTATATTCTACATGTTTAAATCTGAACACCTCCATTTCCAAGGCCTCGGGCATCCGGGCAGAACCAGACACACCAGTAAATGTTTGAGTTCCCCCCCATCGCAGTCCACTTCATTAAGTTCAGTTAATAAGTTCTGATATAAAATCAGATTTTGATTCACGCACGTGATTATAAACCAGAGGAACACTGTTATTTAATGCATTTCTTTATTTGTGTATATACATTTTTACACCAAAAAACAATAAAAGGATTCAAAGGTTCTTTGAAAATGTGGTATATGGGCCTATTTCACAGGATATACAAAAATAATCAAGTTGTCAATCAAAAGCATATTTATGAAGGCTTATTTATTAGATCATCTTTAAAAATCCCTTATAATACACAGCGTATATTTGGTTTGTATTGAGTCAATGGTATTTCTAGACATTTGCTTGATTTCAAGTGATTTTCTCCTTCATATCGGTGGAAATAGTTTACCCTCAACCTCAATCAACCTTGTATGGTTCGGAGTGCTGCCTTTATGATGTCATGATCAGACATCAAATGTTTCAGATGGTATCATGATGTCATAATTAAACAAACCATCAGATGGTATGTCGTCATGATTAGACAACAATTGTATCGGATGGTATCATGTACGGCGATCAGACATCAACTGTAAGGGATCGTTTCATGACGTCATGATTTGACATCCACTGTATCAAATGCTCTCACAACATCATGATTAGACATCTAGTGTATAAAATGAATGGTATCATGCCATTATGATTAGACATCGGCTGTATCATATGGCCTCGTGCATCGAGTTTAGACACCAACGCCTTGAGTCAGACATGTCTCGAGTCAGTGCTTCAGAGCGTTCATGGACATCAGGATGCCGGGCTCCTCCTCCATGATGCGCACCAGCAGGTTGTCTATGTACTGCTCCAGCTCCGAGATCTTGTGGTCCCTCTGCGTCAGCTGGCCCTGGAGCTTCTGCAGCAACAGGATGAGCTCTCCTCGGGTGAGCTGAGAGAATGGACCCCTGGCCTCTTCCTCCTTCACCTAGGAACCAGACGGTCACAATGAGCACCACATGCTTCAAATTAACTACACCTACGCCGAAAATAGTAATAACATTAACAGCTGCTAATGGGATTTACGAGGCTATTTATAATCTAATCCCGCACTCACCTCAGTAACCCTTACAGGGGTATACCATGGGATACATGTAGAACAGTGTCATCTTCCTGATTTCACCTGCATTATCATTAACCACCGCATGGTCAACACGCTCCCAGGGCTCACCGCGACAGCGTTCCGACCGCCCCGGGTGGTCTCCGACGGTGTGTTAGAGGCTGGAGTGGCTGAGACGGACGAGACGGCAGATTGCTGCTCCCACACTCTGAGAGGCTTTACTGGATGACTTCTGGAACGACATGGACACATCTGAGCTCCGTGGCACTGAGCTCCGCGATGAGCCCTTGACCCATCGCACTCAAGGGGGGTCAAGGGCCCCCCCTTGAGTGCGATGAAAAAAAAACAAGGTTCTAACTCCTTAAAGATAATGTTGCATCAAACAACTCATATTTGATACAGTATTATTTGATAACAAGATCAAGGAGGAAAAGAGTCGAAATGTGCTCATAAAGCACATTTTTAAATGTGTAGTACCAAACCAACAACACCATTGCAGTGGGCGACCTGACCTTGTAGGCTCCAGAAGCAGTACAAATCGAACACACCCACTGCCACTTATCAAGCACTCTCTTCAGGTAAAACAAAGCTAGGTGCGCCTCATTAGAAGAGTATAGTACGCGGAGAAAGCATTGTGGTGGTTCATCGACCTTCAATACCGTGACACTAACCATATTAAAATGGTTGAAAAACACCAGGCACCGTAAAATCACAGACACACCCAACTACGAGTAAAATACTAGTTCACAAAACGACTACTTCTCCACCATCTATCGTGCAACGAATACATCTGATAGAACTACTGGTAGGCTTATAGTGTGGACTCTGACCTACACCCGTGCGGTGGGGGGGGGGGGGGGGGGGGGGGGGGGGGGAGAGGCTACTGCTATCGGAGCTGTTGAGGTCTCACCTTTGTGAGGGTGTAGGAGGCCCGGTGCCTGTCTCCACCCTACCTCCCTGCTCCGCGGCAGCCTCTGTCCTCCGAGGCTGCACGGTGGCTGGGGTCTCGCTGGCGTCTCCGGTTGGGGGCGGGCCCATGGGTCTCACGTTAGAGGAGACCGTGACTCGGGCTTCTGAACACGCGTTCCTGCTCGGTTTCGCGGGGCTGCTTTCTTTGTCCTCTGGGGGCGGTGGTGCTCGGACCGTCTTCAGCGATTTAACTCTGGATGAAGAACTATCGGTGTCGAGAGGAGTCTGGGCCTCCTCATCTTCATCCTCCTCGTCGAAGGGGTTTGTTCCATACGTGCTGGGTCTTTGTTCCGTCACTGTGTGAGGACCAGACACGTTGGAGTTCTTCCGGGTATCTTTGAAGGACAAGGCAGGTCTCGGAGCATGCTCTGGCCTCCCATCATGGACTTGCGCTGATACCTTGGTTATGTTTGGGTTCGGTTTAGCCGGAGCTGGACCTTTGACGATTTTGGATGGCTGTGGTGCCTCAAAGGCTTCAGTCGCATGGACCGTTTGAACCGTTTTTTCTTTGGAAGAAATCGGTTCAATTCGGGGTCCGTGTCGTTTAGGAGGTTGAGGAGCTGTGCGAGCAGCACGCGGGCGGTCCTTCTCGCCATCAGAGCCCTCATCCAGATGAAGGCTGGTCTTGATTCCCCCCAGAGGGGAAACAGAAGGGACGGTGGAGACAGAAAGGTTGTTTGGTTTGTCATGAAGAAGTTCTTGGTTGCTAGGCGGTGGAGGGGCGTGGCGTTTCTTTCCGGATAAATGCTCGTCGGATTCCGATTCTTCAAAGAATGGGTTGGACGGCTCGAAAAGCGGTGAGGGGGTGCGTCGCGATGCAGGACTAGGAGTAGAGAGGATATCCCAGTAGAAGCACATTACTTGCATTATAATTATCAGTTCTAATAGTAGGTCATGAATACATATTTGGAAGCGACTGACACACATATTTAACCAAGAATATCTAACCATCATCAACCATCAATATTTTTGGTTTGTCATTTGGTAAAATGAAGGTGCTACAGGCGTTAGAAAATGTGTGAGTCGGACACGCAACACAAACGTTTATTTGTTAAGTACATCATTTAGTACATTAGTTTGAGTTAATGTAGAATTCATTAATAGCGGAAGCCGTAAGCATTTCTAGTAGTATAACCTTTCACTCGGTCGGCTGAATGCTATGCACTAGAGACACAAGGAGAGACAATGCACTAGTAATGAACCAAAGAAAAGGTCGCACACAATCACATTGCCTTCTCTTTCACTGCAACTCTGCAGGCCGAATTCAGCCTTCCTTTTTTTTCATCTCACCTCTCAGAGCAAGAGGCAACCACTTCCCCTCACACACCGCTTGTGACACCTTGTGCTATCACATATGACACACACACACACACACACACACACACACACACACACACACACACACACACACACACACACACACACACACACACACACACACACACACACACACACACACACACACACACACACACACCGAGTTAACTGACCCGTTGCTAAGCTAATGTGTACACGAGACGGCGGAATGGATGACAAGCCAACAGTTGAAATCAAATCTCCACAGGTGTTTCAGGTCTATTGACTCTACAGTAGGGTCAGAGTTATTATACTGTCCGTCTACGGACTATACTCCAAGTCCGTTAGTCATTACACTGCATTTTACACATTATTACACACTTTTTTTCTGATTAAGTGTAGTAACACACCTTTGTCCGACACAATCTCATTCATACCTAGAGGACTGGACAGGCTGTTATAATGTTATTATCATGGACCGCCCTTAGTGGAGATGAAACGAGATCTCAGGGCCTCCTCATAGGAAATATGACACTTTGCCCTAGATGCTAGACACCAGGATGCATAAACAAGCAGTTGAAGATCATTTACCGTCAGGTTTCATGGTGTCAAGTGACAAGCCATGGACAACTTGTAAAGAAACTGATTTAGTGCCCGTTATGTTTTTTTCTTTCGTGTGCAATTGTGATGATTAATTAAAAGGATTATCTCAGTGATTGGAACACGTTCATTGATTTGCTTTTTTGTGTTTCAGTTCGTATTCGTTTAGGTTGGTTGTCACATTTGGCAAAAATGGCACTGTGATTGGAAAGCTGAAGACACAATGATGCATATGATTCCTATCCAGCCATTCATTATTGTATACTTATAAAACATTTAGCAAAGTGCTTTAATTTATCTAGAAAATTATCGGAATAGGTCAGAAAAGTAAAATGTATATTGATATAACGTAATTACTTCCATATAAAAAAGTTTGCATTTTTTGGGTATACATAATGAGCTTAATGTAACTCAAGGCACAAATGGCGTGCACATGGAAACACTCGCACAAACATAATCCAAAATGCATCGTTTGTCACAGCATTTGAAGATGAACATTCCCTGATAATAGTAAAGGGGAACCGTCGCGCACAGTAGTCCTATGATTGACATTGCTTCACCCAGGAGGGAGAAAGTCACCGGAAAGTATATTCCCTGAATAGGCAAAAACTAGGACAGTTTGAGGAAGCATTGGATTGGGAAACACGAGTGGCTAAAAACGAACAAAATGGAGCAATCACCAGAGCCTGACAATGACATTTGTCATACTACCCTATTTTACTCTACTCTCATTTAATTGTTTGATTCCACATTTAAAAGTGTGGATTTCAAAGTCACTACGCAGAATGAACAGGCAGAGCATGGCATCAATAAGCAGACAAACAAAACACATGCAGTAGTTATGTAGCCGACAGTTGGCTACAGCTAGCAACATCCAATGTTTTTTGTATATGCGCTTGGGGCATCTCATAGCAGAATCAAGAGCTTGATTTCAAAATGTTATTTCTTAACAATGTGGTCATTGTAGTGAATGTTGCAAAGTTAGAATTGGTTGTTAGCATTTGACTTTGAAGTTATGCTATACTGGTTAGATAAGTTAGTGAGCAGTGGAATTTCTTTTGATTTAGCAGCATAACCTCAACCTAAATAAATGAGAATATATACACAAGTTTATAAACTTCATGCTATAATAATATACAATTCTACATTCATTTTAATATGCTTTACCTAAGCTCTATATTTGTGCATTGTACATAATGTTGGTGTGTATGCTTCTGTGCCAAATGCAAAAATACATCAGTGTAAACATGAAACATGACTTATTCCTCAATAACTCAAATGGTCGATACTACCTTGTTTTACTACTAAGGCCGACCAACGACTGACGTTTTACTGCTAGTTTTACTAGGCAGATACTATATGTGCAGCTGTGTATGAAAGTCCAGCGTGTAAAGAATAGGCCTGGTGTGTTTGTGAAGAGTGTGAAGCCCCCCCCCCCCCCATGTAGCCACACACTCACCTTTGCCTGGCGGTCGGAACGTCGGCGGTCCGACGGGCGAGGGGTCCCTCAGGTGTTGGGGGGCCGTCGTCTTCGGAGGGGGGGACGGAGCGCACGGGGACCCTGCGACGCGCCGACTCTATTCCCCCGGGGCTCTTGTTAGTCAACGCAGAGTTTGGACCCAGATAAGGGTCGTGGGTGGAGGGGGGGCCAAACGGTGTGTTTTTCACCGTCTCTTTGGTCATGAACTCTTCCTCTAGCTCGCCTCCCTCTTCTTCACTCCCTCTCCTCTCGTCCTCCCGTCTCTGCTGCTCCTGCACACGCTCGTCCTCCTCCCGCCTGACTTGTTCTTGCCTCTTGATCCTTTCTTCCTCAAGAAGACTCTCCTCCCTCCTCATTCTTTCCCGTTCTTCTTGCCTTTTGACCTCCTGCTCCTCCTCCTCTGCCACTTCTCTCCTCCTTCTCTCCTCCCCTTCCATCAAGATCCTTTCCTCTTCCTGGCGTTTCTTCGCTTTCTCTATTCTAGTCGTTTCTTCTTCTACTCTTCTCTCCTCCTCCTCTCTCTCCTTCTCCATCCTAAATCTTTCTTCCACTAGTTCCCTTTCTCTCACTCTTCTCTCTTCTTTCTCCTGCATGTCACTCATCCGCTCCTCCTCCTCCTCCTCCCTTACCCTTCTCTCCTCCTCCCCTCTCTCCTTCTCCATCCTAAATCTTTCTTCGTCTAGACTCCTTTCTCTCAGTCTTATCTCCTGCATCTCACTCATCCTCGCCTCCTCCTCCCTAACCTTTCTCTCCTCCTCCTCCCTAACCCTTCTCTCCTCCTCCTCCCTCATCCTAAATCTTTCTTCCTCTAGTTCCTTTTCTCTCAGTTCTCTCTCTTCTCTCTCCTGCATCTCACTCAACCTTTCCTCCTCCTCCTCCCTTACCCTTCTCTCCTCCTTCTCCATCCTAAATCTTTCATCCTCCAATTCCTTTTCTCTCAGTCGTCTCTCTTCTCTCTCCTGTAACATGGTCATCTTCTCCTCCTCCTCCTCCTCCTCCTCCCTAACCCTTCTCTCCTCCTCCTCCTCCTCCTCCCTAACCCTTCTCTCCTCCTCCTCCTCCTCCCTAACCCTTCTCTCCTCCTCCTCCTCTTTCACCTTCTCCAACCTCACCCTTTCTCTCTCGTATTCCTCTTCTAACCTTTCCTTCTCTATTCTAATCCGTTCTTGCTTTTCCTCCCATTCCCTCTTCATTTTCTCTTCTTCCTCTTTCTCCAACCTGGTCCGTTCCTCTTCCCGTCGTTCCTTCTCTTCTCTCTCTGCTCTTTCTTTCTCTATTCTGACCATTTCCTCTTTCATCCTAAACTTTTCCTCCTCCTCCATCCTCTTTGTTCTTTCTCTCTCCTCTTCCAGCTCTCTTCTTTTCACCTCTTCTCTCCTAAACCGCTCCTCTTCCTCCCTCTCCCTCCTAATTCTATCCTCCTCATCTCTTTGATATTTACGCTGTTGTTCTTCAATCTCCCTCTTTTCCAATTCCTCTCGTCTCATCCTCTCTTCATCCAGACGTTTCCTCTGCTCCTCCTCTTCTCTCCTCCTCTCTATCCTCATCTGTTCCTCCTGTCTGGCCTTTTCCTCTTCCTGCTTCCCTCTCCTTTGCTCGTATTCACTCACATCTACCTCCTCCTCCTCCTCCTCCTCCTCCTCCATCCCCTCCTCCACCTCTCCCTCCTCGGCTGCCTTGGTGCTCAGCCAGGGGGAGGGCTGCGGCCGGGGGACCCTGAGGGAATCGTAGGAGCTGAACGACCCCTCCACGGAGCCCCGGTGGAGGTCCTCCATGGAGCCCCGGCCGGAGCTGGACAGGCTGAAGGTGGAGCTGGCCCGGGAGCCTGCCCGGGCCGTGGGCTCCTCCGTGTACACAAGGCCGCCGGGCCTGGGGGCATCGGGACCGCCACGCTGGGCCGGGTCCGCCACCGAGGCGGAGGCCTGGGAGGATTTACTGTCGTTGCTTCCGGAACGCTTGTGGAGCCCAAACTTGAACTTCTTCTTACCTGAAGGGGAAGAAAAACAAAATGGGAAGGGGTTCCAGACAAACTATTATTGAAGATCGGGTCTCTTGTTCAAGAGAGACTTGAGTACAAAGTGTATCATTAAAACTAATATAATCTAAACTCACACTATAATAAATACATGGAAACAAGTTTGAAACACTCACATTAAAATCAATCTTGATTTTTTACGATTTTTGATCGGACCCATTTGGACCAAAGTATCGAGCTTCAGAGTACAATTCAATTTATTACAAATATGCAGTGCAGATAATCTTAACGCAGTCCGTCCCAGATCAGCGTTAGTTCATGGCACCAGCAGCACAACAAAGTCTTGTTTAATCTGAAGCTGAAGTCCCCTAATGTAAACCTCTAGATAACAAGTACGAGTCTAACTCTCATGCAAGAGTTGGATGTGCACGGTCGTTACGAAAAGACATGAGGGTAGAAGTTAAGAGCTTGGATCCCTTGGATCCTCTGACCTTCTGAGGGCTCCACGTTGAGTCCAGAGGACCGGCTGCCAGACAGCGTCTGGTTCCTCTCAGGCAGAGGGCCCAGGAACGACATGGACTGGGACATGTTCTTCTTCAGGGTGGACTTGTGCGAGAACAACGACTTCAGCTTGAGTTTCTTCTTGCCGCTCTTCTCCTTGGTGGCCCCCACAGCCCCCTCAAAGCCTGCTGCGCCCTCCTCCTCCTCCTCCTCCTCCACCTCCTCCTCGCTGTCAGTCAGCACCTGGCTGAACGACGACGGCACGATGGCCGACACAGAGTCAAGGCCGCTGCCATCCTTCTTCTTGCCCCGCAGCTTGTCCTTGATCTTCCCCAGGCGGGACCTGGACTTGTCCATGCCGGAGAGGTCGAACATGCTGGCGGTCATGTTGTTCCTCATGAACTGGATGTCCAGCAGCACCTCCCCTCGCTCCTTGTCCGCCTTGCCGCCTTTGTCCACAAGCTTGAACCACCTGGAGGAGGAGAAGGCGAGCAGGTCTGTGAGGACAGGTTAGGGCGCCCGTGGTGCGACAAATGCTAATCGCGCTAGGCTTCTCGTTGGCTTAAATATGTGGATCAATTTCAATTAATTACATTATTTTCATCATTGATTTTTTATTCAATTGAATAAGTTACTTTTGCCACACCCACTTAACCCATGGGTTTGGGTGTATTTGTTTTGCTTAATTCTCAGATCACTTCCAACAAAAACGATTGGCTGTGATGAAAATATTTGACGTTGATGTGCAGAACCCAACGAACCGGATGGAGAAGCCGAATGGAAGAAAACCAATTTGACTACATTTATATCTACCTGTACATAACTAGCATCTAATCAGTCCCTCGGCTTTCTCATTTAGGTGTACAGACATACACTCCCACTCCTAGCGTCTTGTATGCCTTCAAAATGGCCAAAATTATTTCACCAACTTGCAAGACAGAAATGTATACTGTCAGCATAAAAATACACCGTCAGCTCAAAAGGGGCCTGTTGGGTTAAGAGCTGAGGCCAGCAGTTCATCCCCCACAGAGCTGAACAAACAAGCGACTGAAGCCTGGAAGGAAATGGGGGGGGGGGGGGGCTGGGGGATACGTGTGTGTGTGTGTGTGTGTGTGTGTGTGTGTGTGTGTGTGTGTGTGTGTGTGTGTGTGTGTGTGTGTCTGCACACGTGCGTTAGTCATAAATCACATGAATGTTTGGTCTTTTAGGACTAAACTAAAGAAGGTCCCGTTTCTAATAGTTGTAGTTTCTAGCAAGAGAGTAAGATACAATAGAAGAGTTGGATCCACTGAAATGTGATTATAGGCTCAAGTAACAATACATCAACTCTACTACTACATCCCCATCTATTGTAGGGAAACGTTGTAAATGTCATATTGTAGGGAACAATCTATTCTCTCGACCAGAAGGTCATTACAGTAAAGGTCTCTCTGTCATAATAAACACGTAGGTATGCAGAGAAAACCCTTTACTACCAACACAACAACACATTAGTCATTGTCTGCATCACGCCATCGCCCACTGAGTCAGGGAAGAATCTCCTCCTCACCCTCCCTCTCTCCTCCTGCCCTCTCCTCCTCACCCTCCCCCTCTCTCCTGCCCTCTCCTCCTCACCCTCCCTCTTTGCTCCTCACCCCACGTCTCCGCCTCACCCTAGGTCTCTCCTCCACTCCCTCTACCTCTCACTCTCCTCCTCAGCCTACCGCTCTCCTCCTCACCCCACTTGTCTGCTCCTCGTTCAATTTGACACCTACACATGACTAAGGGAGACGCCTTCTACAGGAATCTGATTAGTTACTGGCTGGTACACGACACAGCACAGGCCACACAAATACACCAAAGAAAAAGCATTTCATAAGTCAAAGGTAAAGTAGAGTTCCTCTGATAGCTTGTCCATGTGAAGGGCCGTTGTGAAAAGTTGTTTCCTAGGCCCTCAGCCAATAGATAAGGACGAACGATGAGCAAGCCTCTCTTCGGCAGAAATGTTTGTGCGGAAATAGGCACAGCGCGAGGATTCGTCACACACCTTTCTAACCCATTGTTATTCAGTGATGCTTACCATTGAATAGGAGGATAAAAAAGGAACCGTAATGACACGAGGAGGAAGCAACAAAAGAACCAGGCGTAGCCAGGTAGTCACGTAACGCCCGAAAGGACTCGGGTGACAGCGCTGTGTTGCCTGTCAAGACAAGAGAAATAATGTCCTGTTCCAACGTTCAGCTGGATGAGCACACACACACACACACACACACACACACACACACACACACACACACACACACACACACACACACACACACACACACACACACACACACACACACACACACACACACACACACACTTCTGGTTGCTAATGATTTTCGTTCGCCATTTCCTGCCGAGACCCTGATAACCAGATATAGCAATTATCTGGTTGCAACACAATGCATTATAGTAGGCCGTGTGCTCATGTTTGGAGAGAAGTTAACTAAATCGTTTCTATCCTCATATTGTTGTGGGATAGGTCGGCCAGGATTGCTATTCAACAGACAAAAGGAAAACGTCTGTCTTCACTGGAACGACTGATGCACTCGGTGCAGAGTCTGACATTACAGAGAAGAAACTCTTCTTGAAAATAAACAAAAAAGTCCAAACCCATCTGCCTCCAGAGACACAAGCGCCGAGTCATCAGGGAGATGGTACTTCCTGAGGTTCTTCCGCTGTTGTCATGAGCTGCATTGTGTTTACATCACTCACTAATGTTCCTTAATGTGTGTGTGGAAAGCACACACACATTAAAACAAGTGATTGTATCTTTTGGGTTAGGGTTCTCAAATTGCTAGCCTGGTGAAAGAAATATTCCACAAAAATGTGGCCTTTAACCGGTTTCTTGAAACTCATATCTCTGCACGCAAAACATATTCAATGAACCAAATCATTTATAATGAACATGAAGTAGGTTTAAGTTGCTTTAGAAACAACTTCAGCAGCCTAAAGAACATTCATTGACTGGATGCATGTTATGACCCTTCAATGGATTCACTACTGGATGACCTTATTGACTAGAAGGAATGTAAGCAGGATTAACCATTACTATGGAAACATAGAAACACCTGTGCAACAAGCAAGGCCGGGCGCTGCCCACACAACACATTTCACGGCACACTTCAAGTCCGGCCCACATAGTTTGTTTTTCACCACGAAGCAGACAGGAATGCAAGGCTGGCCTTGAGCTGGATTTAAACCAAAGAACTGAAGGAAAGTTTTTTTGCAGCCTTAACACAACACAACTTGAATGGTCAATGTTTTGGAGACAATACACAACTCAATTAAATAATTAACTTTGAGAGACATACAAGAATCCATGCATAAAGTATGTGTACAACTTTACAAACTGTAATAAGTGTGTGTGTGTGTGTGTGTGTGTGTGTGTGTGTGTGTGTGTGTGTGTGTGTGTGTGTGTGTGTGTGTGTGTGTGTGTGTGTGTGTGTGTGTGTGTGTGTGTGTGTGTCCCGTGTACACACACGGGTCTTTGTCAAGTGTAAACAGGAAGAAATAGAACCAGTAAGGCCAACGTCTCCACCCCAATCCAAAATAACCTTTACTTTACAAAAAAGAATCCACCATTATGATATACATAGCATAATGTGCACTCAATCTCTTGTTTGTACTGGAACGCTTACTCTGTCTTGTTTCTGGATTTCACTTCATGGAGATCCAACAGATTGACAACAGCTTGCCCCAGCGGCTTGTCTGGACCAACAAGCGCCCGGTGCATCACGTGAACGCGTAACGTGCCGCGCTCGGCGTTTCCTTGGTGGGCTGGAGGCAGGTCGAAGCTGGCCTGCTCCTTCCACATTGGCGCCACACTCTTCTCGGCCACCTCGGTGGAAAACTTGTCTTTCGCGACTTGCATGATGGCATACGCGTCGTTGGTGCCATTTTTTCCCTTTATCCTGAGTCCTCTGGCCTGGAGCACCGTTACCTGGGCGCTCGTTGGGAACCATTGTTGACTTTGATCAGCCAAAGACATGGCTGACCCGCGCTACCCTCCCCAGGTCTGAGCGAGAAGATAAAGGAAAACACCCGGAAGTTAACCGTCGCTGACCGTACCTCGATTTGTCTTGGGAGGCAAATGCGAGAAAGTTTTGCCTGTTAACTGCACTGGACGAACTTGAGGAACCAGCTGATTGGGCGTGTAAGGTTACATCGAGAAGTTAAAGACACGCCTTCAGCAGGTTGAAAGCAGTCACGTGACGCACTGAACGCACGACACACCTGCTTTTAAGAAATAGGCTACATTTTTATTACTAACCTACAGTGCCTGCATGTATACGCCCTATTGAAAACTCCATCACAAAGAACTTTGTTCACAAACTATAGTCTAATAGCCAAGTAGCCTGCGTGTTGACTAGTAAAACCTGTGTTAAAATGTGTTGGTTGAGTTGTTCTGCCAATAGATAAGCAAATTCAACGAAATACAGACAGTTAATAATATACATTTTTAACATACAATATACATTTTATTTACAACATACATTTTATGAATTAGTCAATTGAAATAAATGTAACATTTGAATAATAATTACATTAACAACAATAATAAAAATACAATATTTTGAGGTGGGGGGAATATATATACGTAGGTCTATATAAAACATCATCATCACCGTCATGTTTGTTTGTGCATTTACATCCAAAACATTATTAATTTTCCTGATGACTAGCACACAGATGGTCACTGCTCTTGAAAGTCTTGCCACAAGATGGTGCTAGCGTTCCAACCTTCCACTTACATCCTATAAGGCGCTGCCAAAGTTCTTGTTGTTTGGAATTTGACATTGTTTTCAACATTAATAATAAACAAATAATACACATTATTTACATTGAAATAACAATGAGTGGCATCCCTTGATTCTTCAAAGAAGATTATAATTGGAAGTAACACAAGGCATAGCATTTCCAGTTATGTTCATATAAAATGATAGGCTAATACAAAAATGTCTTATGCAACGACACACAACAATGCAATCATATATATATATTAATATTATATATATAATATTCAACATTTGAACTGAATTTCTTAAATGCTTAAACATGTCTCGTCGATCCCTCCATGGATGCTTCTCTCTCTTCAACAAAAGGTTCAGTGGATACTTTACTAATCATTGGTTAGGCAAGTGCATCACAGAAACATGGATGTGATAACTCGATGCAGGTTTCTGAATAGAGACATTGCCTTAAAGATCAGATTTTCAACAACCGTTTTAACCTCTTCAGCAAGTTAATCATCAACTGAATGGTAGTGATGCACGTGCACCTCCATTCTAGCAGTGACATCATTGGGCTGTCTGAAGCATTGTATTCCTAGCCTGGAGACTATCCTGACTGAGGTCATGTGATCAAGGTGGTAGTAATACAATGTTGTATTATTAAATAAATAATAAGATATTGGCTTAATAATAAACTGATAAAGAACAAAAATACATTTTAAAGACCTTTCTAAAGCAAGCACTTTTTGTGAGTTTGAGATTTGGGTTTGTTGAGAATAACTTGTTTATCTTCAGATACCAAAATTAAATCTTGATTGGACAGAAGGACAAAGGTTTATGGTCAAAACTTGAAAGATGTATTAAAAGGGTTCTTGCAGTCTCTCTCTCTGTTGTCTATCTCTGCTGGACAGCTGAACTTATCAGTGCTCATAGCTGGTAACACACACAATGAAACTAATGGTATGGTGTAACTGTAAAGTGATTTGTGAACAACTCATAAAATCCCCACCTAATCTGACCCGGGCTGCAGAAGATTGTCACGTGATTTCCTATAGAATACCTGCTTTGCAGCCTTAGAGAAAAAGCCAATCTGGCTCATGACCGAAGAAATACATTGTTATTATTCTACAGTGCCTGCAAGTATCAACCCTAACAAAATACATTAAATATAATCACATAGAACTTTCTTTTCAAACAAAGAACAAGAACAGTGAAAATGTATAGTCGAATAGCCAGCTTGCATGTTTGGATGTCTAGTACAACCTGTGTTTTGTGTGTTGGCTATATATTTTGTTTTAGACACATTTTTAAAGTAGTCGAGAGCGGCAAACTCTGTAGGCCTATCCTTCTTATATTATTTTTCTTATCTTATTTTAGAGTGTTTATAATCAGCTTTAAAAACGTATGAATAAAAGTGATAGTAGGCTAATGGCCCTAACCCTATAGCTGCAGTAAGAAAACCGAATAAACTAAAAGTATTGGAAAATTTATAAGTGAGTCGAATTGGTAGCTATTTCTTCACAAAAATATATTTTTTTTAATTGCAACCATGCTTCATATAATTACTTAAAGTGGCATAGAAACAATAACCCGCACTGTCTCTCACTGTCGGGTCCTCCATGGATGCTTCTCTCTCTTCAACTAAAGGTTGAGTGGATATGGTGCTGCGTGGAGGCATTGCTTTATGGTTCTGATTGACACGAGGAAGAGGAATGCCTTGAAGTCCACCAACCGTTTTTACCTCTTCTGCAAATTAATCATCAACTGAAAGGTTGGGGTGCACCCCTCCTTCTAGCGAAAACGGTGGCAGGAATACAATGTTGTTTTCCCCCATTAGGCCGATTATTATTAAATACATAACATGAAATGTGCATGATGATAAGCAGATATAGCACAAATCTTTTTTTTGAGAGCCTTTTTGTGAGTTGGAGATTTGTGTTTCTTGAGAATAACTTGTTCTTAGGATAACCAAATTAAATCTTGGTTGGACAAAACAATTTAGGTTTCTGGTCAATAACTTGAAAGATGTAGTGAAGGTGTAGGGTTCTTGTAATTCATCTTGCACATGTCGCCCTTACCAATGTGTTTCTCAGAAAGCTGCTCATTTTCTGTAAATGAGTCACTCTCTTTCTCTACTGGACAGATAACATTATCAGTGCTCCATGCTGAAAACTGTCAGAATCCTCAGCTTCTGTGTGTGTGTGTGTGTGTGTGTGTGTGTGTGTGTGTGTGTGTGTGTGTGTGTGTGTGTGTGTGTGTGTGTGTGTGTGTGTGTGTGTGTGTGTGTGTGTGTGTGTGTGTGTGTGTGTTTCTACAATATTATCTGCCACTGCAAGCATTTAACAGAAAGTGTGTTTATTTACTTTTAGTTTTTTATGTCTGTATCAATTTGCTTTAGTTGTCTGTTTGATTTGGGAAGGGGAGGGTGGGGCCAGGGGGTTGTATTTTGTATCCTCACCATTTGATTGTCTTGACTATTTGACTGTTATATACTGTTATTCTCTCGCTCCTTAATTTTGAGGATTAAGTCTTGAATTGAAATTTCTACAAATAAATCATGCATTAAAAAAAAAGGTATGATCATGCTAACGTCCCAATTGCATTTGACCAAGACGTCCACATCGCAACCCACATCTGACCTGGGCTGTCTTTGCAGAAAGAGAAAGAGAAACTATCGAATCTGGCTCATGACGGTTGTAAACAGATAACCTACTGGACGATGGATTTTAACGTTCTGTCTAATTGCTTATTGGATTGTTTCATTATTAATTACTAATCATTGCACTGGTTATATTATATATGCTACACTTGAACCTCCTAAGTTGGCGCAAATTGATTGGTTTGCTATCTCGGGTTATTGGGCCATATCCCATGATTGAGATCTCAAACTCGAGATATTGTTTTAATCATGAGTGACAAATAAATAAGCCGCTACTAAAAACAAATAAATTCCGGCATTATCTTGTGTCTTCTTGGAGTGTTCACGTGTAGTCAACCTGGTCTCTGGGGCAATTCCCCACTATTCACTGAGCCTTCGCGAATAATTGTTAAGTATTGTGCTGTAAAGTATGCGGTGCATTCTCGTTGCCATTTCCAAAAATAAACACTTTTCTCAATGAAGTATTCCCCTTTTTCATTCTTCAAAATTCCTAATGGAATTAAAAGAACAATTTAGTGAGCCATGCATGTTTATTGTCATAGCCAAAGCTGTTGTGCTGTGCGTTCTCCCCCTGTGTCGGCCACACCCCCTGTCTGTCTCTGTGCTTTGCCTGCCACTCTCAACTGCTCACACCTGGCCTGCATCAGCTCATCAACTCCCCTTCAAATACACCTGGTTTCCCTAGAGCCGTCGCCAGATTGTACTTCGATTTACCGTGGTAGTTTTTCGTACCTGGCTCCAGTATCTACACTTTTTAGTGTTTTTTTTCCGGTGGCAGGAATACAATGTTGTTTTCCCCCATTAGGCCGATTATTATTAAATACATAACATGAAATCTGCATGATGATAAGCAGATATAGCACAAATCTTTTTTTGAGAGCCTTTTTGTGAGTTGGAGATTTGTGTTTCTTAAGAATAACTTGTTCTTAGGATAACCAAATTAAATCTTGGTTGGAAAAAACAATGTAGGTTTCTGGTCAATAACTTGAAAGATGTAGTGAAGGTGTAGGGTTCTTGTAATTCATCTTGCACATGTCGCCCTTACCAATGTGTTTCTCAGAAAGCTGCTCATTTTCTGTAAATGCGTCACTCTCTTTCTCTACTGGACAGATAACATTATCAGTGCTCCATGCTGAAAACTGTCAGAATCCTCAGCTTGTGTGTGTGTGTGTGTGTGTGTGTGTGTGTGTGTGTGTGTGTGTGTGTGTGTGTGTGTGTGTGTGTGTGTGTGTGTGTGTGTGTGTGTGTGTGTGTGTGTGTGTGTGTGTGTGTGTGTTTCTACAATATTATCTGCCACTGCAAGCATTTAACAGAAAGTGTGTTTATTTACTTTTAGTTTTTTATGTCTGTATCAATTTGCTCTAGTTGTCTGTTTGATTTGGGAAGGGGAAATCTGTTTGATTTTCAAATGGTAGTTTTATCTAGGCTATAATGCTGGAGATGCTGAGCACATCACAGTTGTTTCAAATGACCCATCCAAGATTTGTATCGGCCTCCTATCATACAAAGAGCAATATTGTCTGAGTAGCCTACTATGCCGAGAGGCATTTACAACATAAAGAATAAAATAGTCCTAACGGACTTGCATCCACTGGAGAATGTTCGATCGTAGCCGGCAGCTTCATTACAAGCACTGATCCATCTTGATCTGTGAAGTTGATGAATTGTCACTTTTAGGTTTTCTACCCAGTTACCAAAAAAATAAGCATTTGGAATAGTATGCGCTGTGGCAAGCACACGGTTTGCATGTGTTACTTCGAAGGCAAAAAAAATCTAAAATAGGCTACAAGAAAACACAAAAACCTACATTCAACCAGTGTGGGGTATGGCCCATGACTCTCTGAGGTGGTAGGTACCTCCAGGTAGGCCTACCCCCTCCATGCCAGGGCGCCCTGAATTTATGTTTATTAACAGCTCCTCCACCGGGGTCAAGACAATTTGAGGGCCAGATCCAGTCTGCCGACGGTCGGCCTTTTCACGATTGGCTTAAAAAAATGGCTTATTTAAATTTATACCAATACGATGGTGGGAAAAGCTTACCAGTTTGTATGTTTTTATACTTCATTTTTATGGAGTCAGTTTCCTGCCATAATTCAAACCTGAAAAAAAAAGTTTCAAAGGATTGTAAGTCTGGGTTTGAAAACTCAACACCTTGTAATAAAGGTTTTGCAACACTGAAAAAAGAGATTATAACCTGAAAAAAAATAAAAATAAAATTCAAGCATCTGTAAACATGATTTTGTGTTCTATTTTATCTTCTTCATCATTTTCACCAACACATTTTCAAAGTTCAAACAATTTCACCAGCGCATTTGCAGAGTTTCAAATCTGGCACTGTTCTAACAGTGTATTTCATTGTTGCCCGGTTTTGAAACCTTGTAAATGGGATTCTGCAAACAGGTGTTCATACATTGAGAAATACGTTTTGAAAGGTTGAATATTTCGTTTTAAAAACTTGTAAAGGTGTACGTTAACGACATTACAACGTATTTTTTCAGAACTGACTTTTCAGCACCGACTTTTCAGAGATTTGACCACACAGGCGCAAGCTTTGAGTCACGTGAATATTGGCAGTGTTCTGACGCCACTCGTTTTGAAACTCCTAACAGTCGAATCTGAAAACGTTCCTGGGGGCCGGACCATTTAGCTCTAAACCTATTGGTTGCTCTCGGCTGACGTACATTCCAATCACATGTGCCGTTCACCGGGCTGTGCGTGATTGACAGTGCTCTGCCGATGACACAAATAACAAGTGACTTTCGCGGTTGATTTTGATTTCCATTTTCTGGAACCATGGCTGTTTCCCAAAGTGAAGGCTGCAGCCTTGCTAGGACGCGTCCTTGCTAGTCGCGTCCTATGGAGATGAGACTCTGGTTCCAGAAAATGGAAATCAAAATCAACCGCGAAATCAACCCGTTGTTATTCATGTCATCGGCAGAGCACTGTCAATCACGAACAGCCCGGTGAACGGCACATGTGATTGGAATGTACGTAAGACGAGAGCAACCAATAGTTTTAGAGCTAAATGGTCCCGCCCCCAGGAACGTTTTCAGATTCGACTGTCAGGA
The DNA here is from genome assembly GCF_902167405.1 of Gadus morhua. Classification (NCBI taxonomy): domain Eukaryota; kingdom Metazoa; phylum Chordata; class Actinopteri; order Gadiformes; family Gadidae; genus Gadus; species Gadus morhua. Next base: position 12,942,032 of record NC_044051.1, on the reverse strand, counting down.
GTTTCAAAACGAGTGGCGTCAGAACACTGCCAATATTCACGTGACTCAAAGCTTGCGCTCAAATCTCTGAAAAGTCAGTTCTGAAAAAATACGTTGCAATGTCGTAAACGTACACCTTTACAAGTTTTTAAAACTAAATATTCAACCTTTCAAAACGTATTTCTCAATGTATGAACACCTGTTTGCAGAATCCCATTTACAAGGTTTCAAAACCGGGCAACAATGAAATACACCGTTAGAACAGTGCCAGATTTGAAACTCTGCAAATGCGCTGGTGAAATTGTTTGAACTTTGAAAATGTGTTGCTGAAAATGATGAAGAAGATAAAATAGAACACAAAATCATGTTTACAGATGTTTGAATTTTAGTTTTATTTTTTTTCAGGTTATAATCTCTTTTTTCAGTGTTGCAAAACCTTTTTTACAAGGTGTTGAGTTTTCAAACCCAGACTTACAAGCCTTTGAAACTTTTTTTTTCAGGTTTGAATTATGGCAGGAAACTGACTCCATACATTTTTATACTTGATCTTCTGACCGCTTGGAAGCAATCGGAGTACATATTGTTTTAGAAGAAAGGGGTTATGTGGTAGGATCTTTAAGAATGCTTAACTGGGATATTTATATATTCATGGCTCAAATATTAAGGATCATGCTTTTGACGTGTAACTAACGCATTTACGCGGTCAGCGATCCGCTGCCAGGCTTTGGTTCTCCGGGTTCCAGAGGTTTTAGCGTTCCCTTTTCTTGTGATAATGTCCTTCTCCTCGTCATAGCTCTCCAGGAGAACCTGGAGTTCCATTTCATTGAAATAAGCGGCCCGTTTCGCCATATCGATCAGGGTTTCCATGATCCATACATCACGTCTTTTTAAGTTTGGCGTGGACGCGCACAACCCTGTGTTAACCAACCCCGAGTTGATTGAACTAATGCATAACCGCTGCTGTGGAACCGAAAACTCTGGGTTGGTCGGCACAGGGTCAATCAACCTAGAGTTCAGCGTTAACTCAGTGTTTGTTAAACCTCCGTTCGTGGAACACCCCTCTGACCTGGGGCCCGTTTCAGAAAGCAGGTTCAAAATCTCTAAGTTAAATCCTTAACTCTAGGTTGACCAACTCTGAGCTGCAAAACTCTGAATTTTCGGTTTCAGAACAGGTGATAACGCTTAGTTCAATCAACTCTGAGTCAAGGTAACTCTGAGTGAAGCTCGTGCATGAGGATATAAAAAGCCCTCATCAATGGAACACAGATAACATGATTCACCATGGCAACAAGTACTAACAAGCCTCGATCCTCCTACTTCTCCCCAGCGGAGTTGCAAATCTTAATGACTGCATATGCAGAAAGCGAGCATATCTTTTTACTAAAAAGCAATACTATGGCAGCAGCCAAAAAGCGGGAGCTCGCGTGGAAAAATATAGCTGACCGAGTCAGAGTATTTGAGAAAAAGAAAATGTTTTCTCTTGAATGTTCCGCTTATTCAACAATTATATTCCATATGTGTGTTTGTGCGCACAGGTGCAACCCAAAAGGCCCCAAACGGACTTGGCTGCAACTAAAAATGAAATATAAAAATGTAGTTCAAACAGATAAGGTATAATTTAAGTACAAGCAATTGTGATGTTGTTTAGCCTGCCCTCATTAAACAGCATTTAGTGGCTGCATTCAACATGTGATGGATATATTTAAGTAATTAGGGAAATCTGCTAAACAAAGAAAAATCCCAACACTGCCAGTATTTAATATTGCCTATATGAAAGCAACACCTAAATGCCTTTAATACATACAAGTCTCCAAATTTGTGTTTTCTGGTTATCTTAAATTTGACCTCCATTATAGCCAACAGAAAAAAGGCAGTCAGTTAGAAATGATTGAAGCATATCATGTCTCCAACAGCTCTTCCATCTCGTGCATCAGCAGGGGGGTCAGGATTATTATCTGGATCATTCGGGGAAAGAGTAGGACATTGTTCTCCTCTAATAGTGGCAATGTTGGCTCACTGCAGAACCATGCCACTATAATGTCACAAGCCCTTTCCGGGGTGACCCTGAGCCTACGAAGGCACTGGAACCAGGCCTTGAGTATGCCGATGGTCATCTCCACTCTGGCTCGTGTCCTGCAGTGAGCCAAGTTGTAGTGTTGCTGTGGGCAAGGGTCAGGGTCAGGGTAAGGGGTCAGCAGATAGCGCTGGCAGGGGTACCCTCTGTCTCCGAGTAGATAACCATCAAACTCTCCTGTGATAATACAAGGTACACTTTATTGTTTCAGTTGTAATAGGAGGAAACAAAATATTGATCATAGGATATAACTATATACTGGATATATAAACTAAATATATATAAACTCACCACGGGCAAATCTGGCACTCAGTGTAGACTCACGAAACATTCGTGAGTCATACACAGACCCAGGCCACTTCGCTTCCACATTATTTATCATGTGGGCTGCGTCACATATGATCTTCACAGTGGAGAACAGTAATTAGCTGTATAGTGAAGCATATTTCATTTGGAATGTTAAAGGCTATTATTTAGGCCTACCTGTACATTAATGCTGTGGACAGATTTCCTATTCACATAATCTCCTTCATTTATTGAAGGAGCTATGATAGGAATGTGAGTGCCATCTATGCAGCCAATCCCACCTGGAAACCCTAAAATATATCAAATTGACTGATTAGTGCTTCAAGTCTCAAAGCTTTATGACATAAATGAATTACTGCTTAGACTGATACCTGCAATTCTGTGGAACTCTTCTTTGAGAAGTCTGGTGGGTCTGTGACTTGGGAACACTACAAACGTGCATAGTAGCCGTTTCAGTGCAAGTGTCACATTTCGGACAGCCCGACAGACAGTTGCCTTGGACACATGCTCTGCATCACCGACGTTATACAAAAAACTGCCGTTGGCAAAAAACGAAGTGCAATACAAAGAATTTGCTCGGAACTGAGAGCGTGTCCACGATGTGTCATGTGAGCGATGTGAGGGCTGAGAATATTGTTTATATAATTTATTGATGATGCAGAGAAATGGAAACGCTCAAACAGGTAGCTACTCATTAGGGAATGATAAAACATCCAAGTATCTGCGCCTCGACATCAACTGGCTCTTCAATAAAAGGACACGCCATGTCTGCCACTGCCTTCAGTCTGCAGGCTTCAACTTAAGAGCAGGAGAAACTCGGGGTTAGTTGAAGAAAACCTGCCAGCGAGCAGGTTAGGTTCACGGAGTATGTTGCCAGGGTAACTGACTCAGAGTAAAGCTGAACTGGCTTTGTGAAACTGAAAAACCAGAGTTTCCCTCATCTCAGGGTTAACTAACTCAGAGTTTTCACTAAACCTGCTTTCTGAAACGGGCCCCTGGGCTGTCTTTGGGCTGTCTTTGCAGAAAGAGAAAGAGAAACTATCGAATCTGGCTCATGACGGTTGTAAACAGATAACCTACTGGACGATGGATTTTAACGTTCTGTCTAATTGCTTATTGGATTGTTTCATTTTTAATTACTAAACATTGCACTGGTTATATTATATATGCTACACTTGAACCTCCTAAGTTGGCGCAAATTGATTGGTTTGCTATCTCGGGTTATTGGGCCAACACTTTTCTCAATGAAGTATTCCCCTTTTTCATTCTTCAAAATTCCTAATGGAATACTAATTTTTCTATCCTAAAAATTAAATTTTTACGATAGGATATTTTTCTGCATGAAAACAGAACAAATGAGCCTGCCAGACTTCTTTTTCTTGTTGATCAACCAGTACAAAGTTTCCCTAGACTGGGTATAACCGAAAGGTTGCTAGTTCGATCCCCAGCTCCTCCTAGCTGAGTGATGTATCCCTGAGCAAGACACTTAACCCTTACTGCTCCTGACGAGCTGGCTGTCGCCTTGCATGGTTGACTCTGCCGTCGGTGTGTCAATGTGTGTATTAACCGATGTAAGTCGCTTTGGATAAAAGCATCTGCTAAATGCCCTAATTGTAATTGTATCCCCAGGCCATTCTGCCAGAGATTTGAAATCGCCCTGCCTGTCTGGAGAGGAGCCATACATTTCTTCCTGCTTCCGATCCGCTTTTACGGGAGCCAATCACCAAGCTGGCTTTTCCCCCTGGCGCACTATTGGCTGGTTTAACACAATGACGACAGGGAAGCAACGGCAAGCAGCCAATTGCATACAAATTGTTTGATCTCGCCTCTTGTGCTGAAGAAAATGACAGCGAGCACCCCAGACCAACGTGCAAACTACGATTGAGCTTGGTATGGCAAAAGCAAGGCTAGACAACGCAGTATCACTCCGAGGTCGACAAAAATCGACACTTGTTAAGGGTCTTTTGGGGTAAACTGCTTACGCAAATCACTACTACCCTTACCCTAACCCGTTTCAGTGCCAAATCAAATAACCAATTGGAGGAGTGCCCTTCTAACCAATCAGAGGCGTAAAAAGGCGGTACTTGCCCCAGGCCCCCAGGATAGGCATATACTTCCGCAATCCACCCGTGCTCAGAGGCCAAGCCTGGTATTGCAGCTGTTTTAGCTGGGAGTGGACGGGGGTCCGTCATTTCATGTGGCCCAGAAGTAGATATCGCCGTCCACTCCAATACAAGTGGGGAACAGGATTGTGTCTCCGCAAGAAATGTCTGGATATCAATCAAAGGCTCATAATTATCTTTCTACCCTGTTCTAAAAAAATGTAAGTTTTTTCTTTTCAAAACGCCTCCTCAAGCGTTTTATTAGCAGTTGATGTTGGGTGGGCAGCTGAAAGGAGCCGTACTGAAACAAACGGCTCCTTGCTATGGACCTATTTTGAAGTGCACGGCTCCATTAACTTCCGAATTAAATTAAATTCCGAATTAACTCCATTAACTTCCAAAGTCTGAGATTTGTCCTTTTACTTAACATGAATGGCGTTGAACACGGATATATAACACACATCATTGAAATAGCTGTAACAGGCACGGACGTATTGATTACCTGAATGATTATGGGAGACCTACGTAATTTTCATAATATTGTTAATTGTCTAATATTAACATTTCAGTTCCGTTGGTAGGTATTTCATTTTCATTTGCTTGTTTAGCTATGTATGACAGGGTTATGGTTAGCTATGTATGACAATTGACAATGTTGGTGTATTACAATTCAATATTTGGGTAGGCTACTCCAACTTTGTTGCTGGTCGATATGTAAACATTTACTTTTATATAAATTATTGATTGCATTCTTCGTAAAATAGTTAGTTGGAAGGAATCTGTTTCTTAAGCAATAACATTGAACTGAATTTTTTAGGCCTACATACGTTTACTATGTTACTATGGTATTATATGGAGCAATCTTACATATTTATGAAGTTTCCAGATCAATAAAGTTCTATCTCTTTTTATTTGAACTGCCTGTATGTCCTCTTGATTATTGTATTACAGTGTGTACCTTGGTTATCAGCTATCATAGAATGGTGTCAATGTGGTATTGGCATATATAATCCAGAATTTGAAAAAGGATATGGATATAGAGTGGGTGACTTTATCAGTATACTCAATCGAGATGGCCACAATAATAACCGCTCTTAGATGGGTTGTAGATACTAAGTTTGTGACAATGTGGTATTGGCATATATATGCCAGAATTTGAAAAAGGATATGGATATAGAGTGGGTGACTTTATCAGTATACTCAATCGAGATGGCCACAATAATAACCGCTCTTAGATGGGTTGTAGATACTAAGTTTTATAACAGATAATTCAATACGTGAAGATTTGGTGATAGAGGTAAAGCATCTTCTTTTAAATATTATAAGCCTTGGTTTAGTTATTCAGTTCTGTTGGATTCCAGCCCACCATGGAATATATGGCAATGAAATTGCTGATAAATTAGCTAAAAGATACTAACCTAATTAGAAGAATTTAACCTTAAGTATATATATTTTTTTATTTAATTTTTTATTTATTCATTTCTTTGTTAGTTAGTTTTATTTTGTTTCGTTAGTTTGTTTTTTGTTTTTTTACGATTTAAAGTATCATTTGCCAACGTCCTTGTCACAAACTCCTGTGTAGTAGTCAAGTAGGTGGCGGTATATGGGGAAAAACTATGATCCACCACTAAACTAGAAGAAGAAGAAGATCTCTGCATCCGGTACGTCACGGAATAGGTCACGTGTCTTGGCCCCATAACGCGGAAGCAAATCGCTCCTGTATGTTGCCATGCGCCACTGAGCAGTTTGCATAGGAATGAATGGGCGGCCATTTTCCAGTCCGTGGTCCATCCTTTATTATGTCCATGACTTGCCCCTACCATCCTATGAAAAAAAGATTTGCGGGAGCACTTTCCCTTGTCGTTAGATAACGCCGTGGTGGGATTTGAAAGGGAGTTGAAAACCCCCTGCGTCGAACGGAGATGCCCAAGGACACCCTTTTTTTTTTACCCTTTGCGTCAACAGTTAACGGCAAAAGCCCCTGAATAAGCGTCGGTTTTTGAAGGAGTGAGACTGTGTTGGGCAAGAGTTTCCCCGGAGCTACGCTAACAGCCCGAATGGCTTGGGGCGGTGCGCCGAACGCTTCAAAATCTGAATTATTTTAACCACTAATATTGCTCAAAATAGCACCAAACCTCTGCAGTAGCATGACTAGAGTCCCTACACAGTCCGACTGTTTTACAAGTCTGTGCCTTGCCGGTAGGTCCATGTTTACAGGAAGTCGATTACCGAATGCACCAGTGTTCGGTTCAGGGAGGAACGTTTTGGGATTTATATAATTCATATTTGTAAACAATATCTAGCGAGTGTTGACACGGAAATGAAAGGAGTTGCATATTTAGTCTATAAAAATATTTTTTCTCCTCCTTAAGTTGATTCTGCTTTAGCTTCAGATGCCATCAAGCGGGGTCTCTGGTCGTAATCAGTCGCAAGTCCGTCCATGACCAATCAGCATTCATTAGCAGAATGCTAGTGTGTACGGCCAACGACGGCCCAACCTGTTAGAAATCGAAAGGACATAAGAACTCATTCATTCGACTTTTGAACTATAATCTATATTGAACTGGAGAAATCTACAATAAAATCTGCGATATTTCAACGACAAGCAGGTGAAAGAGATACATTCAGCCGTCTAGCTCCATAGACCCCCATTCATTCTGCACTCGCTCGCAATCACCCCAGTGGAATTTTAATGGAACTGCAACCAAGATCGATATAATGGGGCTCAATAGAGAGTGCCAAAGCTCTCCGTAGATGGGCTCTGATCATGCTCTGTGTGGGATCTCGCATGACATTTCCGTGCTGCTGAGGAAGTTATTGTCGGGGACTTTTTCAAAGTTTTTACAAACTGTTCCAAAGTTTTTACTAACTATTATTGACTTATATTTAACCAAACTGCCACAAACAACAAATTCTATTTTTTTTCCTTCCTTTTGCATTGCATTCAATAATCGAGCTGTACATACTTTCCTACAAGAGGACCTGGTAGGAGGACAGTTGGTTAGTCTTTTATAAAAGTATTTTTTAATAGCTCTGGGCTCGCTTACTACTTTGTTGATGCTTCGTTTTATGTGTAGGGACTCTTGTCTTGTTTTTATTTCCCTGGTTCAAAACACCTACCAGGGAATGTCTTGCAAGGTCCTACACGCAGGCCAACTGTCAGACAGTTTTGATGTCAAGACCGGAGTTCGGCAGGGATGTCTACTGTTACCTTTCCTGTTTCTTCTAGTCATTGACTGGATTATGAAGACCATCACAACAGGAAGCAAGACCGGCATACAGTGGACCCTCTGGAAACAATTTGAAGACCTTGACTTCGCTGATAACCTGGCTAGTCTGTCCCATAATCACAAGCAGATGCAAGACAAGACTACAAAACTGGCAACAACATCCCTTGGAACAGGCCTCAGGATAAACAAGGAGAAGACTAAACTGATGAGGATTAACATCCCTACCAGCAACCCTGTCAATATAGATGACAGACCCGTTCAGGAGGTCGTCTCCTTCACCTACCTTGGAAGCACCATAAACCATCAGGGGGGCACAGACAGCGACGTCTTGGCCAGGGTAGGCAAAGCCAGAGTAGCTTTCATTATCCTGAAGAACATCTGGGCCTCCAAAGAAATAGCAACATCAACTTAGTGTGCATCTCCAACACTAAAGTCAAAAGCATCCTTCTCTATGGTTCAGAGACGTGGAGAATGACGAAGAAGACGTTACAGAAGATCCAGACCTTTATAAACACCTGTCTGAGAAGAATCTTTAAAATCAGGTGGCCAGACAAAATCAACAACAAAGAGCTGTGGGAGAGAGGGAGCCAGGAGCCAGTAGTAGAACAGATCCTGAGAAGAAAATGGGGATGGATGCCCCCCCATACCTCAAAGAACTTCTCAACCTACAAAACACAACACGCTCCCTCCGCTCCACTCACTCTAACCTCCTCCACATACCCAGAACCAAACTTAGGACCATGGGAGATAGGGCCTTCAGTGCTGCCGCCCCACGCCTGTGGAATTCCCTCCCTGACACCTTGAGAGCATCACAATCCACTGATTGCTTTAAAAAAGGTCTTAAAACTAGAATTGAGCGCAAACGTTCAACTTGATAAATTGGAGACCGCGATTATGACAAATGTTTGGAATAGCATACTAACCAGGTTTACGAAGACCACTACTGAGACTTTGCAAACGCGTGACATAACAGAGCATTTTCTATTTTCAACCATCAAGATGGTAGGAATACAATGTTTTCCCCCATGAGGGCTATTATTATTAAATACATAATATGAAATGGGCATAATGATAAACTGATAAACAACAAAAAAACATTTTAAAATACCTTTCTAAAGCCAGCCCTTTTTGTGTGATTTGTTTTTGTTTAGGATGACTGGTTTTAATCTTCGGATACCCAAATGAAATCTTGGTTGGACAGAACAATATAGGTTTATGGTCAATAACTTCAAAGATGTAGTGAAAGGGTCCTTGTCGTCTCTCTCTCTGTCGTCTTTCTCTGTTGGACAGCTGAACTTATCAGTTCTCCCTGCTGATAGCACTCATAATGAAAGTAAAGGTATGGTGTCACTCATTTTATATTCATGCTAATGACCCAATAACATCCGACCAAAAGTGCAGATGACATCTCCATAATTCATAACATCCTCAAATCATCTGACCGGGGCTGCAGAAGATTGTCATGTGATTTCCTAGAATACCCGCTTTTGCAGCTGTAGAGACGAGAAACTATCCATCCTGGCTCATGACCGAAGAAATACTTTGTTATTATTTTACAGTGCCTGCAAGTATTGACCCTAACAATATAGAAAAAATATAATCACATAGAACTTCCTTTACAAACAAACAAAAATAATAGTGCAAAGTTATAGTCGGATAGCCAAGTAGCTTGCGTGTTTGGATGACTAGTACATCCTTTGTTAAAATGTTTTGGTTTAATATTTTGTTTTAGATACACTTTTAGAAGTAATCAACAGTGGCAAACTCTGTAGGCCTAGCCTTCTTCAAATACTGAGTCCAAGTCACTATGAAGAGTTCTGTATGTAAGGTACGCTAATTCAACAAAATACAGTTAATGATATACAAGTTTGAAAAAGAGATTTTTTAATATGCATTTTTATGAATTAGTCATTTGAAATGAATGCAACATTTCAATAATATCAATATCCACAAAAATAATAACAATACATTTTGAGAAAAAAATATATACATAGGCCTATATATCAAACATCCTCATCAACATAATGTTTTTTGGTGCATATATATCCTAAACATTATTGATTTCCCTGATAGCACACAGATGGTCAATGCTCTTGAAAGGCTTGCCACAGGATCGGCTAGGGTCCAACCTTCCAATAACATCCAATTAGGCACTCCCAAAGTTCTTTCAGCATATCAAATCCTACTTTTACCCTTCCTGCAAAACTAATTGCATGTTTTAACCAAAATGTATTTTACAATGATTAATTATGTAGGCCTAGAGATATTTACAAAATGACGACAAGAACCTTAGATCCGACTGCAACAAGTGAGTCTGTTTGAAATTAAACTCCATGTAACAAGATCTGTTGTTCTACATTATCTTCTTTGGGGACTAAAGCCTTGCAGTCTCTTGTTGACATGTAGTTCATATGGACTGGCGGCAGATTGGGCACGTCCCAAACTCTGCTATAATCCGATTGGCGCAGCTGGAACAGAGGCACCGGTGACCGCACACAAGAGTCACGCTTGCTGCACAATCCTCGAGACACACCACACAAACCTCAGGTGAATTTGAGTCTGGAAAAAAGCCAACGTTGAAACTGTTATTATTACCCGTACCCATTCCATAGCTTTACGATTCATGCTGTCAAAATGTCATAAACTCCAACATGCCCTCATCATACATTGGCTGCATGAAACAAGTCCAATATCTTTTAAAGGTACTGTAGGTCAGATTTAGAAGCTAATATATGTCAACTGTTATTAAAGAGGATAAGAGCTATTATACCTTTATATTAGTATTATAAAAGGTGATGTAGATGAGATTTAAAGCTGTTATATTTATCATAATTGTAAATGGTGCTGTAGACAAGATTTATGAGCAATTACATGTGTGTATATATATATATATATATATATATATATATATATATATATACACACAGGTGCTGGTCAAATTATTAGAATATCATGAAAAAGTTGATTTATTTCAGTAATTATATTCAGAACGTGAAACTTACATATTATATCAATTCATTACACACAGAGTGATATATTTGAAATGTTTATTTCTTTTAATTTGGATGATTAGTACTGACAATTACTGAAAATCCCAAATTCAGTATCTCAGAAAATTAGAATATTAGTTACGACTAGTACAAAAAATGATTTTTTAGAAATGTGGGCCAACTGAAAAGTATGAACATGGAAAGTTTCAGCATGTATGGCAATCAATACTTAGTTGCAGCTCCTTTTGCCTGAATTGCTGAAGCAATACGGCGTGGCATGGAGTCGACCAGTCTGTTGCACTCCTCAGGTGTTATGAGAGCCCAGGTTGCTTTAATAGTGGCCTTCAGCTCTTCAGCATTGTTGGGTCTGGCATCTCGCATCTTCCGCTTCACAATACCCCATAGGTTTTCTATGGGGTTAAGGTCAGGTGAGTTTGCAGGCCAATCAAGAAGAGGGATACCATGGTCCTTAAACCGGGTACTGGTAGATTTGGCACTGTGTGCAGGTGCCAAGTCATGTTGGAAAATGAAATCGTCACCTCCATAAAGTTGGTCCGCGGCAGGCAGCATAAAGTGTTCTAAAACTTCCTGGTAGACTGCTGCATTGACCCTGGACCTCAGGAAACACAGTGGACCAACAGCAGTAGATGACATGGCACCCCAGACCATTACTGACTGTGGAAATTTTACACTGGACTTCAGGCAACGTGGATTCTGTGCCTCTCCTGTCTTCCTCCAGACTCTGGGACCTTGATTTCCAAAGGAGATACAAAATTTACTTTCATCTGAAAACATAACTTTGGACCACTCAGCAGCAGTCCAGTCCTTTTTGTCTTGAGCCCAGGCGAGACGCTTTTGACGTTGTCTCTTATTCAAGAGTGGCTTTACACGAGGAATGCGACAGCTGAAGCCCATATCTTGCATACGTCGGTGTGTGGTGCTTCTTGAAGCACTGACTCCAGCTACAGTCCACTCTTTTTGGATCTCCCCCACATTTTTGAATCGGTTTTGTTTGACAATCCTCTCCAGGGCGCGTTTATCCCTCTTGCTTGTACACTCTTTTCTACCACATCTTTTTCTTCCCTTCGCCTCTCTATTAATGTGCTTGGACACAGAGCTCTGGGAACTTCCAACCTCTTTGGCAATGACCTTTTGTGTCTTGCCCTCCTTCTTTAAAGTATCAATGGTCATCTTTTGGACAGTTGTCAAGTCAGCAGTCTTCCCCATGATTGTGTGTCATACAGAATCAAAACGAGAGACCATTTAAAGGCTTTTCCAGTGTGGCACCAGGTGTCTTCAATATCTGACCTTTTCACCATATTCTAATTTTCTGAGATGTTGAATTTAGGGTTTTCATTGGTTGTCAGCTATAATCATCTTCTTTTTGGCAAAAAACACTTATAATGTATCAGTCTGTTTGGAATGAATGTATACATTCTACAGGTTTGACTTTCTAAATGGAATTAATGAAATAAATCAACTTTTTCATGATATTCTAATAATATGACCAGCACCTGTATATATATATATATATATATATATATTTATACATATATACAAATGTAATTGCTCATGAATCTATAATATATCTATAAAATATATATATATATATATATATATACAAGTCATATTAATTTAACAGGATGGACCTGAAAAACGATCCATCATGTAAAATGTTAGAAAATCCTCTGATTCAGATCGAATTCCGACACTGAGATATGACTAAATGTGTTCTGTGCTGAGAGGTTCTAGGAAGGAGGGGAGACAGGTTCCGACAAGTGCCCTCACCCGCAGATGCATGTAGGAGCTATTATTGAAGTGGACTTTAGAGAGTTTCAGAGAGTGAACTTAGAGAAACTCACCGGGGCTGTTTGGTGGCTGTGTGTACGTTGAGGGCGACTGGCGAGGCCTTTCACACGGCTGCCCTCGGTCCACACACAGGCAGCTGTCTCCGTCCGTGGGAGCTGGGGGAGGGGTTGCCGGGCAGGATTTCTTTGTCCTAAATCCTATTTTTTTCTTTTTGGACCCTGAGGAATAGGAACAAAAATAATCATTATGAAATTGACGAGTTAGCTTAGGTTATAGAATTAAACGTGCACCTTTGTTACTGTAATAGGGCAGCAGTTTAGGCCGCTCGAAACTAAAACGTTTCTTATGTTTCCTCGCTTCCGCCAACGCCCCCCCACCCCCCCAAAGTCTCCAAAGAGGATAGAACTGTCGTCCGAAAGCGACACGGCTATACCTGTAGAAACAACCCCATTACCATAGCGCAAGTTAAGGTCTGCTCTTGACCTCCCACAACACCGTGATGAAAGTCAACTCACCCAACATACGCACCGCCCTGGTCTGGCCGTACACGTCGACCATGGCCCAGAGAGGTCGTCCCAAGTCTACGCCGACGAAAAGCTTTTTTTTGACATGGTCTGGTCCCCTGTACATTAACACGCCCCGGGTGTTCACCCAGAAACACAGCTCGGCCCCTGGCAACGTGTGACAGGTAGGCAGCTGATGCGCCCAGTAACCGAGGCCGGTGCGAGGGCCGTCCGGATCAGCTATGCTGAGTTTGTCGTCCCAAGCAAACAACGACGGAGATATGGCGGTGAAGCCCAACCGCAGGGCGCCTTGCCAGTGCTGGTCACATCTCTCCACGCGGACGTGGATTCTCTCCTCTATGGCGATTGGTCGGTTGCTGAAGGCCAGGGCGTTCTGGAAGGTATCCTTTTGTCTCTCAGCGTACCGGCAGCCCGCCATGAGCGACAGCTTAGAGCCATCACTGCTCTGGAAATGAAGCGGTCCGAGGCATCCTTTACATTTAGTGATATGTAGGCCTGTTAGGGTGACAAGAAGGCTTGGTCAAAAAAAAATTACGTTAAGATCGGGAACACAAAACAATCGTATTACTTTGTCACAAAGTTAAGTCTGTTTATGTGGAAATGTTTCATTGTGTCCCCAATATTTTCTGTGAACAGTCCATGATCAACTGAAGGTTTGTAGAAAGGTTTTAACCCTAACCCTATTTTGCATCGATAGAATAAACAGTCCAAGTTCCAAGAGGTCAGCTGGTCAATTTTACTTTCACTTCAATTTAAGTTTTGTTATGTGTTGTCGATCCCTCAGTATACTTTAAACTTTTTAGTCCCCAAATATCAAATCTCGATTGTGGATTGCTGGTCTGTTTATATAAAATATGACGTCATAACAAAATACTAATTAGCTATGAGTAAATATTAGATATTTATCATAACATTAAATGGCATCCCTTGATTCTTTCTATACTTTCAAATTTGAAGCAATACAAGTCATACCATTTCCAGATTTTTTTTAAAGTAAAATGATACATTTTTACGTAAACAAGTTAGTGCAAAAAAGATCAAATCCAACAACATACATGCATTAAATCGATTACTTTTTCTTATCTTATTTAAGAGTGTTTATAATGCGCTATTCAGAACTTGAACTGCATTTCTTAAATGCTTGAATCATGTTATCCCTGGGTTGTTACTCATAATATTCTTACCTTCAAACACTTAAAATAAAAATGATTACTGCAGTAAGAAAAACAAAAAACTAAAAGTATTTGAAAGTTAATAAGTGATTCGAATTGGTATTTCTGCACAATAAGTAAATGTCAAAGCATTTTTTAAATACAAGCATGCTTCATATAATTACTTAAAAGTGGCATGTAAACACTTACCAGCACTGTCTCTCATTGTCGGTTCCTTCATGGAGGCTTCTCTCTCTTCTACTGAAGGTTCGGTAGCTCGGGTGTCAAGTAGAGGCATTGCTTTATGGTTCTGATTGCCACGCCTCTCTCTCTCTAGAAATAATAACCTTCAGCGACACCTCTTCGACCCTATGACGTATTGTATGTAAAGAAGGCTTTGTTGGCTGACCTTGAAGTCCACCAACCGTTTTATCCTCTGAAACTAGTTAAGTTAATCATCCACTGAAAGGTGGGGGTGCACCTCCCCCCCCCCTAGCATAGAAGCATTGTATTCCTAGCCTGGAGACCGACCTGAGGAAGGTCACCTGATCAAGGTGGTAGGAATACAAAAAAAATTTCCCCCATTAGGCCTATTATTTAAGCAATATCACACAAGAGGGAGTGCTGTTGTACTGATTATCAGCACGGCTGGTCGTAGGTACGAGGCCGTAGGCCGAGTGCCCATGATAATCACAGCCGTTTGTTTGTTTATTTAAGGATTTATTTGGCTCCAGCAACACAAATAGATCCGCAACTGGACTGGGAATTAACTGTTGCCAAACAACACATAAAAAAACGTACCATTCGTAATTCAACCCAAATGTTATATCTGGAAACATGTTAATCTTTGCGGTGCATAGTTTGTTTCAATCTAAGCTACATAAAGACCGTAATAACATTAATGTTTATTAGAACTCCTAGCAGAGTGATACATTTATAAAAGTCCCTTTAAACTCTTTATCAACACTCGTGGAATGCCTCTTGTCCAATCAAATTACTTGGTCTCTAACTATTGATAACATAATATGAAATGGGCTTGAGGACAAACTGAACAAAATACATTTTAAAATACCTTTTTAAAGCCAGCACTACTTTTTAAGTAACCAAAGAAATCTTGGTTTGAGAATAGATAGATAGATGTTATGAAGTGGAAAAGGTTATTTTCATTCATCTTGTGCATTTCGCCCTTACCGATGTGTTTCTCAGAAAGTTGCTCATTTTTCTTTAAATTCTTATGACAAACAGTGGATTTAGGAGTCACTCTCTTTTTCTACTGGACAGCTAACATTATCAGTGTTCCCTGATGATAACACTGAATGAAAGATACGGTGTCATTTGGTATATATTCATGCGAACGTCCCAATAGCATCCGACCACCACATCCACATCCCAACCCTCAGCTGACAAGGGCTGCAGAAGATCGTGATTTCCCGTAATACAAAAGGGATTTCCCGTAATACCTGTTGTTGCAGAAAGAGAAAGAGAATCTCTCCAATATGGCTCAGCTGACGGTTGTAAACAGATAAACTAGACAATATATTTTAACGAGCTACCTAATTGCTTATTGGATCGTTTTGTTTTCCATTGCTAATCGTTGCACTTGTTTAATACTGCTCCTTTTCTCTTAAATGAACTACATAATTACTTTATAACAGCCCAACAGGGAAACTCTTTATTAACTCACTGGTACAACCTGGGACTCTCTAAATCGACGCCACTTCGACCTGGGCGGGACTTTACGTCCTACGTCACTCGCTATGGGTTTGCATGTGTGCGCGTAGCCGTTTGTCTCAGGGATCTGTGCACGAACTCCCTTGCACTACAGATTACGAGCGTCAGTGTCGTACGCGATGGAGGGTGGGTGACATTCCTACAGTCTGTGATGATAGGCTATATTTCTACAAATGACTTACTATTACTAGCGATTAACATGACGAAACAACACGAACTAAGCTAACATTAGACTATAGCCATACCAGATAACGCAATACCAGCTAACCCTAACTATTTATATTAAACTGTGAACCATTTTGCAACAGGCAACTGTGTGTTGGTGCGTCTTAATGCTTCCCACGTCTGCGTCTGCATCTTTCCCACTCCTGGCTAATAGTTTCAGCTTTTGTACTGTATATCAGAAATGATCACCCTGTACCACACTGCTGACTTGTTGATGTTTTGTGAGCACTCAGGCATTTCTCTAGGTATCTTAAGTTTCCAACTGGAGTCATCAAAACTTTGGACTTTGTTATTGTAAGAAATATTGTGTTGCAAAAACACTTTGTCTTACCCTTAGCGTTACCCTAACCTTAACCCCAGTAACATTTCTTCATCATAAACTACAAGTTACGCAAAATGGCATACAAACATCCAGTCCAATATGAAAGAAAAAAGCTAGCTTCATTAAGGAATAGAACCCCTTATCCCCGCGTTAATGAGTTGTTCTCTGACCACTAACCCATCAGGTCTTAGTAGGCTACATGCGATTCAAGAGTTAACCACTTGACAATCTTTAAACTTTGGTTGCCTAGAAATTGTAAAGACAGTGATGTGTGTACATTGTGCGAGTATCCGTCACTCGCTATGTGTGTGCAGTCCAAAATGAAAGAAAAAACCTTGCATCACTAGGGAATCGAACCCCCAATCATCAGTTGGTCGTTGGTAACTGTAAACAAAGAGATTGCATTTTGTTTAACTGCTAACTAACAAACGGGTTTATGCGTTCACTGAACAAAGATTATGGAAATAAAAGACCACTTTTCCATCAGAAAAATCATCAGAACCGTTATTACCAACCCATAGACACTAAAGCCAAAATCTTTCTCACATATACACCCATCGCGAGTGACGGCTATGCGCACACATGCAAACCCATAGCGAGTGACGTAGGACGTAAAGTCCCGCCCAGGTCGAAGTGGCGTCGATTTAGAGAGTCCCGGTACAACCTACGTGCATCTCTCACGTTCCACTCTTACTTCCGGTGTCACATTCCTACCTGTCCGTGTGAACACAATTACTATTGTAACATCCTTTCTCTTTTTTCTCTTTTTCTGACTCTTAATGAACTGTCAAAAATACACACAATATAAATCATCTCTGAATGACAAAACTCATTACTGTTACAGTGAAAACTAAACTAATTTAACTAGAGTGATATTCCTTGTTACCCTTCACACATACTAGCTGCAATCAAATCACAGATCCACATCGTAAATTCAGAATGAAAAGTTCTACAAACGATGTCCTATTTTAGTCTTAAACTTATAACAACACACATTACTAAACATGTTATGCTTTCTCCACATTCTTTCTTTAGTCCCCCCAAAGTCCATGAGTGGTCCACAACTATTTGTTCACAAAGTCTTTGTAGCGTTGTGGCGTCACCAATGTGCGACCAGCCCTTGTGGTCACCGGTAATACATTGCTACCCGGTGGGTGTGTGTCACCTGTGTCTGTGTCTGTGTGTGTTTCAGGAACAGTCTGTGGAAGAACAACCACAGTCTCCATGTCCATAGACTCACTGAGGGTCTGTCCGTGGGCACGCCTGAGGTGTTTGCGATTCCTCCGCAGAACACCACCAGACTGCAGCTGGACTTCGTAGGATCTCGCATCCACAGCCCTGAGAACTTTGCCTAATCTCCAGAGAGTGTGAGACCCAAATGGCTGTATTCGCACACAGTCCCCTGGTTTCAATGTGTCCAGATCTCTGGCAGATCTGTTGTAGTAGGCAGACTGGCGTTCTTGGTTACTGCGTAGTCCTTGCTGCACCTGTTCGACTTTTGGCTGCAGAAGGTTTGCTTTTGTGGGCAGCAGTGTTCTGGTGCGACGACTGAGAAGTCTTTGTGCTGGACTGGTGTCCAGGCCTTGTGACAGTGTGTTAAGGTGATCCAAAAGAGCAAGGTAGGGATCCTGTCCAGCCATTTGCGCTTTGTGCAAAAGTCTCTTGGCTGTTTTGACGGCTGATTCTGCTTTGCCATTGCTCTGAGCGTACCCAGGTGACGAGGTCTTATGCAGGAATTCCCACCGTTCGCTGAATCTGTGGAATTCTTGCGATGAGTATTGTGGTCCGTTGTCCGAGATGACAACATCAGGGATGCCTTGTCTGGCAAAGTGGGCTTTCAGTTTCTTTATCACAGTTGTAGATTTTGTGTCTGAGAGATAATCTATTTCCCAGAAATTTGAATAGTAATCTACAGTGTAGGGCTGCAGGATATATCGGCTATGTACGATATATCTATATAATTTCCAAGGGGATACAAGATTTGACAATATCGTTTATATCGATATGCGTTAAAATGGTCAGTTTCCCCCTCAAGTGTCTACAGCGCTTGCCTTGGAGACTGTGAGCGCGACCCCTCCCCCTCCCACTCTGTCTTTCCGAACGTGCCGTGTGCAAAGACGCCTCATTCCCGCCCCCGCCGCCCCCTCACAACACAACAAGCATGGATGATACCCGTAAAGAAAACGAGACGGCGGCGGGAGACAAAATTGTTTCAAAGAGGAGAAACAATGGCTCCATAATGTGGGAATAGTTCGGGTTTAAAAAAATCAGATGAGCAGCAGCTGCAGGTCATCTGTAGAGAGTGTAGCAAAACCGTTGCGACTAAAAGTGGAAGCACGACAAATCTGTTACACCATTTACAGCAGCGGCACAAAGTGCAGTATGAGGAATGCGTAAAACTCCGTGGCTGTGCTGCTGCATCACCGGCCGCGACAGTTTCTTCTGCCCTGAAACCAGGGCCGGCGCTCGGCAAATGTGTTGGGGGCGCCCTCTGGTGACGGTCTTAATTAATTAATTAAAATATACGAAACAAGCAAAATGAAACCAAACATGTTCCCAAATGGAACGGAGAAGGGAGGGGGCGGGAGATTGCAGGACAATGCGACGAAGCCAATGCTCTTAATGGTAGCTAATGTGTGTAACCTACAGCTTTATATTGTTTTGTGAAGAAGGTGAAAAAAGTCCCTTTTTTTTAATATGTTCATTCAATTCTGTTGAAAATAACGATACAAAATCATATGTTGCAGTCATACTGACCTAGGTTTTAATAAAAGTGCTTGCAACATCTCACATGTGGCTTTTGACTTACAAAAAAAAGATATCTAACCCACTCTATAGAAAATATCGAGATATATATCGTCATTCAGCCAAAAAATATCGGGATATCATATTTTGCCCATATCGTGCAGCCCTACTACAGTGATGAGATAGTCCTTGTTGTCAAAAGAAAACAAATCTGTGCCTACTTTAGCCCATGGTCTGTTAGGCATTTCATGTGAGATCAGTGTTTCTCTTTGTTGCTTATAGTCCACTGACCTACAAATGTCACACTTGGCTACATAGGTCTTGATCTGGTCATTAATGCCTGGCCAGTATACGCACTCTCTGGCTCTTCGTAGGCATCCTTCCACCCCAAAATGAGAGGACTGTAGACGTTGCGTGAAATTCTCTCCTTAGCGCATCAGGTATGACAACACGTTCACCCCGAAACACTATTCCATCTTTGTGACTCAGTTCATCCTGGAATGAAAAGTATGGTCTGATTTCGCTCGGTGTCTTTGTCTTGTCATTTGGCCATCTTTGTTGTATGGTTTCAATGAGTTTCTGCAGTGTCGAATCCTGTGTTGTTGCAGAGCGGATTGAACTGAGGCTGTCCGCTGAGATGGGTACATGCTGCAACATATTAACAGTCTCTATTTCAGCTTCCACTGAGCCAAAGGCTGAACACTCAGGCAGGTAAGCTCGGCTCAAGGTGTCTGCTAACACCATATCTTTTCCTGGTAAGTAAACAACATCATCATCATACTTTTGAATACGCATCATCATTCTTTGTAGTCTTTTGGGTGCACTCAATAGTGGCTTTCTCACTATGTTCTCTAAAGGTTTGTGGTCACTTTGTACAGTTACCTTGCGTCCATACGTGTACTGATGGAATTTCTCCAAACTGAAAATCATTGCTAAAGAATTCCTTCTCAATTTGGGCATAGCCCTTCTCTGTCTGTGTGAGTGCTCTGCTTGCGAATGCTACGGGCTTACCCCTCTCGACCAGTGCTGCGCCCAAACCAGTGTCTGAGGCATCACACTGCACAGTCAATTCCTCCTCCGGGCTGTAGTACTTCAGCACCGGTGTGTTTGAAATAGTCTCTTTCAATTTGAGAAACGCCTGGTCATGCTGTTCTGTCCACTCCCATTCACCGTCCTTGTGTGTCAGGTGCCTGAGTGGCTGACAGTGGTCAGAGAGATGAGGACAGAACTTAGCCAGGTAGTTCACCATACCCAACAGCCTCTGAACTGCTTTCACATCTGTTGGCTTTGGCATTTGTTCAATGGCACGTACTTTTTCTGGATGTATCCTTACACCATCCGCTGTCAGGAGATGTCCTATGTACGTAGTCTCTTTTTCCTTCAGCTTGAACTTGTCTGCGTTCAGTTTAATGTTCTTTTGTCTGCATCTATTCAAAAACAGTCTCAGTTTCTGATCGTGGTCTCGCTGTGCCATTTCTTGTGTCTCACCTTGTCCCGTGATCAGCACATCATCAGCAATGATGTACAGACCAGACAGATCCTCCAGCGCCTGTGTGAGCTTACGCTGAAAGACCTCTGGTGCGGGGCTGATCCCCATTGGAAGCCTCAGCCATCGGTAATGTCCAAATGGCGTAGCAAAAGTAGTCAGAAAACTTGACTCTTCATCTAATTTTACATGCCAGAAACCACTTTTCACATCACATACTGTAAACACTTTTGCTTTAGCCAGATCTGGGAGAATGTCCTCAATTGTCTGCAATGGGAAGTGACTACGCTTCAGCGCCTTGTTCAAGGGTCTTGGATCAATGCATATCCGTAGCTTCCCATTCTGTTTTTGGACAACAACCATTCCATTGATCCAGTCTGTGTTGCATTCTACAAGTGTGATGATTCCTCTGCGCTGTAGGTCTTGAAGTTCAGCCTTCAGTGGTTTCATCATTGCTACTGGCACCCGCCTCTTTGGCAGCTGCACAGGTTTCACTGTGTCGTCAATCTCCAGCTTGTATTTTCCTTCAAGGCAGCCATCACCCTTGAACACGTCAGCATACTCTGCTTGTATCTGCTCCATTGTCCATTGGCCCCTTGTAGTCTTAAATTCTGGCACTGTTGTAACTATGCTGTCAATTGCCATAATATTTTCATAGTGCACTTTAATCAGCTGCATGCCCTCACTGGCCCTTTTGCCAAGCAATGGCACTGTATCTCCCTCATCCACAACTTGGAACTCCAACTGGTACAGCTTCTGGTTTCTGGGATTTCTCAGCTTCAGTTTGCATTTTCCCAGTGGCTTAAGCTTGCTTTTGTTGTACATCACTAGCACACTCTTTGTGTCTTCGATCTTTGTGTTTGAATCAAGCAGATCAATTGGAATTATATTACAAGTAGCACCACAGTCTATTTGAAATTTCACAGTCTGTTTTCCCAAAAGCATTCCAGCAAAAAGCTGTGTTTTGAGTCTTTTATCAGAATCTACTGAACTCACTGTCTCAATCTCTTCTGCAGTTACACAGAGGATTTCATCAAACTCATCACTCTCGTGTTCTGCTACATGGTGCACTTGTTTCTTTCTCTGTTCCCTTTCTCTTGGTTGCTGACTGGCTTTACATTTAGCTGCAAAATGATTCTCTTTGCCACACTTTTTGCACGTCTTACCGTATGCTGGGCATTTCTGCTTGCTTCTCTCTTGTGATTTGCCACAAAATTTGCAGTCCACTTTATCCGCTGGCTGTTGGTAGTGCCCTGGTCTCTGTATTGCATGCACCTCCTCCACTTTAGGTCCGGAGATGGTTTTGACGTTCTCGCGCGACAACTCCGAGGCTCTACACAACTGAATGCATGTGTCGAGCGTCAGGGTCTTCTCGCGGAGCAACCGCTCCCTCATGCTGACATTGTTGCCTCCACACACAATCCGATCCCGAATGAGCGAGTCCCTTAAAGTCCCAAAGTCACACGTCTTTGATAACACTTTCAGGTCCGTGACATAACAGTCTATTGCCTAACTCGAACCTTGGTTTCTCGAGAAGAAACGGTAACGTTCCACGGTCTCGTTAGCACTAGGGTTGCAGTGAGCATCCATTTTATCAATTATGTCCTTCATCTTCCAATCAGACTTTGCTGTCTCACCCATGAGCGTGTCCAACAGCTCTCTTCCGCTCTTACCAACGAGATAGCTGAAAAGTTTGACAGTTTTCTTCTCCTCGTCGTCCACGGTTAGGTCGGAATACAGTAGAAACTCTTCCCTCCAGGTTTTCCATGACTTTGCGAGATTCCCTGAGTCCATGCTAGCCGTTGGGGAGGTTTTAGCCCTTCCATGTCGGTTGGATGAGAATGCTAATCCCTAGCTAGACTTATATTAATACTCTCCTAACGTTGCAGTAGCTCTTCCCGCGAAACGATACTTCGACTGGTCAAGTCCGTGACCGCTGCCACCATGTTTAATTCTGCTCCTTTTCTCTTAAATGAACTACATAATTACTTTATAACAGCCCAACAGGGCAACTCTTTATTAACTCACTGGTACAACCTACGTGCATCTCTCACGTTCCACTCTTACTTCCGGTGTCACATTCCTACCTGTCCGTGTGAACACAATTACTATTGTAACAGCACTGATAATATTTGATATTGTGCTTTAAATGCAGTGCATTCTCATGTTCCAAAAAAGACACACTGTTCTCAATTAAGTGTTCCCCTTTTTCATTCTTCAAAATACCTAATGGAATTAAAAGAAAACAATATTGAGCCATGCATGTTTATATGTTTATTGTTATTTTTCTGCATGAAAACAGATCAAATAAGCCGTCCAGACATTTTTTCTAGTTGATCAACCAGTATCCTATAGAGTTGCCCCGGAGCAACGCTAACATTTCGAATGGCTAACAGTGCATTGGCTAGGGGCGGTCATAAATCAGCATGTTTTAATACCAAACCTCTGCAGTAGCATGAATGGGGTCCATTCACACAAAACTAAGCATCAACAACTCAGTCAGCGTACCAGAGGTTTATAAAAAAAATGACTGTTTTATAAGTCTGTGCGTTAGTTTGGTTCAAGGAGAAAAGTTTTGGAATTTATAATGCATATGATTCATATTTAAAAACAATATCTAGAGGGTGTTGACATGGAACTGAAAGGAGTTGCATAATATCAGAGCCCGTCTACGAAGAGCCTGGGCACTTCCTATACGCCCCATTATACCGATCTTGGTTGTAGTTCCATCAGACATCCACTGGGGGTGATCGCGGGCGAGTCCAGATTGAATGGGAGTCTATGGGGCTAGATATGGCGACACATTAGTGTCATAAAGCACTCATGTCATAAAAGATGCATTCGGGCGTATTATATTATTCCACACGCGTAGATATTAACTGCGAGCGCGCAAATGATCTCTGCGCGCGCAAAACAGCCTCTCGCGCGTAACAGCCTCCCGCAAATGATGTTCTGCTCTCGCGCGCAAACTTAGTTTTGGCACTATGGGGGAGGGAACCAAGGCAGGGCGGGCTTTCCTATGATTGGCCGTTTCTGAAGCGCGATATTTGATTGACAGCCCTCCTCAGCCCTCCTCTTATTCAATTCTGAATTGTACAGTAAATGGCTGAAACGATAGTTACGTATTGTAACTCTAGATTCTATGAGTATAGGCGCAGCCTTTTAAGGCTATCGCTATTGGGTTACCCCTAGGCGTGAGCCGTAGCACTGAAAAATGTGTAATCCCTGCCTGCCAACAGCGTGGGCCTCAATTACGTCCGCGTGCGGCGTGCCTCAACGACGTCCGCATTTTGCAGATATAGTCGGGCGCCGGCGGACGTTTTGCTCCCAATATCAGCTTTTCTTCAGCTATTTAAAGGACAATGAGGCCGACACTTAAAAGGCTGCGCTTATACTCATAGAATCTAGAGTTACAATACGTAACTATCGTTTCAGCCATTTACTGTACAATTCAGAATTGAATGAGAGGAGGGCTGAGGAGGGCTGTCAATCAAATATCGCGCTTCAGAAACGGCCAATCATAGGAAAGCCCGCCCTGCCTTGGTTCCCTCCCCCATAGTACCAAAACTAAATTCGCGTGCGAAAGCAGAACATCATTCGCGAGAGGCTGTTGCGCGCACAGAGGTAATTTGCGCGTGCGAGAGGCTGTTTTGCGCGCGCAGAGGTAATTTGCGCGTGCGCAGAGATCATTTGCGCGCTCGCAGTTAATATCTACGCGTGTGGAATAATATAATACGCCCGAATGCATCTTTTATCACATGAGTGCTTTATGGCACTCATGTGTCGCCATACTAGACGGCTAAATATATCTCTTTTACTTGCTTGTCGTTGAAATATCGCAAATTTTAATGTAGATTCCGCAAGTTCAATATAGATTATAGTTCAAAAGTAAAATGAATGAGTACTTATGTCCTTTCGATTTCTTACAGTTTGGGCCGTTGAGGTTTATAAAAAAAGGACTGTTTTATAAGTCTGCGTTAGTTTGTTTCAAGGAGAAAAGTTTTGGAATTTATAATGTATATGATTCATATTTAAAAACAATATCTAGAGAGTGTTGACATTGAACTGAAAGGAGTTGCATAATATATAAGTTACAGACAAAATATTTTTTCGGAAATGTTGCTACAATCTCGCGTGACGTTGTTGCCGGAAGACACACTGCACATGTGAGTGAAGCTCACTGAAGCTGCCTGTAGTCCCTTCCGGGTATGCTCCATGTGAGATCCCCCATGACATTTCACTGCTGCTGAGAAAGTTGTTGTCTTGGACTTTTTCAAAGTTTCAAACTATTCCAAACATTTTACAAACTATTATCAACTAATATTCAACCAAACACTGCGAGAGGATTTTCCTTGGAACTGGTAGGGGGACAGTTGGTAACTATTTTAAAAACGTACCAACTTTTTAATAAACTCCGGGTTTTCTAACTACATTGTGTGAATCCTTCGTTTTATGCATAGGGACTCTAGTCATTCTACGTCAGGTGCTATTTGGATTATAGAGCAATATCAGTGGTTCGGTTTTGGCACCGTTAGCCATTTAGGCTCCTAGCGTTGCTCCGGGCAAGCGCTATACTGGTTGATCGATGGGAAAAAATGTCTTGCCGGCTCATTTGTTCTGTTTTCATGCAGAAAAATACCTGTGATTAATTTTCGCCGGACTTGCACTTTAATTTAAACGTACATACTGTCACAAGATGGCGTTGCGTTAACTTTTCTCTCCACAAGGCTTCGCCAAACCAACAGTTGGAGGAAGATTATATTGGCTCTCTGGACTGAGGACGATTATGAACCTTCAATATACTTGGCGCGCCTGGCTTCCTAAGGTCAGCCATTATAACTATTAGAAAAATATTTATTGTACTGGGGCTAAGTTTCTCACCGTCACCGATATACACCTGCACCAAAACACTATCTCTATTGTATTACTTACTAAACACTGACCTGTATTAGGTCTACAATCTATACAAATTGAATGCCCCCAGACCATTACCGAGAAGAGTCCTAGATTTAAGGAAAACCCCTGAGCCAATACGGTGTGAGGTGAATTAAGGTGAAGTTCTAAGATGAATTTATTTGTTATTCTCTGGCAGTTTCTCTAGTCTGTCTGTAGATGGCGTTGTAGCGCTGTTAGCTGATATAGCTATAAATATTTTGAGGCCATAATAAAACGTTGTGACTGAGAATAGGCTATTGGTGATACTTCTGTTAATTATTTTCCTATCTGCTGTGGAGTCTTCCTAATCAGTGCTTTATAAATAAAGTTATTATTATTATTACATAGCGCAGGAGAGGCAGAATGCACATCCCCACCAGTGAGGTGCAGGGCAAAAGGGGCTGGATAGAACTTAAAAGAATTAGGTGCCCGCACCTAATTCTGCTGTATCTCCCATATGTTTAATGGTGCTGCAACGATTCGACCCGGCAGGGTCTTCCTCATGCAGGGATAACATTGTTTTTGCCTGAGGAAGACAGGGTATGGGACAGTGTATACATATGGGAGATACAGTGTATCTCCCATATGTATATCCCAAGTGTGCGGGCATCTCATTATTATTACAACCATTCATTGTTATGTCACCATAATGCCTTTCAGTACCCTCGCTTCTCAGAACTACACGTGGGCCAGAAGTAGGAATACATGTAGGCTACAGGAAGGACTACTAATTTACGGATTGTGTCTACATTGGTTTACATTTAATTTGTAGAGATGTAATTTCCAGCTGGTTGACTGCCTACTACTGCACACTAGAGTCCAGTAGAGTATGAGCAGTAGACCAAGATCGTCCTTTATTAATCATGTGTCACAGCAAAAAGCACTGTGACAGCAGGCCTTCTTGATGGCAGTGACTGATGTCACCCTGATGGAAGACAGAGTGCCATTTTATACATTAGTTTAGCCAAAGTGAGTTGTGCAACATAACACTAAACATGATCAAAAGTCAATCTGAAGACGTTCATTCATCCAGGAGAATTCACAGATCAGGAAATGTGAGCGGTCTATACGGGAGTTAATACTGTTGTTTGTGTGCCCTTCGTTAGGGATGACCGCTTTCCATGCTCAGCAAAGCACTGACCTGAGAGGAAACAGGAAGCTGTTGCAGAGGATGCCCCCTCAGAGAATGCACTGCATCACAAAATCTATGGGGGTATCTGTAGTTTCTGTGTGTCAGCAAACTCTCTCTTTCTCTCTCTCTCTCTCTCTCTCTCTCTCTCTCTCTCTCTCTCTCTCTCTCTCTCTCTCTCTCTCTCTCTCTCTCTCTCTCTCTCTCTCTCTCTCTCTCTCTCTTTCTCTTTCTCTTTCTCTTTCTCTCTCTCTCTCACCCTCTCCCTGTCTCTCTCTCTTTCTCTCACTCTCTCTCTTTCCCCCGCTGTCTGGTAGAGAAAAACGCTTGGTCACCTCTTCTCAAACTTTGTTCTTGGTGCTGGACCAAGACTTGGAGGTCCTTTGCTTCCTCCTCCTCCTCCTCTCCTTCTTGCTAATTTATATAGAGCAACTCATAGAAAAGTCATTCAAAATGACTATATTTTTGTAGTAAGGCTCAGAATAAGTGTTTTACCAGTAGTACTATACTTTGATTTGATGATTTTCCCAGGTAGAACACGTTGATATTTAAAATCCATTCTGCAAGGTTAACCCAGCCAAGAGGACAGCACAGTATAAAATAAAACAGAACGTACAACATTTAGCGACACCCAGAAGAACAAAAACATATAAATGTAAAATTCATTCCTGGTTAATTTCTCTGTTCGTCAAAGTTGCCCTACTGGAACAAACCCCTGGCAGGGGCCAAAGGCAGAATATGTCAAGTGGCGAATCTAGCAGATGTTGCGGCTCATAGGGTTAGTGACCTATGTTGCTCTAGAAGGCATGGACCATTTTAAAGAACTCGGAGACTAATGTTCCTCCAGAGACTACATAGAGGAGACGAGTATTAATGCAATAAGGAAACCAGGTTGTTGTATAGTATAGTAGTTAGGCTTTCCTCTTTGAGCATGAGGTTCGGAAACCAGGATTTAATTAATTAAGCCCTGGTCTTGGACTTAATTACAACAATCATAAACTCATTCATAAACCTGTTTACACATACATTTATACACACGTTCATACACCCATTCATGCACCCATTCCTCAAAATCAGAGATATGTTTAAAAAATAATAATAAGTGAATTCAGCTCAAGTTACCGCTGGTCTACTTCAGTTAGATTGGAAACCTGACATAATTTAAGACTAGTGCCAAGGTTAACTTTTTGTTTATCACTTTAGTCTCATTATTATTAAGCTCATTACTCTGCCAAAAATCCTCTCATCATGGCCACCCAAGCATTTCTGACAGAGAAAAAGTTTGTCTGCTTGGTTCAAATAAAAATCTTTATTTTCATATTGTTTCGAATCGTCACAATTTGAAGTTGTCTCTTGCATGCATAGTTTCAAGAAATTAAAGTAGATTCACCAGAGAGGACCATCTCCCTTTGGTAAAAGGTTCCCTTGACATCTGACCTTTTCTATTGAATTCAATAGACTAACATTTCATGAGTAGTAAAGACGATATATTTTGGACAGATGCCTAAAGGAAGCTGAAGACTTGCTACTTGCTCTCAAAGCTGGCTATTAACAATTATCCAAAGGAGAAATAAATTAATGAACATGGCAATGTCGGAGCTTTGTATGTGCGATTCTAGCACTATTTTCCATAAGATGCTTACACTTACAGCAAAATATAGTACACTTAACAGAACCCTCTTTTTTTGCTCAAAAATATGTTCATAATATGTCCTTCGCACAAATAATTGCCTATCTCAGGTTTCATGTAACATTACTCATCATCCATCACAGTTCAATAGAGACAAACATAAAAATACCTTTTCACCTTTCATGCAGTGACAAAACCAGCGAAACAGAGAGCAATACACATACATACATACATGGCTTTAAGGAATCATACGCACAAAGAAGATCTGTCAAAAATGACATGAATATCACAGTAGGAATGACAATAACACGTTGCGCATCAGTGCTACATTAAATATCTTAAACAGCCCCGCTCTTTATTTTCAAAGGGTTGATAGTCGCTAAAATATAGATTATTAAATTGAACATGAAATGCACAAAACACGATATTTCCAACAACATAAAAAAAAGAAGGCTATTCCCGTACCCCATGTGTAGCTATAACGTTATGCTAGTGAGCTGGCATCGTCTCAACATAATGGCAATTTCTATTCCGCTAGTCAAGTCAAACCAACATATTGCCGTCTACACAGATTAACGACAACAAACAGCAATATAAATCCATCTCCTCCTCAATAAAAGTGCATTCTGCCGTACGAAAGTCTTTTAAGATGCATAAGTTTAGTAGAGGTAGTCACATGAAGCAGTGCTACTCTTGCCCGTCGCAGCCAGACCTTTTGTGCTTCAGTGTTGTGGTTCCAGACTTCCAAACTTGTCAACTCCGGAAAACCGAGTACTCCAGTCCAAAGTTGGGGTACTTGGTATATAGAAAGGCCCAAAGAGAGCCTTCTCATAAAGGAGTCATAGAGGGATGGATGAATGTGTCGCTCGTAACATTAATGAGGATGACTGCTCTCCTCTGGTGTACCGCAGTAGACGGTCAAATTGGGATGACTTCACTGGTTAAGATTGATGTTGTATGCAACTTTGGTCTCTTAAACTGCTAAGTCTTGTAACCAAAGAAAATACTTGTATCTGTTATTTGTGCTTCAGTGTTGTGGTTCCAGGCCAGGGTATATTGATATGTTTTCTCCTCTGGTTTCTTCTTCCAGAGGCTTCTTCATAAATGTAATACGTGTAACACGCATAATACATGTGTCAAACATGTATTACATAGAGGCTCCAACTCACCGGGACATCATCCGCACAAATTCTGTGATTTATAAACAAACAAAAGCATACATGTAATAATATTATTGGAAAAAGATAATATCCTAATGTAGAGTGAATAAAATGGTGAATATTGCATTTCTGCTCATTTGTTAGCAGCTAACCTAATGGATCACACATGAACCACTTTGGCATTCCTTTAAGATGTGAATGAAGCTCTAAGTTCCACACAGTGAGGAATTGGGAGCACTAACATCTATATCGGGTGGTGTGTTGGTAATCTGAGAGGTGACATAATCCTTTAGTATGGAGATAATCTCTTACACATACACACTCCAATCCATGCTCTCAGACGCATGCTAGGCCTCCACATGGTTTGTGAGTGTGTGTGTGTGTGTGTGTGTGTGTGTGTGTGTGTGTGTGTGTGTGTGTGTGTGTGTGTGTGTGTGTGTGTGTGTGTGTGTGTGTGTGTGTGTGTTTGTGTGTGTGTGTGTGTGTGTGCGAATGTATGTGTGTGTGTTGGTGCGTGTATGTGTGTGTATATGTGTGTGTGTTGGGGCTTGTACGTCAAAGAACGGAACTTGACAGACTGAAACTATCTGCATAAATTCACCCCGTAAAAATATATACGAAATGAAAATTCAAAAATGCTAAGTTATCAGTCTTACACAACGGGATGTTCTACAGGGACCGGGCCACAGGCCACGCCCTCTCACCTTCAAAGTCAACGTGTCCGTCTCCGTTCAGGTCGATGTCCCGAAGGATGTCCTCCAGGTCTCGGTGGCCGACCTGAGGTCATAGCAACGGGACAGTTATGTGTTAGAGTGATATTCATGGATCCTGGATTTCCATTTGGTTTCATGGCAGAAATCTAATTCTCTGAGACTGGGTGGGGTTTCTTCCACTTCAACCAATCACAATTCCAATCACACGATTCCCCCTGTGCCGTCGTTCCTTGTTGTTCCTCTTAGGTATATTTAAAATAGCTGATGTAAAGATGCTTCAAGTTCTGTACACATTTATTACACTACTACCTTCTGTTTATCCGCACGTGAATATTTGTTCATATCTCACCTGTTGACCTAACAGTTTTTTCATGGCTTCTCTGAGCTCTGCTGTGCTTATCTGGCCGTCACCATTTGTGTCGAACTGTCAAAGAAGAAGAATAATACCTTTAAAAAATGGCACACTTTTTCTTCAAATCAAATTCATGATCCAGATTAAGATAAAATGTATTATATTTTCTGGCACATCTAAACCTATATCAAGAATAAAACAATTCCAAATAATATCAGCAATTTTGAGATATTCTTTATGAATCTCAAAAAAAGCCCTCAAAGGATGTGAATAATATTAAATATATAATAAATCTACATATGAGACGGATTACAGCCTTGACATTCGAAGCGTGACTTCAGACCATGACTCTAGTCCGTCTGACGGGGACATGGCTCCGGGGCCTCGGCCCTGTCCGACCCTCACCTCCCTGAAGGCGTCTCTGAGCTCCTTCACTCCGATCATGTCGGCCGTCTCAGCCAGCAGCTTGGGGCCCATCAGCTCCACAAAGTCCTCAAAGTCCACGTGACCGCCCACTACATGGCAGAGAGACGCAGCTTAGGAAACCATAGCCCTCTCGATTCCCTTTCGTTCTTGTCTAGACTTGTGTTCTTGAATCTTGTCTTTGCTTGTGAAACGCCATCAGTCGTGGCCCAAGTCATGTTCCATTCAAAAGTCAGCATCTAACTAATAACATTCAAAATGCCCGGATGTATTAGCTCCGCCCATTCTACCCAGGATGCCTCGGGAGGTGACTAGTGTTGGCAAAGAATCCAAGAATGCATTTCCCAAAAACAAGCGGCACTGCTTCCTCCCGTCCTCAAACTTGTCAACTCCGGAAAACCGAGTACTCCAGTCCAAAGTTGGGGTACTTGGTATATAGAAAGGCCCAAAGAGAGCCTTCTCATAAAGGAGTCATAGAGGGATGGATGAATGTGTCGCTCGTAACATTAATGAGGATGACTGCTCTCCTCTGGTGTACCGCAGTAGACGGTCAAATTGGGATGACTTCACTGGTTAAGATTGATGTTGTATGCAACTTTGGTCTCTTAAACTGCTAAGTCTTGTAACCAAAGAAAATACTTGTATCTGTTATTCATCTTCCATATGGCTCTTTGTCAGAAAGCAAAATTAAATGAAATAAATTCCATTAAAAAGTCTTAAATAACACAAGACCAATGATGCAGTTATTAACACGGGCGCACACATTTACGCACACACGCATATACACAAATATACACACCAACACACACGCACATGCACACGCACATGCACACACAAACACGCTCACCCATACAAACACAGAGACACACACACACAGAAACACACATCAACACGTGCACATGGGGACACACTCACGGTTCATATTGATCTGCTGGCTCAGTTCGATGAGCTCCATCTCGGTGGGCATGTAGCCCATGGTGCGCATGCAGTTCCCCAGGTCCTTACAGCCGATGAAGCCGTCTTTGTCCTTGTCAAACTCCTTGAAGGCCTCGCGTAACTCTGTGAAGGGAACAGTGGCACAGCGAGGTCAGACCACATCCGACAGCAAACCACTGGGTCCGGTGATGCTTGGTCACCCAACTGGACGGGGAGCTGTGGTATTTTGGTTCAGCCTACCATCCATCTCCTCTGGTCTCAGCTCTCTGTCCTGTGGAGGATCACACGGTTAGTGGACAACCATCTCAAAGAGGGATCAATAGAGGGAATTATTACTTTTATTGTTATCATGATGTGAGACATTAGGATTCGGAGTGTGGTAAGAGGACGAAAAGGAGAGGAATGTAACAGAACAAAAAAATAACAGCGTAACTAATGCTGGACACATTATGCACTGGAAAAAATATTTTGATGCAAAATTACATTTATTAGAATATTTATTGTGGTCATATTCTCAAGGTGAACTACTTTTCACACTATGTTCCATATCTGGATTTATTTATAAAAACACCAAAAGATATGCATATGAGTGCCTACTAATGCAATGATGCGGTAATTTACCATATGCCACATGCCCAGGCCCCCCCCCCCTCTTCTTCTGAGAACTGAGGCCTGAAAACATGCTTGCTCTCTCTGGTTGAGGTAACGTTGACTGTGACTTCTATGATTCCCCCACTTTCGATCGGGAAGTCGAAACCAATAGCTAAAGAAGAGTTTATTACATGGGCTTCCCCCAAGCCCATTGAAATGCAGATGCGAGGCCTCAACTTGGGGAAGTGCAAACACATCTTCTCAGTAGCGAGCAATGAGAAGATTTTTAAAGGGAAATAGGGAGAGAAGGCGAGTCATAAGTCAGTTTGTGTTTCATTGGAATTGCTTGTAGGGTGTATCTGTTAGTTGGCGACTAGTGTGTTGCTAGCTAGCATACAGTAGTGGACATAACGAGTGGATCACAAACATGAGGAAGAAAATGTAAAAACAAACCAAAAATAAAAAATATATCCTTGCTGATCATTACATTGACAGAGGCATCGCAACCGTGTTCACATCTCAGTCATGCTTATGGCGGTTTCACTTGTTGTTTGAATTTGACTTTTAGCCTCCAATCACACCAGGACATTCACTCTCAGGTATGGCCTGTTCCGGGTCTGATCCTGCTTTCATTGTGATATGATGTGCTAGACCAAATTCGAATGCACGTAAGGCGTGCATTCTGATCGGATTGCACGCCTTACGGATTAACTACAAATGGCCAGATTGGGCCATTTGGGCACAATCTGGGCGGACACCTGACATGTTATTAAAACCACGCCCCATGCCTACACAGTGCCCGCCCGGACTCACGTCCTTCTCCTGGGCAGGTATACAGCGCTAGACACACAGCATTCATACTGGGCTCACGTCTACAGTTACCGGCATCACATTGCTGTTTTAGAGCGTGAAAATCTGTTTAATATCCTGAAAAAAAAAAAAGGTGCTTCAAACTGCTGTTGGGATGACTCTCAGACTTTCAGTTTTGATGTCAGTAAACATGAATCATAATGCTGCTTGTTGCTGGGGTTTAACGCAGAGAGACGAAGGGATGGGGTGAGCAATGGAGAAGAGAAAGGGGTGAGAAATAGAAAGGCCAGTACACCATATTTGTCTATTTAAAAGTGTTAAATAATGTTACGTACATATTTTATGAGGTGGTGGCAACTTTTCAATAGAATCAGCAAATTGTAATATTGCTGTGATTTCTGTTTCCGTTGTTCTGTGTACTTTTTATACTTGAACTCGCCGGCGTCCAGCTGTCATAGGGTGTGTACTGCCTTGCTGCTTCTATGTCGTCATCTCTCAAGTTCATAGCGCAAGTTCGCAATGCGCTGGCGAAAAACATTATATTACACTGCATTACCTATACAATTTAAATTAATGGTTTGTGGTGTTTTTTAATCAGTAGTTTTTAAATGATGATTTGTCTTTTGGGTCTGGAGGTGAAGAACTTTGGGAACACACAAAACGCACACACACAAACATACACACACACAAATACACACACACAGACACACACACACACGCACATTCTCTATTACACACAACCTTGCACATATTTACCCATCAGCACACACATACACACAAACAGACACACACACACACACACACACACATACACACACTCACTTTCAAACATACTTTACTCCAGTCATCAAACCTAAATAACGTTCCACACTGACTCCTTATCAGAGGTCTCTCAGCCTCCCTGAGCACAGCGCCTCAAAGTCAAATCGGCTCCTTCATCCATCAATCAAAACAAGGCGTCGTATCAGAGGGAGCGTCTGCACCCCTCGCCTGGTCATGCTTGCATGTTGCATACGCGTTGCATGCACGTTGCATGCGCGTTGCATGCACGTTGCATGAACTTTGCGTGCACAATCCATGCACGTGACCATCAGGACTTACGTACAGCCTGCCGGTTCTCAGCGAAGCCCTTGCGCAGGAAGATGCAGGCGGGCCCCAGAACGGTGTGCATGGTGGCTCCGTTCTGGGCCAAAGCCATTAGAGGCTCTAGATTGGACCCCCCTCCTCCTCCTCCTCCTCCTCCTCCTCCCTCCTCACTCCTCACTGCTTTGTAGCTCTTCTTCGGGTCCTGGGGGGGCCATGGTAGGGGGGGGGGAGTAGAGTAGGGGTAGAGCGGAGGAGGCAGAGGGGGCAGAAACAGCGGTAGAAACACCATGACTCTGGTTGTTGACAGCAGGGAGTCACGGTGAGGACACGACAAGAGAGAGTGGAGTCGGGACAGCGGGGGCTGTCCTGGGGTCAGGGGGGGGAGGATATGTCAGTGTCATGTCCCGGGGTACAGCTGTAATGAGTAGCGAGGTCGTCTAGGCGAAGGGGAGCGTATTGTTCTAGTGCAGGCGGTAGTCATGTGTCCGGGGGGGTTATAACTATAGCCGGCCCTCAAAGGGCCACAGAAGAGAACTCGGAGGTCGATCCTGGGTCCATGGGTCCGTGGGTTGAGCGTCAGGACGTTGATCGTGACGTTGACGTGTCGCTAAGTTGTGGGGTTTTTTGGACAACGCAGTCTGAGAGTCAGACAAAACAGGACGGCAATGAGGAAACTTAAAGAAAAATCAATCGCTAGGGCAACCGAAGCCGGGAATTAGTTTGGAGTAGCAATGTGACATCAGAAGGTCTCATGTTCGAATACAAACAAGGACGTGTTAGTAGCGTATTAGCAAGGGTTCGATGACGCACTACATGTCCTATTAAATATACGAGATGAAACACGCACGTTTGACGCAATAACTTATTTGTCTGGTTGTAATTAGTCATCATCTAGTCTGACGGGGAGGTTCGAAGGCCAGCCTTTCAACTTGTTTAATTATAACGAGCAATTAGCGAGCATCACGCTGTGCACAAAAATGCACGCGTCCTCACAATGGCTTTTATCTCGCGAGCTACAGGACAATTAAAAACAGGAAGCTGAAAGAGGTCAGAGCATCAGAGTAACTAATAACAAACCAGATACTAACATTTGCTGTGCTGCTGAGCCGAGCGTTCGAAGGCTAAGCTGGGTTTAAAAATAGACCGCCGAGAGGTTGGGAAATGGACAGCCCCCCGGCATTTATATATTTGTATGTTTTGCCGAAAGATACCCAAATGTCTCTCGGAAATATCACCAGAAATATCACCAGAAATATTTCAAGAAATTTCTCCAAAAATAGATTCAGTTGAATAATGGAATAATTAGGCACTAATTGATGCCTGACAAATATAATGGTGCAATTTGGACAATCGGGTTGAGCCACTAAACGACTCA
Source organism: Gadus morhua (assembly GCF_902167405.1). Classification (NCBI taxonomy): domain Eukaryota; kingdom Metazoa; phylum Chordata; class Actinopteri; order Gadiformes; family Gadidae; genus Gadus; species Gadus morhua. The sequence continues at coordinate 12,906,218 of NC_044051.1, read as the reverse complement.
AAAGGAAAATATATTACGTAAACTAAAATCAGTGGTTGAGCTGTTCATCACAGCAAATAAGAACAGTTTCCTATTGTCCTTCAATTCCATAAGAGCTCAACAAAATTACTTATAAATTCATACATAGATGCATACATACACAACATACACATGCATGTAATCCCACACAAATACACAAACACACTCAAACACACACATGAATCTTGCACACACAAACACACACGCACACAGACACACGCACACAGACACACACACACACACACACATGCATTACATACACATACTCAAACACACATATATGAACATTCAAATTCTATCCTTTTTTCTACAGATGACCTTCACAATCTTCTGCAGCCCTGCTGCGAGTTTTGATTGTGCTAAACTACACAGTTCTGGCGATGCTACACTACACAGTTCTGGTGATACTACACTACACAACCCTCCAGGTAAAACTACAACAACCATCCTAAACTACGACCTTTGAGTTAACTCTGGATAAACTACACCCTTTCAGATAAACTACAACAGCCGTCCAGATGAACTACAAATACCATCAAGGTAAACTATAACGTCCATTGTGAGCAGCTACTATCCAGATAAACTACAACAACTATCCAAACAAACTACAATAACCATCCAGAAAAACTACAACAGCACTCTATATAAACTACAACAACCATCCAGATAAACTACAACAACCGTCCAGACAAACTAGAACAACCCTCAAGATAAACGACAAAAGCACTATATATAAACTACAACAACCATCCAGATAAACTACAACAACCGTCCAAACAAACTACAACAACCATCTATAACAAACTAGAACAACCCTCAAGATGAACGACAACAGCACAATGTATAAACTACAACAACCATCCAGATAAACCACCACAACCTCCGATAACCTTTAGGAACAAGCTTACCTTCCTGGAGACTTCTTTAAGCGACTTAACATGGCGGTTTCCCATTGTAACGATGCTTCCTTCCTTCCTTCCTTCCTTCCTTCCTTCCTTTGCTTATTATTGTAGTTGTTTCCCTGTGTGTTTTCCCTGACTGTGTCTGTGTGTCTCTGTGTGTGCGCATGTGTGTGCGTGTGTGTTGGCATCGGCGCGTGTGTCGGGCATGCATGGGATGACAGAGGTTCAGAAAACACAAATAAAGAAGGGGGAGGCGGGGTGCTGGGTGAGGGGTTCAGTGGGTCATCGAGTAAGAACATTGGGGGGCGGAGGGAGAGGCAGGGGGAGATGGAGGGGAAGGGATGGCGAGAAAGGAGTAGAGCTCTGGGAGAACGTCCATAGTTGAGGGAGGAGAGGAGAGGAGGAAGAGGTCGAGAAGAGAGGAGATGAGGGAGGAAGGGAGCAAACTCAACTGAAACAACCGAAAGGAGGAACTGTGTTGTAAACAGACGAGCAGAGCGACGAGGCAGAGGGAGAGTGTGTGGAAATCAAAAGCGGGAGGCAAGTGCCACAAAGTAAAAAATGCAAGATTTGCTTATTCACTGGCTCTCCATCCCCAGCTACTCCAGTGTCTATCTCTCCTCCCTCTCCTCTACCCTCCCCCTATCCAGCTCTCTCTCTCTCTCCGTCTCTCTCCCTCTCTCTCTTTCTCCCTCTTCTCCAATTCCCTCTCACTCTGTTGCACAGTTTTTAACCATGGCTGTGCAGGGGGATGTGGCGTATTACCTTCCCCAGAGCCAGACGCGAGAGACGCTAATCCAAACACACACTCAAGCGTACACTCGATTTAACACACGAGGATGCTGGGGCTGGAGAGCTAAAAATATACCATCTCTCTCTCTCTCTCTCTCTCTCCCTCTCTCTCTCTCTCTCTCTCTCTCTCTCTCTCTCTCTCTCTCTCTCTCTCTCTCTCTCTCTCTCTCTCTCTCTCTCTCTCTCTCTCTCTCTCTCTCTCTCTCTCTCTCTCTCTCTCTCTCTCTCTCTCTCTCTCTCTCTTTCTCTCCATCTCTCTCTCTCTCTCTCTCTCTCTCTCTCTCTCTCTCTCCCTCTCTCTCTCTCTCTCTCTCTCTCTCTCTTTCTCTCCATCTCTCTCTCTCTCTCTCTCTCTCTCTCTCTCTCTCTCTCTCTCTCTCTCTCTCTCTCTCTCTCTCTCTCTCTCCCTCTCTCTCTCTCTCTCTCTCTCTCTCTCTCTCTCTCTCTCTCTCTCTCTACCATCTCCCTCTATCGCTTTCTCGTCTCTTTCACCTCTTCCTACCATCTCCGTCTCTTCGTTACCTTTCTCTCACTCTCTCTTGTCCATCCTTTGCGATAGAGCAAACACACACACACACACACACACACACACACACACACACACAAACACACACACACACACACACACACACACACACACACACACACACAAACACACACACACACACACACACACACACACACACACACACACACAAACACACACACACACACACACACACACACACACACACACACACACACACACACACACACACACACACAAACACACAAACACACAAACACACACACACACACACACACCCACAAAAACAATGCAAGTCACCAAGTCCTGTTAAGCTTTCACTGAACAAGGGGCTGTCGACACACACATTCACACTCACACACACACACGCACAAGCATGCACAAAGATGAATGCAGGGCTGCAAAAGTACACACACAGATACACGCACACACAGACAAGCAAGCAAAATAAATCGATACATTATTTGCATCCTCACACTGCAGAGGACCTGAGTGAAATCCCTCAGTGGAGGGGGAGGGGGGTTTGGGTGTCATATTAATAATCATGTATTCTTTCATGTCCAGCTACAACCGTAACATGCCACACATATGAACATATGGCTGAAGATCCTTCCTAGTTTACTGAAATCTGCTCATCCTTCTGAACTTGAATGTCCTCTCTCTATTTTAACTTCCATACTCCTGGCTCAGTCTTTACTCTCTCTCTCTCTCTCTCTCTCTCTCTCTCTCTCTCTCTCTCTCTCTCTCTCTCTCTCTCTCTCTCTCTCTCTCTCTCTCTCTCTCTCTCTCTCTCTCTCTCTCTCTCTCTCTCTTTCTCTCTCTCTCTCTCTCTCTCTCTCTCTCTCTCTCTGTCTCTCTGTCTCTCCGTCTCATATCTGTCTCTCTCTCGCTTTCATGTTCATGTGCATGTTATTGTGTGCATGCGGGTGTGTGTGTGCATGCGTGTGCGCACGTTTGCATGTATGTGTGTGCGTGTTTGTGCGTGCTGGCAGATGAATCAGCCTCTTACTGGAGGCTCATTGTGAACTTCAGAACACATTAGACGTCACACAGGAGCCGTCAGCTTCTATTCTATGTCCTCACTCTCTCTCTCTCACTCTCTCACTCTCTCTCTAACTCTCTCTCTCTCACTCTCTCTCTCTGGGAAAGAGAGTTAGGAGAGCGAGATAAAGATGAGGTTTAAAAAGGGAACCATGTGATCGATGAAGGACAAATAAGCTTAATGCAGAAACATTGGGATCGGGCGGATTGGGAATGGAAAAGCAAAAGAGGTCCTTGGCAGGAGTCAAAGGACAGCGGGAACAGGATGGGCCCTCACATTGTCTTGATGGCATTTAGCTCATGTTAACGTCACCACTGCCAAAACCATCCCTCACTTCCTAACGATCGTCTGGAGGGTTGCACTTTGAAACCGCTGGAAATGGAGTCCATAGCAACAGTCACTGGAATCATAGCAGCGGTTTATTATGCAGAAATAAAAGTCAGCTGAATGCCCTAGTTCACAAACCACAATCTAGTATTCAGCAAAGCCATGTAATTAATGTATATATTATATGCATACATTATACATACTGATTCACGCACACACACACACACACTCTCAGTTGCTCTCGCATTTCATGGTCTAATCCCAATCTTAAAAGTGGATTTGTGAGAGTTCTCATCTCCTCCTTTGCCTGCCCTGAAAGACCACACAAAAACTTACAGATCTGCGGCTATTAATAGACTTCATACTCCAAAGGCTGAAAAGCACATGACGTTGCACCTACGACATCGCTGCCCTCTCCCATTTAACGTACAAATCTTCCTTTTCATTATACGGTTTTCTCAGACGTCATCATCTCTCTTTCTCTCCTCTCTCTCTCTCTCCTCTCTCTCTCTCTCTCTCTCTCTCTCTCTCTCTCTCTCTCTCTCTCTCTCTCTCTCTCTCTCTCTCTCTCTCTCTCTCTCTCTCTCTCTCTCTCTCTCTCTCTCTCTCTCTCTCTCTCTCTCTCTCTCTTTCTCTCTCTCTCTCTTTCTCTCCTCTCTCTCTCTCTCGCTCTCTCTCTCTCTCTCTCTCTCTCTCTCTCTCTCTCTCTCTCTCTCTCTTCCTCTCTCTCCTCTCTCTCTCTCTTTCTCCCTCTCTCTCTCTCTCTCTCTCTCTCTCTCTCTCTCTCTCTCTCGCGCTCTCTCTCGATCTCTCTCGAACAGAGAGCTAAAGGGTGAGATAAAGAAGAGGTGTAAAAAGGAAACCATGTGACCGATGAAGGATGAGAAAGCTTAGAGAGAAACATAATGCAGAAAAAATGGGGATCGGGCGGATTTGTAAAAGAAAGGAAAGCAATAAACAAACAAAAGAGGTCCTTGGCATGAGTCAAAGGGACTGGTGGGAACAGGATGTGTCCTCACATTTTCTTGACGGTTTTTAGCTCATATTACCGTCAACACTCTGCCATAACCATCACTCACTTCCTTACGATCATCTAGAGGGTTGTACGTCTACATTCTTTTTTTTCTGTAGACCTACATCATGCTTTTACTATAGGCCTACATTATGATTTGCTTTAGCACTACATTATGTTTTTACTGTAGGCCTACATCATGTTTTTACTATAGGCCTACAATATGATTTGCTTTAGCACTACAATATGTTTTAACTGTAGGCCTACATCATGTTTTTACTATAGGCCTACATCATGTTTTTACTATAGGCCTACATTATAATTTGCTTTAGCACTACATCATGTTTTTACTGTAGGCCTACATCATGTTTTTACTATAGGCCTACATTATGTTATGCTTTAGGCCTACATTATGTTTTTACTGTAGGCCTACATTATTTGTTGCTTTAGGCCTACATTATGCTTTACTGTAGCCCTGCATTTGTTTTACTGTAGGCCTATTAATTGGAGAGTCCAACTGGATGTAAGCCGGGAAGATCAGTCTACTGGACTACCCAGTGGACTGTACCAACTGATCATACGTCTAGGTGGACACTCCCAGTTATAATGTCGCAGAGTCACAGGGCAGGGCAGATTTAGTAAGTGCTTCTAATGGGTGATAACATTCAAACCCGGTGGTAAAAAAAAGGGGACCTTTAAAGCAAACTAGTAGGCCTATCGCCCATCTTTTAACCACCAGAATATATCTGTAGTGCCATAGGGAACATTATGGAATAAGGTCATTTAAGTTCACAAAAAAAAATACATAAATATATTCAAAGAAATGGGTCACAGTGATTCCTATTTTCAAACTCCCTCCAGGAACTGAAGCAAGCTTATGGAGAGAAACATGGCTGTTATCTGTCGTATGAGATACTATTGATATGTCTTAGATTATTTTGTGGGTAATGGATGTGCAACACTATCAGCATATATGAGTATATATAGTATAGTATATCAGTATGTTTGAGTACATTTAAGCCAGGGCCCATGTTAGCCAGGTACCATGATAGCCATGTTAGCCAGTTAGTATGTTAGCGAGGTACGATGATAGCCATGTTAGACAGGTAGCATGTTAGCCAGGTACCATGATAACTATGTTAGCCAGGTAGCTTGTTATCATGTTAGCATGTTATTCAGATAGCCTGATAGCCAGGTACAATGTTAGCCATGTGAGCCAGGTACTATGATAGCCAGTTACCATGTTAGCCATGCTATTCAGGTACAATGTTAGCCAAAGGATATCAATGGAGGAAAATTTTAACCAACGCACCATGAAAAGCTCAGTTCCCTTGGGCTCTTATAATGGGTCTTGTGCAGCAGGCTATTCTTAGCTCCATCTGGGAGTGGATGAGTTCTGGAGGGACTGTTACGGACCTTGTGTTACATAAGTAGAATCTAAAAAATATAGGAGTTTATAGAGGGATGTATCTGCGTAGTGGACGCCGAGGCACCACAGCCGGGTATAAGAGTAAAGATGCAAAGTAGTCATATAACATGAAGCACGGGGAGGGGGGGGGGGTGTAAGGACCACAGTGAACAGGTGCAAGATCACACACACACATACACACATTCACCCCTTCACACACACACACTCTCATACACACATACACACACACACATACACCCCCCCCCCCACACACACACACACACATTTGACCCTCTTCCCCGACACACATATATGCACATACACCCCTCCCCACACTAACACACACACACACTTGCTTTTTTTCCATTTCCAAGCTTTTTTTTGCTCTTTGATGTCCACTTTGCTTTCATTATCAGTCTTATGCACTCAAGCCTCAATACACACAAACACGCATACAGTACACATGCACACACACCTCGTATGATTATTAATAGAAATGATCTACTTTTGATGCACCATCACAGTATCTGTTGATGTAGGCACCTCATTGGTTGAAACGTTGTTTGCTGTCATTGCTTGCTAAACCGATATCCTGTATGCCCTGTTAAATGTATTATAGTGTAGTGTTTGTATCTAGTGTGTCTTGTCTTTATTATTGATTATTTATCCCCCTTTTTCGTTTTTTTCTGTAGAAAAACCAAGTTGAAATCCTTAAACCCTTCCTTAAATGTAGGGATTGAAAAGTAGGGATGAATTATAGTATGGTTTCAAACTGCCGTCACTGTATGTGCTGTGCTCAGTGTTGATAACTCTCAATAATCATATGGCTCACCAATGGGTTGAGGCTGAACACTGATTGAAGCTCTGGCCTGAATGGAGTGAGTTTTATTTCTGGCACAAATCATCATGGGGACATAATTATCTTTCTTGAGCTCCTCATTATCAATGCTGTAAGAGGGTGAGAGAGAGAGAGAGCGAGAGAGAGAGAGAGAGAGAGAGAGAGAGAGAGAGAGAGAGAGAGAGAGAGAGAGAGAGAGAGAGAGAAAGAGAGAGAGTGTGAGAGAGAGAGAGAGAGAGAGAGAGAGAGAGAGAGAGAGAGAGAGAGAGAGAGAGAGAGAGAGAGAGAGAGAGAGAGAGAGAGAGAGAGAGAGAGAGAGAGAGAGAGACGGTGCTGAATTGGAGGAGAGGTGGTGTTGTGTAAGAGGAGGGGTGGTGCTGTGTTAGGTACTATTTATTCACCGTTTATTATTATGAAACGACAGGAAACACTGATTTCATTCATTAATAAATGCATTATAAAATGTGATTTTGTTTGGACACATAAAATGTTACCTGTGTGTGTGTGTGTGTGTGTGTGTGTGTGTGTGTGTGTGTGTGTGTGTGTGTGTGTGTGTGTGTGTGTGTGTGTGTGTGTGTGTGTGTGTGTGTGTGTGTGTGTGTGTGTGTGTGTGTGTGTGTGTGTGTGTGTGTGTGTGTGTGTGTGTGTGTGTGTGTGTGTGTGCGTGCGTGCATCACACTATTGTTGCCAAAGGGTTTTCCACTCTCTGCTGCTCAGGTGATCATCATGATAAAGATTTTGTTCATATGGGGAGTGGGGCTGGGTTAGGCTCTGATATGGTGGTTAGGGTCTGATGGTGGTTACTGTTTAGGGTAAGTTAGGGTTACGGTCTCAGGGCTTATATGGGGCTTCATGGTCTGCCAAACCATTAACTTCTGAAGCCTTCAATCAGAAAGATTTCATTGATCATTGCTCTGTAATCTGAGAGACTCCACTCAAGTGTTTGAGATGGTTTCATGTTCCCTTCACTTTACAACTTAACACATTTGGTAACAAAAGCTATTGGAAATTAAGAAGTGGTTTTTTTTCAGATTATAATAACACAGTTGGTTCTACGGCCATTCTTTTCAATCTATGTATTCAAAAGATCTAGGCCTACTAAACCACACTGATGCTAAATAAACAAGATGTTAGATATGGTTTAGTAGCCTATGTGAATGTATGATAATATATTATCCCAACTTGCAATATGCTTAGGAGTCAAAACGTCCCAGAATGAGACATCGTTTGAATAATTAATACAAAATAATAATAAAAAACGCCCAAAATATCCCAAAATGACCAAAGTTGAAGTTGAGTTCAGTGACAGTCATTCACACACTGCTTACCTGCCCAAAAACGGATTTCACGATGGGGTGCAGGGTGGAGTCATGTTCAGACAGGGCGCTCGACTGTTTTTTCTTGCGCCCGGTCCGCCGAATCGGTGCGGCAGGTGCAGGTGGTGAATCGCGGTTAAAGCTCGTGGAAGATGAGCTCGCGTTTATTCTCTCCTGGGACTCGAAAAAGTAATCGGCATCATCGGAGTGCTCGTGATAAGAAGGTGTCGGCGGAGGCGATGACCTCCTCTCCCGGCGTGAGGTGGCGTGGAGGGGCAGCTCCACTCTGGAGGTGTCGCGCGTGGAGTGGTGGTGGTGATGATGATGATGATGCTGCGATTGTTTGGACTTGGAAGACTTGCTACCGGTCTCCCTCTGATTCCGATCCATACTCGACCTCCTCGTGTCTATGTGATCGGAACTGTCTTCCAGCAGGAGCGACACCGATTGTTGTCGGTGCGTGTGCACCTTCTGTGCCCGCGAATCTCCACCGTCTCGAGAGCTCTCGTGTCTCGGTTGACAGAGGGGTCTCCGTGCGCTCGCTTCGTAGTCATCGCCCCAACCCGAGTCCTGTGGCAGGCCGACCCCGCCACCGGTTCCTCCCATAGGGTGATGATGGTGCTGATTACGGTGGCTCCGGTGACTGCGAGCGCCTACATCGGAAGAATGCGCAGACCTGCGGTTTGTCGCCGACGATTTCAGCAGAGAAGTGGTCGACTCGCTTTTTGGGAGAGAGGAGCTCATTGCGTCCTCCTGTCTTGGGCTTGATGGACGATGCTGCTCTAGTTTAGGCGGGAGACACCGTTCAGGCGTTACGGTGCCCACGTGGTGTAGGTGTGCAGCACGCGCTGCTCCTGCCGTTGATCTGAGTAGCCAGAGGAGAAAAGATGAAGTGGCGTTCATTCCCCCTGCTGCGCCAACAGTAGCTAAACACCCCTCCTACATATAGGCTACACACTCTACACCCCACCTGGATATAGCCTACACCTCACTGATATAGCCTACACACACTCACACCCCATCTTCATATAGCCTACACCTAACCTACATGAAGCCTACACACTCTATCCCCTATAGCCTACACCTCACCTATAGCCTACACCAAGTCTACACCTCACCATAGCCTACACACCACTCTGCTCCCTACCTTCATATGCTAGCCTACACCTCCACCTACTTATAGCCACTACAGTACTACTACACCCTACCTACATTTAGCCCACAACTCCATGTATACATATAGCCTACACATTGGTCTAGACCCCTCCTACATAAAGCCTACACACTAGTCTACACCCCTCTTACATATATAGCCTACACAGTAGTCTACACCCCTCCTACATATAGCCTACACTAGTCTTCACCCCTCCTACATATATAGCTTACACACTAGTCTACACCCCTCCGACATATAGCCTACACACTGGTCTCCAACCCTCCTTCATATAGCCTACACACGTCTACACCCCACTTAGCAAACACCCAGCCGGCACCCCTCCTTCCTATACTGTAGCCTAAACACATGGTCTCATCCCACCTACACATAGCCTACACCAAGTCTACACCCAACCTACAATTCCTGTGACGACCAACTTCCGGGTCGAAAACATTCCCACCCTTGTTCACTATAACAGGCAATTTGGCGCTCCAATCTGTATTCAGACCATCTATGAATCGGAATAATGACACACAGCATGCGTTCGCATTTTCCCCCTCAGGCACCAATTAAAAAACCTGTTATGTTCCACGTCACTGCAACCCATGATCTCACATGAGGAAATCAATATGTCTTCAGGGTTTGTTTACAATTTGATGATGCTCAATGAAAGTCATTATAGATTATAAACCCCAAAACCTTATTGCTTGGAATTAACATTATTTAATAACGACCTAGTTTACTTTGAGTATGTCAGTTACATTTATTATACTCTGGAAATAGATTTATAATGTATCTTTATTGATGTATGCTGTACTGTACTTCCCGTTATTTGAAAGGGATGCAATGAGGTTTCAGGATGCAATCAACGAAGTGACGTTTGTTTTGTGTCCTTATTGTCTCTTTAGGAATACTCTTTCAATAATAAAAACGTAACAATTCTTTATTTCTTCTTTATTCCTAGTCCTTCCTATTTCGTTTACGTCCGATAATAATCAAAAACATACCATACTAACTTAAATCTGTATGATCTTACCCTACAGTAGATCTAAATAATAGATTCCACCACAAATAAAGACCTAAAATGGGCGTTACTGTGTAAAATATACATTGCAGCGTATTCTTGCGAGTGAAAGAAAGACAGTGAAAGGAGCTGAGAAAGGCAGGACTGCAATTGTCTCATACTCTGCACCCCAGGGTCTTTCACAGCAGCTGTCCCGGCAGTAAGCTTATGATGAGGATGATGATTATGATATACAGACCCACTTATAGAGAGACATGGGGGTATATTATGTAAGTACAGGAGAACACAGCGTCGATCTGAACAGTGTAAGGCCTTATGACATGGTGAGCAAGAAATACATGGAAGGCATTAGCAATAATTTAAGTTATTTATAAGAGTCGTAAATAGGGCCGAAAATAGCTAAATTATGGCAAGTATACTAAGACTAATATTGACTAATACATCATAAGAAATGTAACACTATGTATCCTGGTTGTTAAAGTAGTATGGAGAGTATGAATGATCAATAAATAACATAAATATTCCATATTACAATTTTAAGTTGAGGTTGACCATGAATATGTACATTGCATTTAGGTAATCTACATTGAACGAAAAAGTGACCAGAGCATGTGCAGCAGTGTTCAGGTGATTGATGATCAATACAACTCCTGCGGCTGGTTTAGAAGCCTGATGGCCTGGGGGGAAAAACGACGGCGCCAATAACGTTTAGCAGACGGCGGCCATGTGGACGGTCCATGCTCCTGGGTGGCGTGAGTCTTTGATGATCTTCCATGATTTCCCGTATGGTCGACACGTTGCGCTGAGGGGAAATGACAGCCGATGACGCGCTCCAAGTCATCAGCCCCCTCTGAAGGAGCTTGTGATCAGCAGAGGACCGGATGCTACGCTTCCCGTCAGGAAGTCGTGGATCCAGTTCACAAAGGGAGGTTAGCCATGATCGATCTTAGCGGGCATAAATAGTGTTGAATGCTGAGCTGTAATCTACAAACAGGAAGTGGTGGAGCAGATGTGGGTTCTGACAAGCCGCTCGGAGTCCTTCATAATGAAGGAGGTCAGTGCTACAGGGCTGGAGTCAATCAGGCGGGTGATGGAAACATCTGCGTCTGGTTCTTCCAGAGAGTCATTCACAACTGCGGGATTGGAGAGCTCAGAGCACTTATGCTAAATAATTGAGTTGAATGTGAGCTTAACTCTACTGTTTGCAATGTTCATTTTCTTTCTGTGTCATTGTTCTGTGGAAATTAATTCCTCCCCATTTTGATTCTGCATGGTCTTTAGATCTCTCTCCCTATCTTTCTCTCTCCATCCCTTCTCTCTTAATCTTATCCTCTCTTCCTCCTCCTCTCCCCATCGCTCTCTCTCTCTCCCCATCTCTCTCCCTGCCCATCTCTATCCCTCCATCCCTCATCTCTTTCCTTTTCATTTCCCACTCCCTCTCTCTCCATTTCTCTCTCTCTCCTTATCTGTCTCCAATCTTCTTCCTCTCTCTTATCTTCCTCCCCCTGTTCTTGGAGCAATGTGGCTCCAGAAGGGGTTCTGAGAGCCTCAGGGTGAGTGCTGGCCCATTTAAACTCCCCGGAGAAAGAACAATCAACAAGAGCAAACAAAACTACATTCTGTTATGTGGTAATTGGTAATACATTAAATGTACTGCATGGAATGTCTGAAGAAGTATCATTAACTTAAATTAAGTATCATTAGCTTAAAAACGCAGGGATCATTAAGATAGGGGTGAAACTTCAACATGGAATAGACATCCATCACTGTGCATTGTTGTTAGTCAACTTAAACTAAGAAAAACAATTGTAGTTCAAGTCCGCCGAAGCTGGCAGGTCCGGCGTGGGGGGAGCTCGGCTGCAGTCCGGTAGCTCCGGCGCAGGGAGCTTGGCGGCAGTCCGGCAGCTCAGCTCCCGGAGTACAATCCCTTTCTCCTCCATGTTGCGGTTAATGGACTTCAGAGAGTCACGGCCATAGTTCCTTTCCCCCCAATTCTTCTCAACCATGGCCGAGATATCCCCCACTACGAGTCTTTACTTATTGTGGAAGTACCAGAGACGTAAGACCAGTGGCGGTGGGTCAATAGAGGGCGCTAGGGCGCCGCCCCTCCATGAAATTCACTTGAATATATCTGCCAACTATTAATCAACTATTATCAATACGAAATAAATCAACAAAAATACATAGCGTTTATCCTCGTTTAATTGTGTGATAGACCGTACTTGTCACTGCCAGCAACCATTTAAATGCGTATGGACGTCAATCATTTGGGCTAGGCTAGTTATTGGTCATTCGAAATAAAGCCCTCCTCCAAGTCAGGGGCGCCGGCCACGTTGAAGTCAATTTAAAGGTGACATATTATGCTATTTTCACAGCAAGTAAACATAGCATTTGAGGTTCCAAAAACGTGTTTTTGAAGCTGTTTGCTTGAAATAACTTTTAGGAAAAAAAATCTCGCCTACCGCTATTCCCTCTGGCTCAGTCCCTTTCAGAATGCTTCAATGCAAATGAGGCACCCTGCTCATTGCATTTGGACACGTCCTTCTAACAAACTTATACCATGGTTACGGAGAGAGTGAAGCGTAGCATGTGAAAGTAGCGGACATGGCAGCTTCAGTGGTTCAACCCTCTGTTCGAACCTGAATCGGATCCTGAAGAAGGAGAGGAGGCTCCTGCAGAACCCCAGACTCCGAGAATTCAGCAGAATGCTTCTGAATGGTTAGTCATAGAAAAACTTTCTATTTTTTAAGGAACTTTTCAACGTCATTGTATGATTTTTCCGTATAAGTTTGACGCTAACTGCTGGCACTAGATATATAGAAGACATTAGGGTTGCCGCGATGTGGACATTTAGACACCGAGTAATACACTTGCGTCAACACCAGTATTACCGAGTATACACGGTAGGCCTATAAACTTTGAAACTAGGTCAACCGCCATCTTGTCCGTCAACTCTCCTCACACTCCGACAGTGTCTGAATCGCTGTCTAATCAATAGGATACTTCATTCACTGCCTCTTCCGTGTTCATTTGAATATTATGAATAGTCTGCGTTGGGTTCATACGCTTGAATCAGACGCTTGCGGGGGGCAGCCGTGTTTCAGTATGCATGGTAAGGTGCTTTTGGTAGATATGTCATGTTAATAGTGCAAATGAATTAAATATAAGTATCAAGTAGCCATCTTTAAAAGCTAGGCGATTATATAGTAGGCCTATTGAATTTACACTAGTTATAAGTAAATATATATATAATAAAATATATTCTATTTCACAAAACGTGAAATTATGTCAACCAGATGTGTTTGTGTTGTAATCTTGAGAATGCCTAGCGCTACTGGACATTGAACTCCGGCTAGGAAAATGTGTCCATCTGGAGCACGCACCAATCTCAGACGTGGGAGCTATTATTGGTTGCAAATACTGGTATGCCAGATTTATTTAGCATTATGCATGCATGATTTATTTGTATAGGTGCACATGTGGAAATTGTGCCACAATGCAGTCAGAGCCGGAGAACTTATGCTGTCGGGAAGTGCCTCAGGTAACATTAGCAGCTACCTAACCCTTACCTACACTTGTTTGCAGTGCATGATTTCTGATAACATGCCACTGCAGATACTCACCTCATGTTATCCATGATAGGTTACAAGACGGCTGGAACAGCTGGATGAAAGGCCTCCCTGCATGATAGATCATCCAGGTTTAGAACCAGTTTGTCTGAATGTGTTCTCGCTGCAGTACGCATGCAACATCTACAGAGCTGACTACGGTCCTTTGCGACTTCGGGGGATAGAGCAGTGAGTTTTACATATAATAACCTACTTGACTGTTCACACACAATAAACTAAATAAAGTCATCCAAAGTCACAATTTCACATCATATTTTAACATAGCCAATTTTTCCATAAGCAGATACTGCATATTACGCATTAATTCACATAAAACATTGTACAGATACAATAAACATTATTGAACGCAGTCATGAATATTTGTGCATCTAAATACAGTATATGTGAAGAATTCACTGAATTCAATGAGAAAATGTGAACACAGATGTTGACATTGTAGAACCTGTTGACTAACAATGTTACATTTTCTCAGTCGTTACAGGTATTTAGCCTACAGAAATTTTGTGAGCTGGTGCTGGGGCTTCCTTGGGCGGAAGATACGGGTTGTTATCCCATCATGCGTGGTTCTTCGCATACACCGGGAATTTCCGGACGCCCATGGAAGATACAGAGGCTTCAAACCACCCTCCCTTGATTAAATCTGGAGACGTAGCTGGCGATGACCTCCTCCTTGTCTGGATGCTCATATTCTGAAGACAGTTCCGGCGGGATGTTTATCTTCAGAATCTCAGCTCTGTAGGATGCTGGGTCGACAAAGACCTTCTCCATGATCATGTCCATCAAATCATTCACATACTCTGTGCAATACACAAAAGGGAATCACTAGTTACTAGATTATTCATTGATTAACTGTTCATGCATTGACATTTTGCACTTTGAATATTTGGTATATTTTGAGGTATTTATGTGTATTTATTTGTTCATTTATTGTGTTGGAAGTACCCGAGTTGCAGTACTTTGTCTCATGTTCAATATAAATGTTCATTTTCTGAGTAAAAAAAAAAGTTGACACTTACGGAATGTCGCCTCAGTCTTCACTGGTTTGGCTCTGCACTCTCCCTTCCTGGCCTTAGGAAAGGTCAGTCTGAACATAAGATCCCCTGATGTCGTAGTGCAGGGCTATTCAACCTCCTTAACAAGTGGGCCGACAAGGAAAACCACTGGGGGTCCATGGGCCACACAGAGTAAAACTATGTGAATTAATCGCTACAAATAAATCGTACTTAAAGTAGTGTTAACTTAATATATATAATGCTACTACATGGAATAAACTTGTCAGACGCATTCCTTCCTTCTTCACTTTTAATCGTATCATTATAAAAGATTTAGTTCTCACATATTTTGGACACGTATTTAGAATTCAACAATGTTGTTTGAATCATCACAAAACAGAACTACTGTACATATGAGACATTTTGAGCCAGTGAGTCAGTGAGAAAGATTGCACTGCCTTGTTTGCCTAGTTTGGATCATCCTGAGACACTCATGCAGCTTCTCACAGGTCATGGAGCAACGTGCCCTTGTTCTGATGGCATTCATATGAGAAAAGCTAGACTCGCACGTATCGGTTGAGCCAAACATTGTCAGAATAAGTGATGCCAGTTCCTGATTGTGGGGTACTGATACTGGCTAGTATCACCGGCTACACACAGAAACCTGATTTGCATGCAACTATGTTTCTCCTTTATTTTATTTCGTTTTTGCATGCAACCTCTTGCGGGCCAGAAAAAAAGTAAGAGGGGCCGCATTTGGCCCGCGGGCCGCTAGTTGAATAGGCCTGTCGTAGTGGCTTGTCCTCTATCAGAATTCTCATTGTAATGCAGTGCAGCCAGGTAGAGTCTGACATTAAAAAGAAAAATCAAACATGAAAATAATTGCAAGAAATGGGCAAATGTTCACAACAAGTAATCGCAGTTTAATTTACCTGCACAGCATTCCTAGAAATGGATAGACCAGGTTAGGGTTAGCGCCGAGCAGCGGTCACGTGACAAGCTCGGTCGCCGTACGAATAGCCACTGCCTAACTATAATATACAAATTATATTCACCGTGTATATATAATTGCTATTCACTTGTATACATTCTCGCTGTACCTTTAGATACCTCCCTTCCTCTCTCTGGATGGGAGCTTCGTTGGTATTTGAATTGCCATTGTAGCCACGAAATCTGATACTAAGGCCATGTCTATCGAATGACTTTTTTGTTATGTAGATTCCGTTAACTGTCTTGCATTCTCCACGATGGTCACTCCAACTCCCCTATGTCACCTTTGCATTAACTACCCACAATGCGAACGTTTACCTATAAAAATCTAGTTCACCCATTGTCTCACTGAATGTATCCTTGGTAGCTTTGGAGCATGTACAGCTTCAAAAACATGTTTTCTGGAACTCAAATAGGCCTACTATGTTTACCTGTTGGGAAAACACCATAAAATGTCTCCTTAAAAAGAAAGATCAAGCAGGCAGAGGTAATCTCAACTATAGAACATATTCTAAAATAAAATGTCCTTTTACATTTGAGGCGATTGTTTGGTGTTATTTTTGCAATATCAATAAAATCATTTATATCATGGAACTTTGTACACCCATGGCCACTTGGCGAAGCAGTCAATGAGCACTAGTATGTAGCTGTTCCCCCTGTCAGTGGCAGGGAAAGGGACCTCGGAGGTCAATGCCCTCCAAGAAAAATAAATAAACAATCTAAAACTATTATAACCCCGTCACACTGTGCAGTATTTTGTTGTTGAAAATACGAAGCCTCTTTCCAATATATCACAGGCTGATTGGAGAGCGCACAACATCTGCAAGCCGTGATCTTAAGTAACCCTACTTTTCCTGTGTCAATGACACTAAGACTGCAGTGCATTACAAAGGGTTATTTTTGTTTTCAGTAACACTCTATTTTACAGCTGCGGGTTTATGAGCGACTAATAATGTTACGCAAGGTAGGGAGGGCTATGCCTCGGAGAATTTCTCAACCGCTGATTCCTATACAGCTGTATTTATTTCCCAATTGTATTTGTAGCTCTTATATAGCTCTGTAAATAGTTTAAACCAAACAATAAGGTTCCAGTGAACTATTTTTTAAAGGAGGGATAGTTTTCTAATGCACAGGAGATTCTTTTCCGCGGGGTAAGTCTGGGATTCTCAACTCTGATTGGTTTGAAGGGCTCTCCTCCGATTGGTTATGGTTAGGGTTAGGGTTAGGGTAACATTTAACGGTTAACTTACCCTAAACCTTACCCTAACCCTAAACTCCCGCAAACAGCTACGACATATGGTGCGTTTTATTATCCATCTGTCTCGGAGGTCCGAGGACGTTGCCTAGCGACACGCATGAACACGCCCCTTTTCCTCGGAAGGCGAACTTGCTTGGTCGGATGAACTCAGAGGAGGCCGAGCAAAATTCAGAGACAGAATTCAAGATGGCTGCGCCCTGCGCTGACTTGAAGTATGAACTGTTTTCATTGTGCTTGGACCGCTTTGGTGGTTTAAATGGCAATTTCAATCACTGGTATTACTGCAATACCTTACTGCGTCCGTATCTCTGCATATGGCCTATAGCCTACTTATTTTGGAGCGCCTGGTACTCTGCCAATATTACGCGACAACAGCTTTCCGGGTGGCATCCCAGTTTTCCTCCAACGACCGAGCAAAACATAATAAAAACATGTTTTCTGGAACTCAAATAGGCCTACTATGTTTACCTGTTGGGAAAACACCATAAAATGTCTCCTTAAAAAGAAAGATCAAGCAGGCAGAGGTAATCTCAACTATAGAACATATTCTAAAATAAAATGTCCTTTTACATTTGAGGCGATTGTTTGGTGTTATTTTTGCAATATCAATAAAATCATTTATATCATGGAACTTTGTACACCCATGGCCACTTGGCGAAGCAGTCAATGAGCACTAGTATGTAGCTGTTCCCCCTGTCAGTGGCAGGGAAAGGGACCTCGGAGGTCAATGCCCTCCAAGAAAAATAAATAAACAATCTAAAACTATTATAACCCCGTCACACTGTGCAGTATTTTGTTGTTGAAAATACGAAGCCTCTTTCCAATATATCACAGGCTGATTGGAGAGCGCACAACATCTGCAAGCCGTGATCTTAAGTAACCCTACTTTTCCTGTGTCAATGACACTAAGACTGCAGTGCATTACAAAGGGTTATTTTTGTTTTCAGTAACACTCTATTTTACAGCTGCGGGTTTATGAGCGACTAATAATGTTACGCAAGGTAGGGAGGGCTATGCCTCGGAGAATTTCTCAACCGCTGATTCCTATACAGCTGTATTTATTTCCCAATTGTATTTGTAGCTCTTATATAGCTCTGTAAATAGTTTAAACCAAACAATAAGGTTCCAGTGAACTATTTTTTAAAGGAGGGATAGTTTTCTAATGCACAGGAGATTCTTTTCCGCGGGGTAAGTCTGGGATTCTCAACTCTGATTGGTTTGAAGGGCTCTCCTCCGATTGGTTATGGTTAGGGTTAGGGTTAGGGTAACATTTAACGGTTAACTTACCCTAAACCTTACCCTAACCCTAAACTCCCGCAAACAGCTACGACATATGGTGCGTTTTATTATCCATCTGTCTCGGAGGTCCGAGGACGTTGCCTAGCGACACGCATGAACACGCCCCTTTTCCTCGGAAGGCGAACTTGCTTGCTCGGATGAACTCAGAGGAGGCCGAGCAAAATTCAGAGACAGAATTCAAGATGGCTGCGCCCAGTGTGACTTGAAGTATGAACTGTTTTCATTGTGCTTGGACCGCTTTGGTGGTTTAAATGGCAATTTCAATCACTGGTATTACTGCAATACCTTACTGCGTCCGTATCTCTGCATATGGCCTATAGCCTACTTATTTTGGAGCGCCTGGTACTCTGCCAATATTACGCGACAACAGCTTTCCGGGTGGCATCCCAGTTTTCCTCCAACGACCGAGCAAAACATAATAAAAACATGTTTTCTGGAACTCAAATAGGCCTACTATGTTTACCTGTTGGGAAAACACCATAAAATGTCTCCTTAAAAAGAAAGATCAAGCAGGCAGAGGTAATCTCAACTATAGAACATATTCTAAAATAAAATGTCCTTTTACATTTGAGGCGATTGTTTGGTGTTATTTTTGCAATATCAATAAAATCATTTATATCATGGAACTTTGTACACCCATGGCCACTTGGCGAAGCAGTCAATGAGCACTAGTATGTAGCTGTTCCCCCTGTCAGTGGCAGGGAAAGGGACCTCGGAGGTCAATGCCCTCCAAGAAAAATAAATAAACAATCTAAAACTATTATAACCCCGTCACACTGTGCAGTATTTTGTTGTTGAAAATACGAAGCCTCTTTCCAATATATCACAGGCTGATTGGAGAGCGCACAACATCTGCAAGCCGTGATCTTAAGTAACCCTACTTTTCCTGTGTCAATGACACTAAGACTGCAGTGCATTACAAAGGGTTATTTTTGTTTTCAGTAACACTCTATTTTACAGCTGCGGGTTTATGAGCGACTAATAATGTTACGCAAGGTAGGGAGGGCTATGCCTCGGAGAATTTCTCAACCGCTGATTCCTATACAGCTGTATTTATTTCCCAATTGTATTTGTAGCTCTTATATAGCTCTGTAAATAGTTTAAACCAAACAATAAGGTTCCAGTGAACTATTTTTTAAAGGAGGGATAGTTTTCTAATGCACAGGAGATTCTTTTCCGCGGGGTAAGTCTGGGATTCTCAACTCTGATTGGTTTGAAGGGCTCTCCTCCGATTGGTTATGGTTAGGGTTAGGGTTAGGGTAACATTTAACGGTTAACTTACCCTAAACCTTACCCTAACCCTAAACTCCCGCAAACAGCTACGACATATGGTGCGTTTTATTATCCATCTGTCTCGGAGGTCCGAGGACGTTGCCTAGCGACACGCATGAACACGCCCCTTTTCCTCGGAAGGCGAACTTGCTTGCTCGGATGAACTCAGAGGAGGCCGAGCAAAATTCAGAGACAGAATTCAAGATGGCTGCGCCCAGTGTGACTTGAAGTATGAACTGTTTTCATTGTGCTTGGACCGCTTTGGTGGTTTAAATGGCAATTTCAATCACTGGTATTACTGCAATACCTTACTGCGTCCGTATCTCTGCATATGGCCTATAGCCTACTTATTTTGGAGCGCCTGGTACTCTGCCAATATTACGCGACAACAGCTTTCCGGGTGGCATCCCAGTTTTCCTCCAACGACCGAGCAAAACATAATAAAACTATTGAAGGGTGGGCGTGTCGGTTTGAGTCGGTTCGCAGAGAATACTTATTGGTGCGTCTTAGTATTCTCTGCGAACCGACTCGGATCTCGGATGTGACATCACGGCCACACTTCAAGCGTTTTATTATGTTTCGCTCTGTCGTTCAGCGTCGCTATAGAAGACCAAGGCGAGCGCCTAGGGCGGCAAATGTGTTTGGGGCGGCCTTAATTAATTGATTAAAATATACAAAACCAGCGAAATGAGACCAAACATGCTCCCAAATGGATGTGAGAAGGGAGGGGGGGGGATTAATTGTCAGGGCGCACTGAAACCCTCACCGTAGTACGCAGGACAATGCGCACTACGCATTGTGGTCGTCGTCGTCCACGCCCGCTCGGAATTCCTGTCGAGGGCGCAATTTAATGTGGAGTCGCCTAGTGCAGGGGTCCCGAACCTTTTCAGCATCAAGGACCGGTATGATTCTCCGAAAAGTTTCACGGACCGGGGGGGGGGGGGGGGGGGGGTTATGTTGGGCAGAGGTTGCCAAAAATGTAAACATGTTATATGCAATCTAACAACTGCATATAGACTTATGGCATGTAAAAGAGTGACAGTATTGCGAAGTCAATTGAGTTTATTAAGTGTGCATGCATTTTGCATGAATTCTTTTTTATTTTTTATTTTAAATAAATAAATAATCTTTCTCTGCGGACCGGTACCAAATGACCCACGGACCGGTACCGGTCCGCGACCCGGGGGTTGGGGACCGCTGGCCCAGTGCACCGAAAGGGCCAGCGCCGGCCCTGGCTGCAGGTCTGCTTTCCCGAACTCACCGTAGGCGGTACAATTTTCCCGGTAAAATTTGTGTGGCAGCGCCCCACAGAAAATTGATACATTTGCTTCAGAAAACTTGTCTGTGTGTGTATTATGCAAACTCGAGTTTGCCTGTCCACCAACCAAGTTCATTTTTTGTAACGAGGAGTAGGCCTACTCGAGTAATCTCCTCACGCCCATCCCTACTACCCATTAGTGTTGGCTCGTTTGTTCGCGAACCGGTTCGAATGAACGAGTCTTTAGGACGAACGAACCAAACCGTTTCTCTCGTTCGTCTCGTTCACCATTCGATTCACCGGAAACTCGACTGAACAAACAAACGAGTTTCCGGTAGCACTAACTCCACTGAGTCTGACTAACTCAGCTGAGAACCATGCAATGGCGTGCATTCCATGATGCGATTCACCGCTACCGGAAACTAGGTTGATTCGCGAACGACTCCTCCCAGTTCAGTCGAGTTCCCGGTGAATCGATTCACCGGAAACTCGACTGAACTGGGATGAGTCGTACGCGAATCGTTTGTTCGTTCAGTCTGGTTTCCAGTAGCGGTAAATCACATCATGGAATGCACGCCATTGCATGGTTCTCAGCTGAGTCAGTCAGACTCAGCAATAAGAATTGCAGCATCTGTTGTTGTTTAAAATCGAATTACTCCGCCTGTATCTTTCAGCATTGAAGCCTATTTATTTATTTATTTCAGCAGGTATTAAAATGGTATACCTGATTTCATACCTGATTTAAACAGCTGTTATTGAGAAATACCTGATTTCAAAAGTGTTGTTATTGAGAGATTTGCACACATCGTCGGGCCATGTTCCAAATCGAAGGTCTGCTTAATTGATGACTTGTATTTCTACTTTTCATGTATTTGCAATGCACTCGCTAAGCCTGTTGTTAAATTGTTGTTAGATTGTTAAAATAAAATATGGAAGAAATAACTTCCCTATAATGTCGAATTTGTCATTTGTGACTTGAGTTGGTGTTTCCATTGCACATATAGGCTCATATAGGCTATATTACATATATATACACATATACACATATACACATATAGGCTCACCCCACATCACTCCTCCTTCGAATGTCTAGCTGTAAAACTCTCAGGCCCCAAACCCACTATCATTGTCACCACTTACAGACCACCAAAACCCTCTGCCGTTTTCCTCAATGAATTCTCATCACTACTTAAATCTGTATGTGCAATGTCCCCCACTGTTATCCTCCTTGGTGATTTCAACATCCACATTGACAACCCATCCTGTACTTTTGCTAATGACTTCACATCACTTCTGGACTGTCTTGGCATCACACAACATGTCAACCTCCCAACCCATAACAAAGGTCACATTCTGGATTTAATCTGCTGCACTGACATCACTCCCACTAACCTTGATGTCATTGATTTCCCCATCTCCGACCACAAAGCTGTACTTTTTGACATTCATACCCAACTACACAAAACCAAGGAACAACGGACCATCTCCTTCAGAAACATCAAACTTATCAACACCACAGACCTCTCCACCCTGATCAGCTCCTACCCCAACCTTCCCCCAGCTTCCTCCCTGACTGACCTGGTGACTCAATACAATAACTGCCTCTCCTCTTCCCTCACCACCCTGGCCCCCCTGAAAACCCACTCAGTCTCATTCACCCACACTGCTCCCTGGTTCACTCCTCATCTGCGCCAGCTCAAAGCCACTGGTCGTCGACTGGAGCGACTCTACAATAAACTCTACAATCAACTCACTGTACACCGCCAAATGTATTCGGACCACCTCCATCACTACAAGAATGCCCTCACCACTGCCAAAACCTCATACTACTCCAACCTCATCAAGACTGGTACAGGCAACAGCAGAGTCCTCTTCTCAACAGTCAGCCACTTACTTCAGCCTCCTAAAACCCTCCCTCCAGACATTTCCACCACCCAATGCACTGCGTTCCTGGACTTCTTCAGCTCTAGAATCAACACCATTCACCAACAACTGGCCTCATCTCGCTGGCCTCATCTCGCACCCCCTCTGATGACCCACCCTGGATGATCACCTCTGGCCCACCTCTCATCAGCTCCCTCTCTGACTTCACCCCAGTAACAGAACAGACCGTTTCAGAACTCATCCGCAAAGCTAAAACCACCACCTGTCAGCTCGATCCTCTTCCCACCTCCCTTGTCAAAGCATGTCTACCGTCCATCTCCCCCATGATGACCAACATAATTAACTCCTCCCTCACTACTGGTACTTTCCCCCCCACTCTCAAGCTGGCTGCCATCACTCCCATCCTGAAAAAACCTGGTGCTGACCCAACTGACCTTAACCATTACCGGCCCATCTCCAATCTCCCTTTCCAAAACACTTGAAAGGGTGGTTGCCGCACAACTACAGTCCCACTTTGACACAAACAATCTCCACGAACCGTTCCAATCTGGCTTCCGTCCAAAACACAGCACTGAAACAGCCCTAGTCAAAATCACCAACGACCTCCTCCTTGCAGCCGACTCTGGATTATTCACCATTCTCATCCTCCTCGATCTCAGCGCAGCATTCGACACCATCTCCCACCCTCTGCTCCTGGACCGCCTGGCTGGCATTGGGATCACTGGTGCTGCACTCTCCTGGTTTACATCCTACCTCACCGGCCGTCAACAATTTGTTCAACTAAGCAACCACAAGCCTGGGTGTTCAGGTGTCTCACTGGGTGTCCCCCAGGGGTCAGTCTTGGGTCCACTCCTGTTCTCCACTTACCTCCTCCCGCTGGGCACACTCCTCCGTCACCATGGGGTCCATTTTCACTGCTACGCTGACGACACACAGGTCTAAATCTCCACCAAACCCACCGCTGCCATCCCCCCCACCTCCCTCTTCCTGAAACTCAACGGAAACAAGACCGAGGCCCTGCTCATCGGATCCAAATCCACCCTCACTAAATCACAACACACCCCAGCTCCACTCATAATCATCGATGGATTCCCAGTACCCTTCTCCTCCAAAGTCAAGAGCCTCGGCGTCATCCTGGACAACACCCTCTCATTCGCACCCCATATTCACAACATCACCCGGACTGCATTCTTCCACCTCCGCAACATCGCCAGACTCCGCCCATCACTGACCCAATCCAGCACTGAAATCCTAGTTCACTCATTTGTCACATCACGCATAGACTACTGCAACGCCCTCCTCACCGGACTCCCCACCAAACTCATCAACAGACTGCAGATCATTCAGAACTCAGCCGCCCGGATCATCACCCACACCAACTCATCTGACCACATCACCCCTGTCCTTATCCAACTTCACTGGCTCCCAGTACACTACCGCATCCAATACAAAACCCTACTCCTCACCTACAAAGCTCTCCACAACCTAGCCCCCAGTTACCTCTGCGACCTCCTCCAAGAATACACTCCCTCCCGCTCCCTCTGCTCAACCTCTGCTGGACTACTATGTATCCCCACATCACGACTCACTACAATGGGTGCCCGGTCATTCAGCTGTTCAGCACCCAGGCTCTGGAACTCCCTCCCCCCACACACAAAACAGTCAGACACCATTACAACCTTCAAGTCACAACTCAAAACTCACCTGTTCAAACTCGCACACAACGTCTAACTGATCACTGTTTTGATTGTTTGTTTGTTTTGTTTTGCCTTGTTTTTGTTTTATTTTTTTTATTTATTATATTTACTTATTTATTTATTTTATTTTATTTTTTTCCACAATGTCTTGTTTTTTAAACGATTTATGATGACTAAATGCTCTGTAAGGTGACCTTGGGTGTCTTGAAAGGCGCCTCTAAATTAAATGTAGCATTATTATTATTATTACTCTAATTAGCCCGACATTATATGACGAGTGTTGCGGATGGCACTTCAAAAGCGTGCAGTAACATTAGGCTATTAGTTTATTTTGAATTCTTACTCACAATTAGTTTAGTTAACATGTTTTAATGTAGCTCAAAATATACATGTTAAAAAAATTGTGGGTGTGGTCATACGCCAGTAGTTTCTGCCCCACCGAAATGAAGGGGCACCGCACGCTACTGGTCCCCCAATATGTTTATAATGACCGCCTTAACGAATGCATTTTTTTACTATAAAACGAGTCTCTCAACACAATAGTCTTAAAAAAATAACATTAATTACGTCGGGTGTTTTAAATAGGCCTACCTGTTGAATGGCAAAGCAGTTCGTGAACCTGCCGCACACTTACAGCTCTTATGATTAATTATAGCCTGACTTGGTGTTTCACAAGCCCTGAGGGGTGGAGTAATCACAGAGAGGAGGATTAGGATGCTTAAAAGCGGTCTATAGGCTGCTATTGTCCATTCAATGCTTAGGACTACGGCGTTTTAAATCAGTAATAATGGATAAAATGAAGACATGGCAGGGGCGTTTGCTCGGCTGCCTGGGTTTATTTTTTGTAGTTATCCTCACTTGTCTCTCCATCGCCTACTTTACGGTGGGATGCTCGAAGGGTGCCTTTAAACACGCAGCTGTTGCTGCAGACTCCAAACTTTGCTCCGACATTGGCAGGTAAGATAAAAACTAAACGCACCTATGAAATGACTGACGTTTAGTTTAACGTAATTTAACTAGCCTATACAAACGAAATCATTATTCAATGTAAAAAAAGAAAGTAGGCTTTATTCATATTGATCGTTTGCAAAATATTGTAGGCCTAGATTGTTTTAGTTTGCTTACAGCTTAAGTAGGCTATATCTAAGTAAATTGTAGCTTCAATCTTATTTCAATAGTACCAATATTAAACAACAGAGCATTTAAAACATATTGTAGTAAAACATCATTGAGTGAGCCTCCAAGAAGGTTAATCTGATTAAGAGATTTGATCAGATATGCTACTCATGGAAGAATGGACGCTCGACAGAAGATCACTTCAAAGTAAAATCTATCTTCGGGCTGCCTTGTGTTGACCTGATATCAAGCCTATTCATGTCCCATGAGGCATAAGGTATCCTGACATTGTACAATTATATGCTGGACTATTAGGCTACAGGTTTAAGTGTATTATGGAAATAAGCCTACATGTTGTGAACCACTTCTAGGATGAAGGACGCAGAGTGGACATTCTTTATTCACTTGTTCATTCATGTTCTGTGATGATAGACTCGATTGTTTGGTCTCTCAGGGGAGTCTTTATACATTGGTTTGGGGAAAGTTTCCTCATGTTGAGAGTTTCGGTTGCCTTTTCTCGAACAATGAGGGGAAGTGGGGTTGGACGCTGGATAGTGAATAATTGATGTTTTTTTTAATAATGATATTATAAAGAGGTATTGTTTCTGATGTGCTGGTCTGTCAGATAGTATTTGTTAAACTTGTGCCGAGCGGCTTACCAACTGCAATTCATGAAATGCATTCGTGTGTGGGGGGGCCGAGTGGGGGCACTTTTTCGATCGTGTGTGCGTGTGTGCGTATGTGTGTGTGTGTGTGTGTGTGTGTGTGTGTGTGTGTGTGTGTGTGTGTGTGTGTGTGTGTGTGTGTGTGTGTGTGCGTGCGTGCGTGCGTGCGTGCGTGCGTGTGTGGTGTGTGTGTGTGTGTGTGTGTGTGTGTGTGCGTGCGTGCGTGCGTGCGTGCGTGTGTGTGTGTGTGTGTGTGTGTGTGTGTGTGTGTGTGTGTGTGTGTGTGCGTGCGTGCGTGTGCGTGTGTTTGTGCGCGCATGTGTATGCTTGTGCATGCTGACTATCTTACCGCCGTTTTCCCCCCCTTCAAACGGTAACAGTTCTGCGGTATTTTAGGGACATTCTGCACCAGGGCGGCTCGGCGGTAGATGGCGCCATTGCAGCTCTTCTGTGCACGTCAGTCATCAACCCTCAGAGCATGGGACTGGGAGGGGGTGCGATCTTTACAATAAGGGATAAAAGCGGTGAGTACACGGGTGAGAGAGAGAGAGCGAGAGAGAGAGAGCGAGAGAGAGAGCGAGAGCGAGCGAGAGAGAGAGAGAGAGAGAGAGAAGCCTAATATCTCTTCCCCGCATTATGAATGTGGTTGTAACCCTTACCCCTACAGGCAAGGTGAAAGTCTACAGCTCCAGGGAAACTGTTCCAAAGTCCTTCAAGGCAAACCTTCTCGATGACTGCCCCACCAAGTTAACACTGATTTCAGGTGGCCCATTGCATTCATAATGTAATCCTATTAAAAAAACATATATTTGGGCTTATTTGTAATTGAATCATACTGCAATCATATTAGATATTAGAATTGGTATTGATATTTTCCATAAAATGGAGAACAACAGGTCAATTTATTGACTATTGATTGTTTCCGGGCAAGATCTTTGTCCATCTTTACCTGTTATCAACAATGCCAGTTACTTTTCTATATATATATACATATGCATACAGTATATATATTTATACCTCAACAATGCCAGGGTTAGTACTCCAGTGTGTTCCTATAACATATAGGATATATAGGATATATAGGACATATATATATATACACACTATATATATGATATATATGAATCTATATCTCAGGCAGCCAGTGGATAGGCGTCCCTGGCGAGCTCCGGGGCTACCAGCATGTACACCAGCTCCACGGACGCCTCCCCTGGGCGCGGCTCTTTGAGCCCACCATTAAACTGGCCCGCAAAGGAATCCCCGTCCCAGCCTATCTCGCCAAACTCCTGAGCAACCCTCTGATTGGAAATCTCATCCGAAACTCCTCCCTCTGGTGGGTACAGCAGCACTTTGATTGGTCCCGCAACCACGGTGGTTGGACGGTTTTGTCACATCGCTGCGTCACTGAATGAGTGAGTCATAGTAGTAGACACCTTTATCCCTGATTGACTTACAGTGAATTTAGGTCATTTTTGATCAAGGATGGATTATTGCAAGGGCCTATCGGGTGCTTGCAATCGTCAAAAACCATCAGGCTATGAGAGGCTGTAAGGTGTGAATAGAAAGGCTATTCGTTTACAAAGCCCAGATTAAGTAGCCTATGCTTTTTTGACTTAGCCTATGTGTGTTGTTTGGACTTGTTGTAAGTCCTCAATATACACCTGAAGGATAATGTGAAGTGCTTTAAGCTCAACCTTTGTATTGCTGCTGATTTGTGCTGGTGCTGCTTGGGTCATCTGGGCCCAGCGGCCCACTGACTCATAATCCGTTCCTGTTTTGGATCATTACGGTCTTAAGAAGCAGGTGGGTTAGGGCGTCTTGCTCTAGGATGGCAGGTAATCTGCGTACATTCGGGATCAAACCCAGCACCTTTCTGCTAGGAGTCTCACACAGCCATACACTATCCGGACCTTACAACATATCTGCTTTCACCCAATTGTTGACTGATGTTAGGGAACATTCCCAGAGGTTTGTGAGGGATAAGAGCTTCCTCTAATCCTTCCTTCTAATTCTCACTGTGTACCCTGAAGTCAACCTCCCCTCAAAATGCCCTTTGTGACCCACGACCCGAACACTAAAGGTACGGGTCTCCATCCAATAATAGACACACAAATCTGCAGCATAATGGGCATCACAGTGGACAGCAGTTGTGTCACTGTACCTCCGTCAGGTCACTGTATGCAGGGACTTTTCTAGGTATAGGGGGGTGGGGTCTCGCCCAGGATGCCCGAATGGCCAGAAACGCCACTGACAGTATGACATATGAGTTGCTTGGATTTTCCACTGATGCATCTGTTTATATTAAACACCAATTAACGTAACATTAATTGTGTCCCATTTTTATGCATGTGCTTTTTCCAGCCAGTTGTTCTGCAAACATGACAAGACCGTTCTGGGAGTAGGGGATACCCTAAGGTTCCCAAAGCTGGCTGACACCCTGGAAACCATAGCAGCGCAAGGGGCCGACGCCCTCTACAATGGCCAGATAGGGCTGGATCTGGTCCAGGATGTCAAGGAGGCAGGTCAGTGCAGCTGCTTAAAGGGTCAGGGTTCAGGGTCCGGAAGCCTGAAGCCCATCGGATCTTAAATACCTTAATTGACATCTGACCGGGTTAATTGGGGTCTCGTGGGGGCACAGTATGCATGATGAAGTGCAATTAACTGTGACTCATGAATCTATAGATACACTGAAATGGATACCCGTCCTGAATGAGAAATCTCCCAACGTTCGGGTGGAATTACGATTTATCCATCTTGAAAATAAATGCGTCAAAAGAGATTCTAAGGAACACACCAAACTTGTAGTACACGACAAACATTTTATATCGTCACGAATTTCTTCTAGGTGGGACTCTGTCAATGGAGGATTTGAGATCTTTCAAGGTACAGGTCGCGGACCCATGGCCCATATCGCTCGGAGAAACCCGGATGCTCATCCCTCCACCGCCTGCGGGGGGAGCTGTGCTCGCCTTCATTCTGAACGTAATGAAAGGTGTGTTGTGTGGATCCTTGATAGACCAATCAGTTACCATTTTGTGCTGCCCATCATTACTATAACAATTAAATAGAAATGTAATCAGTAAGTGCAGTTAAAATGTTGTTTTGTCACACCTTGTCCACAGGCTACAACCTCACCTCAAACTCCATGAAGGGAGACCAGAGAATCCAGACTTATCATCGCTTTGTAGAGGCGGCTAAATTTGCTAACGGACAAAAGCATGTCATCCGTGACCCGGCCATTAATTATGCCAAAGTATGGATCAAAACTGAAATAAATGTTGCTATGTTCAAATCACGTTTGGAGGTTTAACATGATGTTCCCCGCTCTTCAAAGAACGCATCTTATTTACTGGATGGGGCCTTTGCCGACACGATAAGGGACCTGATTTCTGCGGACCGCACTCATAACGACGAGTACTACAACGCACAGCCTCTGGTGGATCGCTTCGGGACCACGCACGTGTCTGTTCTGGCGGACGACGGCAGCGTGGTCTCCGTCACCAGCACCATCAACCATGTGTGAGTTGGCTCCCATATTTTCAAGTTCAAATGTGAGATAGAAAATGGAACGTTTTTTTCAATTCTCAGAAAAACTTTTCTCAAAGGGGACAAATTATACTACAAGGTGTGCGTGTGATTAGCCATTACAATCCGTTTTGAAAATCTGCGTCTTCTGACATCATTAGTGGGCGTGTCCACCTAGATGTGTGCTGGACAGATCAGTCTACCAGCCTACCCGGTGGAATGAAGCAGACGTTGCTCAACTATCCAGGACACATCTAGGTGTACACGCCCACTAGTGATGTCAGAAGACGCAGATTTTCAAAACGGCTTGTAACGGCTAATCACACGCACACCTGGTGGCATAATATTTCCCCTTTAAAATCAACCAAAAATCGAAATGACCCAAAATGTAAAACACATGCTCCATGGACATGCCTTACTCATTGTTCCAATTGGAATGTTTAAGAAATTCAATAAATTCTATAGTCAATCAATCACAATTACATTTGAGAGGTGGTCAGTAGCTGTTAACTATTTGGGGACATAGAGGCCACCCCTCGTTAGAACTGTGAACAAATTTGGGGTCAATATCTCCAAAGATGATGTCACAGTGTCAATAAATGCGAATGTGAAAAAAGGCTAAGCTAAGCTAATGCTCTAAATGGAAATCTCCAAAGCCCGCTTTTGAAAGTGGCAGGAACTGGAAAAGTACCAGGCACATAGGACACCTCTCTTAACATGTGTATAAAGTATGGTGTGGATATCTCATTCAATGGCGTCACAGTGTCCATTATAGTAATTCCTCTGAAGTGTACTGCACCACTTCCCACATAAAAAATCACACGTAAACGGCATCTACTTACTACATAACCAGTGTCTGCGGGTGTCTGTGTGTGTTTCGGTGTGTGTATGTGTCTGTTTGTCTTCTTGTATGTGTGTGTGTGTGTGTGTGTGTGTGTGTGTGTGTGTGTGTGTCTGTGTGTGTCTGTGTGTGTGTGTGTGTGTGTGTGTGTGTGTGTGTGTGTGTGTGTGTGTGTGTGTGTGTGTGTGTGTGTGTGTGTGTGTGTGTGTGTGTGTGTGTGTGTGTGTTTGTGTGTGATGGTGTTTTTTGGGAGTAAATAATCTATTTTTATATAAATGTTTTATGTTTTATGTATTTTTTGTTCTATTCCCTAATTCCATAGGTTCGGCTCGGCCATTCTCTCCCCTAGAACTGGAATCATCCTGAACAATGAGCTGGCTGACTTCTGTGGACGAGTGGCCTCAATCAGAGCAGGTGAAGCAACACTGTCTTTTACGCTGCATTGCAATACTATCTATTATGTAAGTACTATTATATTGGCCCTTTTATATTATTGCTATTGTATCATTCATATTATAGTAGTAGTATAAGTACTATTATTTTCAATGTAGCAGACACCGGTTATATTATTAATGAGCAGATGGGAGTGGATGTCTTTGAGGGTAAGTAAGTACAGGAGAGTATATTCATTAAAAAGAACAAAGTAATTGAAATAATATCCTTTTTATTATCTAAATGCACAACATGGGAAGAAATATGAATTAAACAGTGTGTGCTATATCAATGAAACTATACACACAAGTGTATCAGTTTCTGGTCAAGGCAATACCCAAGGATGTAACTACATGTCAGTTGCCAAAATTGGGTTTCAAACCCATAGCCTTTCAGATGAATATCAAACACCCAAACAACATTAATACTGCCCACTTTAAAGCCTTCTAACAGACTGGACACTGGTCACTGGTCCAAAGCGGTTGACCACACATTGATTTCAGATATTCAGGGTTGAACCCAAAACCTTCCCCAGGACTGGTAGTCAAACACAATCTTGCCGATCTTATTCACCTTATGTGTCAAATCTCTACATGATTTTCTTGCCCTTTAATCATTAGGTTGCCCTTTACATCAACTGTCACACGGCTTATTTTCGCTGAACTATTATACAATATATGAAACAATACGCCTGTAACAAGCTGTATTCTCTCGGTGTGTGTTGGCTACAGGCGAGCAGCCCCCTTCCTCTATGGCTCCAACCATCCTTGAGTCCTCCTCGGGGGGGACTCTAGCCATCGGGGGCTCCGGAGGCAGCATGATCACTACAGCGGTAGCCTTGGTAAGGCCTCCTCAAGCCGCTTAGTTTACATACATAGGCCATCTCCGCATCCACACATTCACCAGACCCTCTCTCCCATGACTCCCCCATCATCCAGTCCCTGATGAACCACCTTTGGCTGGGCATGAGCCTGCAGGAGGCCATCGCAGCCCCAGTGGTGTTTGTGGACTCAAAGAACGGGCTGAATTTTGGGCCAGGCTTCGATGAGGTGAGTTCATTTTTTTTTTTTTTTATAATGATTGTTATTATAATTTTGGTTATAATTATCATCAATATTATTCAAACCCCTAACCTTCTTACTCCTACCTGCTGCTTAATGACCTTTCTTTGTAATGTATTACCCCTACCTGCTCCTTAACGATCTGTCTTTGTAATGTCTTACCCCTACCTGCTCCTTAATGACCTGTCTCTGTACAGTCTAACCCCTACCAGCTCCCTAATGACCTGTCTTTATAATGTATTACTCATACCTGCTCCTTAATGGCCTGTCTATGCACTTTCTAATACCTACCTGCTAATTAATGACCTGTCTTTGTAATGTCTTACTCCTCCCTACTCCAAATTGGCCTGTCTCTGCACTTTCTAATACCTACTGGCTAATTAATGACCTGTCTTTGTATTGTCTTACTCCTACCTACTCCTAAATGACCTGTCTTTGTAATGTATTACCCCTACGTGCTCCTTAATGACCTGACTCTGTTCTGTCTAGCCCCTACCTGCTCATTAATGCTCTGTATTGTGTGTGTGTGTGTGTGTGTGTGTGTGTGTGTGTGTGTGTGTGTGTGTGTGTGTGTGTGTGTGTGTGTGTGTGTGTGTGTGTGTGTGTGTGTGTGTGATTGTGTGTGTGTGTGTGTGTGTGTGTGTGTGTGTGTGTGTGTGTGTGTGTGTGTGTGTGTGTGCGTGTGTGTGTGTGTGTGTGTGTGTGTGTGTGTGTGTGTGTGTGTGTGTGTGTGTGTGTGTGTGTGTGTGTGTGTTGCTGATGCGCCCGTAACCAGACGGTGAAAGCAGGCCTGAAGGCTCTGGGTCACCGTGTGGAAGACTTGAAGTACTCCTTCAACGCGGTGAACGCTGTGGCGCAGCACCGCGGCTGCATCACCGCCGTCTCCGACCAACGGAAGATGGGCCGGCCATCGGGCTACTGAGGGAGCCTCTGTTGCCGCGGACACTTCCAACAGAGAGAGAGGTCGATGTTAATGTTATGGGTGTGGAAGAAGGAAACTTTTGACTGCTGCCTCCAAGGGTTGAAAGGCTGGAAGTAGCTTATTGGAAGCCCCCCCGCGTAACCACCAGGTTTAAGAGATGGTTTATGATGGACCACCAGGTTGTGGTTTAAGAGATGGTTTAAGATGATGGACCACCAGGTTGTGGTTTAACAGATGGTTTAAGATGATGGACCACCAGGTTGTGGTTTAACAGATGGTTTAAGATGATGGACCACCAGGTTTAAGAGATGATTTAAGATGATGGACTACCAGGTTTAAGAGATGGTTTGAGATGATGGACCACCAGGTTGTGTTTTGAAGATGGTTTAAGATGATGGACCACCAGGTTGTGTTTGAAGATGGTTTAAGATGATGGACCACCAGGTTGTGTTTTAAAGATGGTTCAGGATGATGGACCACCAGGTTGTGTTTTGAAGATGGTTTAAGATGGTGGACCACCAGGTTGGGTTTTAAAGATCGTTTAACATGATGGAATAGGATGATGTGTTTAAAAGATGGTTTTAGATTAACCACCACAAAGATTTTACGCATGTCTAAATTTTTTTGGTTTTTTTAATCTGAAGTTCCATTTTTTATAAAAAAATGTTGATTCATTTTTGTTGAAAGAACTATATTTTTGTAACCGGATAACAATTAAACATTGTTTTTTTTATTATCAAAGTATTTGCTATTGTCGTTATTTATATTTTTGATAACACTGTCAGGCAGCTGCTATTTTCGTATTTGTTTGTAGTTTGTAAACGTCATAGATGTAGAATATTTTATTATTGGTAAAGTTACTATATAGACAACACAACAGCAATGTAGCAGTCACTATATAGTTACGACCACATTGTTGTTATGCCAACCAAATACGTTCGATTTATAATCCCACAATACTATAGGATGAGTTCGATGTTAGGATCATGTTTGCATTTTTAGCATTTGCACATATATATATATATATATATATATATATATATATATATATATATATATATATATATATATATATATATATGTATTCCATTATATATAAGTATTATCGAAAAGATTTGGACACATGTGCTCACCACTGGTACAAAGCAACATAAAAAGCTTAATATAAAATGTACCAACTTCTTTATTGTTAGTTTACAGAAACACAGTAACATTTAAATAACTCTTACACTTTGTACATTTTACAGTGTGTCGACAGGTTATAGGCTTGTTTGACTAAACCTAGGTTGCCTAGCAACACCTGCTATACATTAGCAGGTGTACATTAATATTTGTTCCCGGATTCCGTTGACCATTAAAAGGTAAATACTGCAACTGCTAGGCGTTAGTGTGCTTGGTAAACCTGCTGGAATATAAGTACACATGTAGTTGTGTTCAGAGGATGTTTCCAACATAAATGCAGAATGTAGAATATCTATAAACATGGCACAATGGTGACTGAAGGATATGGGTGTTTTATTGTACTATATTATGATATAATAGTTATATTTACAAAATATCAATGTCATTGGATGGGGTTCGTTATTTACAGCACAATGAGCACCATAATGCTTGATGAAAAAGAAAGTGAAATATGTAGTGATATATTAGTTACCATGAGTATGGCAGGGACATTTTGATCATAGCAAAATGGACAATCTTCAAAACACATTAAATATTAGTTATGTTTGATCTAAACCACTTTTGTCAGAGTACGCAGTCTTAAAAAAAAAAAAAAAACGTAATGAAATGTGAATGTTAATCCAAAAAGAAAAAAAAGGAACTGCACTGAAGTACAGCGAACCTACAACAAAGTCATAATCCATCTGTAAAAAACAACAACTTGCTGTCGGTGGAGACAAGGAGCACGGTGCGTTACACAGATTGTAAAGGTGTCGTCACGTTTCCCCGAGGACTGAGCTGCTGTTTGGGGACGGATGACATCCACACCTGGTCCTGCTTTTGTTCCACAGTGAGTCATTCTCTTCATGATGCTGGGGGGGTAGGCATCTAACTAGACTAGTACCCGGCGGCGTAGCCCCCTTTCCTGGGATCTGACTGAGCGTGGAGGCGGTTGCCATGGCGAACCACCGCCTGGATCACCGCCCCCGTTGACTTGAGGGCCTTCGTCTCGTGGTTTTTCAGGGCCAGGCCCTCCAGCACTTTCTGTCGCGGGCGACAGGGAGACATGCACGTTAATAACATGGTGAGACTTCATTTAAGCATTTGCTAGAAAGGTCGATTTACCTATATTTGAGTAAGGATCTGACTAAAACGTAGACTAAGCTTTCGAGCAAAATGAAGCACAGCATTTCTAATCAACGCCAAAAACAATGCAGAGTTGAACGTCTCCATTCCTCATTCAAACACCTTCCCCAGTGTTATTTAGCATACAGCTGCTATGCTAGCGCTCTATTTCCCCCTCTTATTTATCATGTAGCTATAATTTTAGCGGCCTATTTCATGCTGTTGTTGAGACTTACAATAATGGTACAATAATTAACAATTCATTAACAATAATTCATGTTGTAATAAGCATAAGCTAACAGTTAAAGGGGACATATTAAGAAAACAACACCTTTCCTGGGATTTGGGGTGTTGTTTTGGGTCTCTGGTGCGCATACCAACTTTGAATAAAGTCTGTAGCTATATGATTTTTTGAGTGAGACATGCATTTCTGAGAGTACTCCGCCTACAGTTACCAAACGAGCGAGTCAGTTTCGGCGCCCCCTTCTACGTAGGAAGGGGGCACAGTTGAATATTACCTCCCACTTCCCCACTCCCCTCCAATCAGAGAATAGCTAAGATTTTGTGGACCAGCAGACGAGCAGCTCCGGCGGGGGTAACTCAGCTCCACCCGCCGGAGCTTCGGCGGCAGTCCGGAGAAGGAGACATGGAGGAAAAAGGGATTGTTCTCCCGGAGCTGAGCTGCCGGACTGCCGCCGAGCTACCCCCGTCTGACTGTTCAGCTCCCGGAGTACACCGCCGGAGCTGCCCAACTGCCGTCGAAGCTTCGGCGGCGGCCGTCCGGCAGCTCAGCTCCCGGAGTACAATCCCTTTTTTCTCCATGTCGCGGTTCTTGGACTTCAGAGAGTCAAGGCCAAAGTTCCTTTCCCCTAATTCTTCTCAAACATGGCCGAGATATCCCCCACTACGAGTCTTTACTTGTTGTGGAAGTACCAGAGACGTCAGAAGAAGTCTTTAAGATTCATAATATCATCCGAGGCGCACATAGCTTTTGGCCGTTATATTAAATATAATATTATATAAATACCCATATATAATATTATTATTATATTAAATAGATATAGAGCTCCAGGAGTCCCCAAATGGCAATAATCCCTTCTCCTCCATGCTGTGGTTCAGTCTGACAGCTCATTGGTCAATGGGCAGCAGCTCATTTGCATTAAAGCTACAGACACCAGAAACAGCACATTCTGAAGGGACTGAAACAGGCGAATAGCGGTAGGCAAGATTTTTTTTTCCTAAAAGCTATTTCCAGCAAACAGCTTCGAAAACATGTTTTCTGGAACTCTATGCATGCATGCATGAACTCTACTATGTTAACTTGTTGGGAAAACACCATAATATGTCTTCTTTAGTTAACAGTTAAATAATTGTCGAACAATCATTAACTATTGGTGTGCATGTTATGTTAACTTAGGTCATGGTGTTCATGTTAACTATGTTTAATTACAGTTCATTACATTATTCAACAGTTAGGTTTAACATTCAGCTACAATGTTAGCACTCTGTGTTTCGCTCACCATGTCAAAGCCAGGTTCGGCCGTGGTCGCGTTGGGGCTCAGCTGATTATGGAGTCTGGCCTCCCCTACTGCTGTCCTCAAATCAAAGTTAAAGTACAGCGCTTTCAGGATAACCTACAGAAACACACAAGAACATGACATAACGTTTCAGTATCTCTGCGTTGGACGGTACCTTTAGTCACTCTATATCAAGATATTAACACATCAGGTATTAAGGGTATCTCTGTGCCCCTTATGGATTCCCCTGTAGCCCCCTGTAACACACAACACAAGATAATGATGTCATTTTAATGACGCACCAGTGTGATGGATGAGGGTGTTATCTAAAGGGCGGCTAGGGTAGGGACGCACCTGTGCGATGGCGGTGGTGATCTTGCTGCCCCCCGAGCCCCCCACCACCATCTTAACTCTGTTGTCCTCATCGAGGAGGATGGTAGGAACCATGGACGACATGGGCCTCTTTCCTGTGAACACAGATAGGATTCACTCAATGATTCAGTATTGTTATGATTACTATGTTATTATTCAATTAAATTGTATGGAATATCCTCAATTAACCTTGAGCATAATTAATTTCAATTAGTGAATTCATTTTGATGAGTTCATGCAGGAAAATTAATTGATCATGATTGATTATGAAATGTATTATTTTGCTCTGGGATCGATTGTAAGGGCAATAACACGTGTGACATCATCAACACTAGAGCCCCGGGTGCCAGTGCCTGAAACAGCAGCTGTTCATTCTGCCCTAGTTTGCTTACTCAAGCAGAATAACAAACAGAATAAACTGTGGTGTCATCCAATACACACACATACACTCAGGAATCATTATATAACTATATAGCAAGAACCAGACTGTATATTAAACGATACCACTCAGGAATAATTATACAAACAGACTGTATAATAAATGATACCACTCACTTATTAATTTAACTATGTAACCAGACTTTATAATACATTAACAAACAAACAACTCATGAATAATTCTATAACATGACTTTATATTTTATTCTGAACCATCATATGTTACCCGATTTTATATTAAATAATACCACTCACCTATTCATTAAACTATATAACAGGACTGTTAATTAAATTAACAAAAACACGACTAATGAATCACAAAAATAACTTAACACAACAGTTGGTTCCGACCAAGTAATCAATCCATCAATGACAATAAAGAGTGTAAAACAGCACTGCCACACGCTTTGCAGGTGTTTCTGATAAGCGTTTATTAGCCTACATTGACAATCATAGGCCTACTGTTATCTCATCGGAATTACACACACCACCGAAGCAACTGTCAACAGACTCTTATTTCCCTGGCTGTGCATTAATGGAAACATACAGATAAATGTATATGACACAGTAGTGGGCCAGCTGTAACGCGTAGACTTAAGACAACGTAGCTAGCTAGTGTGTGTAGGGGCATGTTTATGTGTTGCTTGGCAACAGCCCAGTACCCGTCCAGGGGCGGAAGTATTTGTGTTGGCGGAGCCGGATAAATGATTAAATAAACAAACAGTTTGTTGTCGGCTATCACTGTCAACTCATAAATAGTTCTTGAAGAAGGGTTGTATAAAAGCAATATCACACCCCAAGGTTATTTTGTTACACTGAATATCAGCGCGGCTGGGATTCAGTCGTAGGTACAAGGCCGCAGGCTAAGTGCCAAAGATAATCAGTGTTATGCTGATAAGCAGCCTGAAAGCCCTCCTTCTCATGTGATATTGCTTTATATAGCTATACCCACACTGTATATTAAATAAACAGACTAACAACTTGGGGTTAGTTGGTAGTTTAGAAAATGTGTGTGTGTGTGTGTGTGTGTGTGTGTGTGTGTGTGTGTGTGTGTGTGTGTGTGTGTGTGTGTGTGTATGTGTGTGTGTGTGTGTGTGTGTGTGTGTGTGTGTGTGTTTGACATGTGTGTGTGTGCGTGTGTGACATGTGTATGTGCGTGTGTGTTTGTTTGTGAGTGTGTCCCGGGCTGAATTAAGTTTTTCGTTGAGGGGGGTACAATTGTGTGTGTGTGTGTGTGTGTGTGTGTGTGTGTGTGTGTGTGTGTGTGTGTGTGTGTGTGTGTGTGTGTGTGTGTGTGTGTGTGTGTGTGTGTGTGTGTGTGTGTGTGAACTTGCCTTAAAGGAATTGCTAGGTCAGGGGTGTACTGTGTGTGTGTCTGTGTGTACCAGGCCTGATGAAGTTTCTGGGTGAGGGCGGGAGGTCGAAGGCGTTGGTGATGTTTGGGGAGCTGAAGTCATCCATCTCGTTGTTGAGGAGGATACCAGTGGAGGACATGACTTTGGAGCCAAAACTAGAACACACAAAATGACATATAAACATACATTAAGACACGATATTACAGTTAAATTCAAAATAGCAGCCAGTATTACTTATAAACGCATAAAAACACAAAATAATACATATAAACACATAATAACACACAAAAATATATAGATATACACAGTGCTTAATTTGTGAAGTGGGAGCTCCCGGAGCGCTGAGAACGCTCAGCGCTCCGTTAACACACAATAAGCACACATTAACACACAATAAGACAAATAAACACATAGAAACATTCAATAATACATCTAAAAAACATAACAGACAATAATACATCCCAATAATACGGTTGGGAAGGTTTGTTTGGGGGTTGTTGCTACAGTAGAAGCTACACATGCTAACTCATTACAAGGTGTTGATGGTGCTTGTGGCCGCGACTGCGCTGCCGTCCTCAGATACGATGGAGAGGTGGGAGGTGCCGGCGTCGTCGGGCATGTAGAATTCAGGCTCGTAGTAGTTCATGTGATGCGTGGTGTTGTCCGTGATGCGATCCCGCAGGCCCTTGGCGAACCAGGTCGAGGTCATGTTCTGGATCAGCTTTGGGAAGAGACAAAAGACTTTATAGCGGTTGATACCATGGTCATGTAGGCTACATACTTTATAATGCTTGATACCATGATCGCGTAGAGGCTTCATATGTCGTAAAGGTAAACGCGATTCTGTCGTTAGTTTGGCCGTACGTCGGTGATGTTCAGAAAGTGGCGGTCTCCGAGCAGCGTTCTCTTGGCGTAGGCGAAGCGGAAGGCCTCCACCACGCGATGGTAGGTCAGCACCCGCGCCTCGGGGCTCGACACGCTCTTCGCCGAGAAACTGTAGCCTGTGGGGGGAAAGACGTGGAACTTAAGCGGTCGTCTTCATTCAAAACAAACCGCTCAGGTCGCTGCTCAGGTCGGCAGAACGCGGATCATCTTAACGACTTCCTGTGGCCTGCGTGCTCTTCTCATATCAACCTCCACGGCTGATATGGGGTATTAGGGCTGCCTGGGCTTAGAGGGAGTTAAGGTGTGTGTGTGTGGGGGGGGGTTACAGAGTCTGGTTTGATGAGTCCTTTCCGTGCTGGTGGAGGAAGAGGAGGGGGAGGAGGAAGAGGAGGTGGAGGAGGAGGGGGAAATTGAGGAGGGGGAGGAGGAGGGGCAGGAAAGGGGTGGAGGAGGAGAAGGGGGAGGAGGAGGAGAAGGAGTGGGAGGAGGAGGGGGAAGTGGAGGAGGGGAAGGAGGGGGAGGAGGAGAGGTAGGGGGGGAGGAGGTGGAGGAGGAGGAGAAGGGGGGGGAGTACAGGGAAGAGGAGGAGAAGGGAGAGTAGGAGGGGGAGGAGGAGGAGGGGGAGGAGGACGAGGAGGAGGAGAGGGAGGGGGAGGACAGGGAAGAGGAGGAGTATGGAGAGGAGGGGGGAGGGAGAGGAGAAGGAGGGGGAGGAGGAGGAGGAGGGGGAGGAGGTGAAGGAGGAGGAGAAGGAGTGGGAGGAGGAGGGGGAAGTGGATGAGGGGAAGGAGGGGGAGGGGGGGGAGGAGGAGGAGGAGGATGTCATGGTGTAATTCCTCCGGAAGGAACTTTCACCCAGTCACAGCTACTGACACGGCGGGCAGAATTTTTACTTTGTTTGTGTCCAATTAGAGGTAAATTGGTCTGGTTTGTGAGGGAAGCAGAGGCCAAGGCGAGCGAGTGGGCGTTTCAGAAGAGATGAATTACCAAAGAGCTATGTGCCCTTGTTTCATGGAGAGAGAAAACCACGGGCCATCTGAGGACCAGAGAGATAATAAATGACAGCGTCACCATCAGTCAGGGGATGTGAGGCGTGTTAAACAAATCTTTGAACCCATGATTGGTTTTAATAGTCTAATAATCTGTACAACGTGTCAATTATTCCTTTCTCCGTCACGCTCAGATACAGGAAGGCGTTGTGCACAGACCCGTAACAGAGCTCAGTGAAGACGCAAGGCAAGTTTTGTCGATTAGATGTTTTTCACTCAAGTGAGGAGCCTTTACCACTCACTTCTTATATTAACACTTCTCTGGCGGCCCCCAAAAACCACCGTAAATAGTGTGAATGATGCTCCATCTGATATGGCGGTCCTATACATATCATTCACCTATTCAACTTAATACACCAAAAATATATATAGTTTATATTTTACATTGGCACAGGCCTCCCCTCTAAAGAAAAAATGAGTCTCACTACTCGGGAATATAATAATAATATTTACATTCTGTGCACTGGCTGAATGTTCCCCGGCCCCCCAGACCACCTCTCCTACATGAGTCTGGACCCACCACACCATATCACCGGCTTACCCTCCAAGATGAGCAGCAGCAGGGACAGGACCGGCCCGCTGGCGGGGGCGCTGGGAGTCACCATGGTGTACCTCCCAATGTCGACCTTCAAGGGGTTTTCATCCAGAACCGGCCTGTAATCCATCAGGTCCTCCAAGGTCACGATGCCACCTATATTATAGTTTGTATTTAACAGAGGAACATTGTTTATATTGTGTTATACCCGTTTGGCCGTTTTATAAAGGCCTATAAAGGTGTCCGTACCTTTGGCCTGAATGTCCTTCACAAGGGCTTCAGCCATGGTGCCCACATAGAAGGCATCTGCCCCCTCTTCGCTTATCCTGCGGTAGGTCTCTGCCAGTTTGAGGTTTTTCACTGTATCGTTTTCTTTCAATAAGGTCCCATTAGCCCCGCAAAACACCGCACTGAAAGAAGACAGGGACAATCTATAGACGTATATAGACGTGCAAGACTTTAAATCAAACCGAGTCATGGAGAAGTCAGCTAGTGCCACTCACCATAAGGCCGGATCCTTTAAGATGGCATCCTTGTACTCCTTGATAGCACCAGCTAGCGCAGAACCCATAGGAAACCCATTTATTGCCAGTTCAATACACGGCTGGAACAAGTCTCTCCATGGTAGTTTGCCATGACGTTGATGTGCCATTTCGAAAGCTCGAATTTCTCCTGGTACAGCAATGGCCAGTCCGCCTAAAGAAAACAACGTTATGATTAAAAACAAAAGACAGCGTCACAGGTAACACATTATCTCTAATTTAGATCTGTAATTTCCCTTTGCCTCCATGGTTGCCCCTAAGAGAAACAGTCTTTGTGTCATGTTATCTCAAAGTCCTATTGGTTAACGTTCAGCAAAACCTTGCTTGGATCAATAAGACTGGTTAAGCATTACCTGTCCGGGATAAATCTTTGTCAGTCCCAAACATGTTTTCGGTGGCATTCCCCGGAGCAACTTCTCTTCCATCAATGGTTTCCACTGTGCCTTTATGAAGCAAGAACAAAAAACGATTATACTTTAGACTAGAGAGAGAAGGTTATGCATTAGACTAGTGAGAGAAAGTAATGCTTTAGACTAGCGAGGGAAGGTTATACTTTAGACTAGAGAGGGAAGGTTATACTTTAGACTAGAGAGGGTAGGTCATACTTTAGACTACAGAGAGAAGGTTATACTTTAGACGAGTGAGAGAAGGTTATACTTTAGACTAGTGCGAGAAAGTTATACTTGAGACTGGTGATAGAAGGTTATACTTATACTAGTGAGAGAAAGTTCTTTAGACTAGAGAGGGAAGTTTATGCTTTAGACTAGTGAGAAAAGTCCATTCATTGATAACGTCGGTCGACGAAAAAAATGAAAATGATTTGAAAGAGTTTAAATTAAATCATTGTGTAATGTCACAGCCTAACTAAAGGTGGAT
The DNA here is from genome assembly GCF_902167405.1 of Gadus morhua. NCBI lineage: Eukaryota > Metazoa > Chordata > Actinopteri > Gadiformes > Gadidae > Gadus > Gadus morhua. The sequence goes on along the minus strand of NC_044051.1, from coordinate 12,863,161 downwards.
GTTGCTTTGCAAATAGAAACATATCATGTATATCTATCATAGCCATAATGCTCACTCGAGGTAGAGGGGTGCATCGGTAACACGCGTAGGCCTACCCGTGGTTCCGTTGTAGATGGTTATGAACAGCCCCCCGCCGATACCCGCACTGTGTGGGTTCACGATGCCCACGCACAGCAGGGAGGAGATCATGGCGTCCACCGCAGACCCGCCTTTCTGCAGCATGTCTCTGGGGTATGAGTTGGACAGGTGATGGGAGATAGTGAATGGGAAGGTTTACAGGATGTTGAACGTAGAGCTACGAGAGCTGGTTTGTTCAACGTAACACTAGGGTGTGCTGTTGAGGTTTTGCAAATGAGGAGCTTCAGTCTGGGTAACACGTGGAAATGTTGTCGTCGTTATACGTATGTGAGCGAGTAGGGGAGATAGTGAGTGAGTGAGTGAGTGAGTGAGTGAGTGAGTGAGTGAGTGAGTGAGTGAGTGAGTGAGTGAGTGAGTGAGTGAGTGAGTGAATGAGTGAGTGAGTGAGTGAGTGAGTGGGTGAATGAGTGAGGGAGTGCATGAGTGAGTGAGCGAGCGAAGGAGTAAGTGGGTAAGTGTGTGAGGAAGGGAGCTAGTGAGTATGTTAGTACGTGAGCGTTTGAGTGAGTGAGTATGCGAGTGAGTGAGTGAGTATGTTTGTGAGTGAGTGAGTATATGAGTACGTGAGTGCGTGAGTGAGTGAGTGAGTGAGTAAGTGGTTGAGTGAGCAAGCAAGGGTGAAAGTGGGTGAGTGGGTGTGTGTGTGTGGCTGAGAACGTTATGAGCGAGCAAGCAAGTAAGTGAAGGAGTGCTGAAACAAAGACTACGCCCACCTCCCGATCTCGGAGCAGAGCCCGGCGTCCGCGGCCACGGCCGCCCTGGAGAAACCCCCCTCGGAGGGGCTGCTGACTCCGAAGAACACCCCCAGGAAGGTGGCCACTGCCGCCACCAGCAGCAACGCCAGGGCCAACACCACCGTCTTGCTAACCATGTCCTCACGCCGAAAACTGAACCCCGGTCACAAGGAACAACAAACACCACCAAGATTGACCCGCCGAAAACCTGTAAAATATGAGGCACCGTGTAAGCTTTGTTGGCAGACAAATAGAATAGAATAGGAATAGAATGGAGCAATAATAGAAGACAATGTACAGTGGAATTCAACAAGGCATGTTAGATATGTATAGCACACTCAATAACATGCATGTCATGTAACATGATGGTGTCATGCACGGTGGAGCCGGGACTACACCTCGCGGGGCTCCTGCCCTAGTTGTGTGTGCAACTGTCTGTTTCACTACATGCAATCACTGCAGCACACAATAAAAATGAGGACAGGCTTTCCTCCATTTGTTCCACAATATAGAAAAACGTTGCATTTAGACAAAGACACCACAGGACACTGTTCAGGCAGTGAAGCAGAAATAAGAAGCTCTCTTACCTTGGCTTGAGTAGAACGCTGTAGTGCGTGCTTCTTGCAAAGCTCTCTTTCTATCACTTGGTTCCAGCAATAATCAACAGGCCCTTATGTAGCCTTCAAAGTAGGGAATATCAAAGCGTTTAAACGTTAACTCTCAAGGTCCATAAATCAACTCATTACAAACAGAACAGGGCAGGAATACTTTCACACTCCTCACTTACTTAGACCTAATTAAATTACCTTATCTACTGTAGGCCTTGATTGTATCACAGGGCATGATTTGCCTGACCTTGGGTAATACATCACTAGTGTATTTAAATACATCTGCTCGTATTTTGGTGTTCAGCAATATACAATTTCGTTTGAAACAGACTGTTCGGGAAATTATTTAATCAAGTGCTAATTATCGTATCTGCATTTGTTTTGTTTTTTAAATCAAATAGAAAGACTAAAGTAGTATTTGGCTACTAGTTTTAATTTTGGAATTGTTTTTTTTAGCATGAGCATAATAGTATTACTAGTCTATATATTCGATGTGGTGTAAATCCCCTCTCTCTTTCTCTATCGAGTTTGTTGAATGTAGAACAGAGAGAAGATGTTTAATATGGTTAGATGAATAGATTAGACTACTAGACGGAACTCACTCTGTGATTGGACGATGCGATCAGCAGCAGCAGAGTAGCCTGTACAGCTGGACATGTCTGTGTTGTATACACTATATACAGTACTGCCGGTTATGACAACACATCTTGGTATCCTGCTGTTATAACAATAGAAATTACTACTAAACTTGAAAAGAAACGTTATTTTAAGATAGGGCTTTTCAAAAGAACAGCGACTTCTTGTCCACCGTACAGGGTGAGGAGGGTTAAGAAGCGGTGGTGTCGCGTTGTTTCACAAACCAAGTTGAAACGTGCTAGTTATGGCTACATTGCGCCCAATTAATTTGTCTGCGAGTTCATCAAAGCGTCTTCTCTGAGGGTTAATGGGTTCTAAGTTAACCAGACCAAGTAGCCTGGACATTGACGGCCAATTGTCCAAGAGGAGACGTCCGAGGACGGAGGGATGCGGAGACTCGGGGAGAAGTGCAGGCGGAGGTGGAGCAGGCTTCGCGTTCCCGTACCTCACGCTCCGGTCGGACAAGCTCCCAGGGTTGCTGCGGAAAACCAACCATAGTCCGTACGTGCGACGAGTCGCCTGGATCCGTGAGATGCAAACCCTTCTGGGCGACCAGAAGACGGAGCAGGCAGCCGAAGTGCTGACATTGTTGAGAAAGGTGAGGAAGTTTAAATTATTATAAAGTATTTAGCAATTAAAGGTTAGGAAGTGTCAATATTCTGCAAAGCAAGCTCAGGTTTGTACACAATTGTAACCATAATGTTATCAGAACTTACGTTTGAAACCCTACATTTGCATATATATATATATATATATATATATATATATATATATATATATATATATATATATATATATATATATATATATATATATATATATATATATATATATATATACATAGATAAACACTGGGGCTAACCCTAAGTAAACAAGTATGAATTTGAATTAGGCTATTAATAGCTACGAAAGATAACATAGTATTGGTAATACTTTAAAATGTGAAAATGTGCATTGTCCTATATCTTCTGTTTTTATTGATCCTTAATTCATTTTTCAAACCATCACAAAGTGCTGCATTCAACAACTCTAAAAAAATAAAATCACTGGAAAACCCAGCCAGCTATTTGCCCAGCCAGTAATTAGCAAGTCTGATACGGTGAAGGTTTTTGTTATCACCCACAATTGGAATCAATAGCAATGAGCATGGATTCGATGTAGAATATTGCATAGCTGTTGTGTAGTTCAGAATCACTATCCCTGTAGCTTGTGATTGCACACACTTTGCTGTCAGCCACCTAGCTCACAAAAATAGAAAATAGGTCTTTGCTGGCTGAAATTTTTTACCACGACAGAAAAACTCCCCACGTAGTTTCCATGCGAAAGATGTACCTTTCGGCATTTCCCATTTAACTTCTACAGCTCGGATGGGCTAGATGTCGTACGCTTTTATAAATACACTCATGTTTGTACTCTCTCATAATGACTTCACCTCATTGCATTTCATCATCATCTGTGAGGCAGCCTGTTACAATGCATTGATTTCACATGGCCTCCGAAAAAGGCCCTAACATCTTATCTTAAGTAAGACCCAGATACACACCCTTTTCCTTCGATACAAACTCTCTACGAGAGCTTATAACGAGTCGGAATGCTGATTGCAATGCCATCAACATTTGGCCACGTGTTGGGAGGAGGCTTATGCAATGCTCTTTTCCCTCCCATCTGACTCAAAACCATAACACTGGCACAAGCTGCAGATCTGTGCAGTTAGTTCTGTTGGGGTAAGCTGGAGGTAGGGCTTTGAGATGTTGGATGTCACAGCAGCTGAGCCGCCATCCCTCCCGGGAAGCCATCAGGAGGAGCAAGAAGCAATATCTGTGAGGCAGAACTCGATTAGCGTACCGTCTCTAGTTTATGGCCCTTTAACTTCATTTGTATGGGCTGATATTGAAATTTCTGAAGTGATAATCCATCAAGCTATAAAAAAATGAAAACAAAAAAGAAATAAACAAACACATTGAATATGTAAAGTGGGGCGTAATGAGTAGTGCAGCCATGCATTTAGAATAAGTGACATGCAGCGATGCAGATAGAATAAATAACATGCAGTGATGTAGATAGCATGAGTAACGTGCTGGGATGCAGTTATTATTGAATTTACTCTGAACTGCTCTAATAGCTTTTTTTTGTGTGGGCCAATGGGCTTCAGCTTTGGTCACTCTTTAATGTTGCATGAGCAGCAACCAAGCAGTTTTCTCAGCAGATGGGAGTCTGAGTGGGCAGACCTAGAAGATGTATCTGTAATAGTCAGAATAGAGTGAGTGTGTGTGTGTTTAAGTGTGTGTGTGTGGGGGGGGACTTTTTTCCACTGTACTTTCTTAGTGACAAGGCAGACATCATCAGAGACATCTATAAAGCTTCTCAGAGCGCACTCATCATGCCATCCGATGCAACACGCAAATCCAGAGGAGATGTTGCTGATACAAGTGTACATCTTGAAGAAGAAACGTGATCATCGATCGAGTCGTATGCTGGAGCCTGAGTCGTCGATTGAACCAATTTAATCTGCATTCAGGACCATCCCCAGCTCCCGGTGTTTCTATGACATCCAGGCCAGCAGCAGCAGTCTGCAGTCTGCTTCTCACAGTCCTGGAGGGCAGCCCAGCTCCAGAGAATCCCACAATAAATCCGGCTTGAGAGCTGGAGGAGGGCAATATGCTGATGGGACGTTTCCTCCGCAGCCGCCCGCCCGTATTAGGGCTGTCAGAGTGTGGAGCGTGTTTTACAGTGCGACCCACGACGCCATTGTTCTCCTTCAGGAACCATGACCATGTCACTTCACAGAGTGCATATATGATATACTTTATGCATTATGTATATTCTTTCAATACATAGTTTATATGCTGTTATATGTGCCCTTTCATTGGTTTAAAAATACCTTTTGAGGGGGGTAAAGGCTGGGAATGAATGAATGCGTGGTGTGCTGCTTACATTATGCTTTTTAGAGTTTCCTCTACAAAGCTTTTATCCTAGAGTAGGTAGACGTGGGAACAATTTGTATTTGTCTCAAATTTCTTCTATTTGTATTTAGTCATCTTAAAATATGTTTGTTATAATCGTCAGTGTAACAGCATAGTACAAGGTGTGTGTGTGTGTGTGTGTTTGTGTGTATGTACGTGTTTGTGTGTGCGCGTGTGTTTGTGTGTGTCTGTCTGTGTGTGTGTGCATGCATGTGTGTATGTGTGTGTTTGTGTATGCGTGTGTGTGTATGTGTGTGTGTGTGTGTGTGTGTGTGTGTGTGTGTGTGTGTGTGTGTGTGTGTGTGTGTGTGTGTGTGTGTGTGTGTGTGTGTGTGTGTGTGTGAGACAGTTGTATGTGTGAATATGCATTGCCCCGACTATAAAGGGTATTTCTGGACTCACTGATGTTGACACTGAAGCCTAAAACACCACCTGCAGCACTTGATATATTGCACATCCTCTCACTGAAAAGAGAAACAGCCTACCTAATACTGCAAACAAACCACACCTTCACTAACCCTAAACCAGACACCACATTACTCAACACCACTCTAACTAACCCTAACCCGTTACTACACCAGCTGACCCCACCCTGACTAACCCTAACCCATACACCACACCAGCTGACCCCACCCTGACTAACCCTAACCCAGACACCACACCAGCTGACACCACCCTGACTAACCCTAACCCAGACACACCAGCTGACACCACCCTAACTAACCCTAACCCAGAGACCAAACCTTCCGACACCACCCTAACTAACCCTAACCCTAAGTTACCCTAACCCTGACTCAGCCTGACCAAGACAGCGCTCCAGCCGATCCCTGGTTTCACTAAGCCACCAGGCACCACACACATGCAGACGATAGCTGACAAACGTACAGGAACAATCCTAGGTAGTGAGGGCGAGGGTCAGGATGAATGATGTGTTACACGGCAGCATTACACAGTGCTTCAACATGATCCATCCATCTCCAACATCTCTTCTGCATTCAAGGAGGACGGTGGTTCAAATGATTAATCAAAGCCGTGTCTGTAACGGCCGGGTGCTCATGGTTTGTGTCGTCTGTTCTCTCCCCAGGATCTGGGCCTCCAGGCGACGTCCCTCAACCACATCTTGTACAAAAACGCAGCTTTCCTCCACCTGGTGGACCCCATCTCCCACGAACTGCTGCTCCACCTCGCCAGGGACATGCACTGCCCGAAAAGGGTCCGTATATCCCCCCCCCCCCTCAAATTAGTATCAAGTCTCAGGGGTTTATTTGCATTCAAATGTAGGCCAGATGTAAGCATACAGGCAATATGCACAAGTCAATAAGCATGTTTATTCAACACACAACTTTGTCTCATTTACCGAAGCCGCCAGCCAGAGTTCTCTGGTGCATTTGTATTCTGCTAGGGGAGTCTGAGGTCCCGAGGCATTCCAGGAAAGGAGCTTTTTTCTAAAGCCCGTCGACAAAAGAGGCATTTGTAAATGAGCCTTGGTTCCTGAAATTGTGCCTTCTGTGCTTATAGAACGAGAAAAATGAAAGTTTAATTTAAGAATGAATTGTATAATATACACTGACAAACTAATGAAACACTTCACAGTTCACCACACAAATATATACTATAATACCACTAGGGTTTTGTTTAGCTATAAACATAACAACAGCCCAGACTTTTTGGTCTTTCAGGTACCCTCAAGGAAACATCGCATTGACTCTCTTTTTGAACCCACAAGAGGATTGGAATTATACCTATGATTGATATTGGTAGTATAGTTTTTTTGGTAATTCTTGTGTTTGAAACTGACACAACGTTTCAGAATTGAGATGTGGCATTAAAAGGTTTTCACTAGCCTAGGTTACGGTATATTTACAGTGATTTATGATTTAACAGTACTACAACTTGACTTGTTGAGTGAGTCCCTCTCTAAATGGCAGAGTATCAAACAAGAATATCCCAAGATGCATTCTGATGTACAAGCCCTATGGATGTTTAAAGGGGACCTATTATGCTTTTTCGACTTTTATGACCTATAAACGTTGTTATAATGATTGATAGTCATGTTTAACCATACTAAAGTGTCAAATAATGACGTACATGCATTTCGACGTATTCCCTGCTGACAGCCTGGGGTGGCTGTGCAGAGCGCTAAACATTCGGGACAACGTTTGCGATTCAGTTGTTCACATTTCCAAGGAAATCATCTACGTAGATGCACTCCTGCCGCGCCCTCATATGCCTGGTCAAACTGCCCGCGCGCGCGCTTCAAGGAAGGTAACCAATCACAACGGAGTTGGGTTGGCAGGAGGGGGGCGAGGGGGCAGAGAAGGACGAAACTGAGCGTTGACAGAGAATGCTGAAAGCGCCCAGATGAGAGGAAGAGTTTCCTGAAAATCGACATCGTTTTTTGTGTATGTTTAAACATGACTATCAATCATTATAACAACGTTTATAGGTCATAAAAGTCGAAAAAGCATAATAGGTCCCCTTTAAGGAGATAGCGCCACAACGGGCAACATACGAGCAGATTGTTCACAATTGTGTGGAGCCTGTGTAGTGGCTCGATATCAGCATTGACTTGAACTTTAACCTTGAAATAAGATGGGACAACTCTTTGTAGTGCTAAAATTAATATCAGAGAATACAGGGAAGCTACTGGATGCCAGTGGTTGTTTACTGGAGTTGAATCATTAAAGAATTTAATAAAGAAAAGACATTTCGGTGCTGTTTATTGCAAGGGCTAAGGAACATTACTCCAAGCAGGAGGGAGCTATTGTGATATTACTTTGATAATTCCGTAGAGTATGATATTTTTCATCGTTTTTTTATTAGGTATTTCTGAAATGTCTGTTAAATGTTATTTGTTGTCTCTTAAATGCATACAGATATGCATAAATTGTCCCTTAAACTTAAAAAATTCATATCATTAAATTTTGTTAGCAGCTAAATCGGACCGACATGTGGTGTTTACACTAAAAGAGGGACCTTAATTAAGTTAACTTCTTGATTCAATGAACTTGCAAGGCAAAGTAGAGTTTCCTTTTTAGAGTTTCTTTTATTAAGTACTTTATTATTCCCACAGGGAAATTACTTTGCGAACTATCAAGGTGAAGAACAAATGGATTTTTTCGCTCTGTGATTGGCCAGTCATTTTCCAATGTCAGCCTATCGTGTTCAAGTCCCAATTATCTCTGCTCAAGTCGGCAACAACATGTATTCTTCAGATGTAATTGTTTTACTAATATTATAGCAATGAAATGCCTATGGTATAGCCTAGAAAACACACTGTAAGTTAAACATCGTTGTTTACAAGGCTATATCACAGAATCGGATGCCTAACTTTCTCTATCTCCATATTTACTTGGTATTATTGCTTTACTTATCAGAAGAGCCTTACCCATTTTTCCACTTAGGCCCAGCATAGAACCATTTTGCTGACAAGAGTGTAAGTGTAATATTCTATTTTTAAAAGATGCAAATTCGGATACATATTTGATATGAGAAGCATTCTTAGTGTAAGCAATTTAGCGACCACGTTTTCTTCTGCATGTGTTTAATCTGCTAAATTTGGAAATTAAACTTGGCAAGATCACATTTATCACCATTTACTACCTTAAAGCACCTTCTCTCTTCTTTGATTTCCAATGACATTCAGTCAGGCTATCAGAAAGCAATATCATATAATGGCAACTCAGGTAGCTCCTTATATAACAGCCGCCAACTAACACCAAGTTGATGATTAAAACCTCCCGTTAAGAAGCGTTTGAGTCTAACCTCCCCAGGGAAATTCCTGTGAATATTTCAGTGTTTTCCCGAAGCAAGTGAGCAGGTGCTGTTTGAGACTGGATCGCAGAAATTGTACAGGTTCTGTCGGAGACTAGACAGCAGGAAGTTAGCAGGTGGTATGGGAGACTCAAGACAGCAGCAACTTGGATAAGACCTGACTGTGTGTGTGTGTGTGTGTGTGTGTGTGTGTGTGTGTGTGTGTGTGTGTGTGTGTGTGTGTGTGTGTGTGTGTGTGTGTGTGTGTGTGTGTGTGTGTGTGTGTGTGTGTGTGTGTGTGTGTGTGTGTGACGTGTGTGTGTGTGTGTCTTAAGAGAGCTGTCTGTGAGCCATCAGCCTCAATATAATTATTAAACCCTAACCGTACATTATAAAATATGTAAAACAGCACAGCCATTAGAACCAAATTATTTTGTACGTCTGATAATATATACTACATATTATATAGTGTATAATTATCTGAACCTATCCATATATTATTATATTATATAATAATATAAGCATAGCTATTAGAAGCATATTGAATTGTAGACATGATATTATGTTATGTATTGTGTATTGATATATATAAGTCTGCCTTTTTGTGGAATTCCAACACCATCGCCCCGGAAGTCCTCCCCTCCAAACTCCCTTCCTAATTTTACCAGCGAGTAGAGTGTACTGTACAGTGTAGGTTGGTGCACAGTTTATGAGTACTGCACTGCTTCTGTCCCACCTCTCTGCGGGTCACAAACTGACAGACGGGGGGCTGCGAGTGAGTCTGGGATCACACATCCAGGACCCGGACACTCAGCCCTGCAGCCCCCCAGCGGTTTGTGCTGTCCTCTATTCCCTTCTCCCTCCACAACAACGACTGCATCTTCAAAGGTCATCGCTTCCCCAAGAGGTCAGATGTCCTCAGGAGGTCCTCGGTTCCTCAGGAGATCATCGGTTCCTTAGGAGGTCGTCTCTCAACTTTCAGGGGTCCATATCTCACCTCAGGAGGTCATCTCTCACCTCAGGAGTTCATCTCTCACCTCAGGAGGTCATCTATCACCTCAGGAGGTCATCTCTCACCTCAGGAGGTCATCTATCACCTCAGGAGGTCATCTCTCACCTCAGGAGGTCATCTCTCACCTCAGGAGGTCATCTCCCACCTCAGGAGGTCATCTATCACCTCAGGAGGTCATCTCTCACCTCAGGAGTTCATCTCTCACCTCAGGAGGTCATCTCCCATCTCAGGAGGTCATCAGCCTCATCTGGGACGGTGACGAGCCTGACTACAGAACAGACAGGAGGTTGAACAGCTGGCCCTCAGGTGTGGACAGAACAACCTGGAGCTGAATGCGCTCCAAACCAGTGGATTTGACGGAGGAAATCAGGAGGAGCCCCCCACAACACTGCCCTTTCTCATTTCTCGCTTCTGGGAGCTACCATCTTACAGGACCCAGAGTGGGTGTCCAACAAAGAAACAATCATCAAAAAGGCCCGGCCAACGATACTGCTGATCCAGTTCTACTCTGCATCGATCCAGCCAGCTCTCAGTCTGCACATCCAGCACTGTCTGCTTTGGATCGGCCAGCAATCAGAAGGAGAACAGACTGAAAGGGAATGCAGCCAAAATGAATGGTACCAAACTGCCCTCCATTAAGGACTTATACAGGTCCAGAACTACTGCCAACCTGCCCTCCATTAAGGACTTATACAGGTCCAGCCAACCTGCCGTCCATTCAGGACTTATACATGTCCAGAACTACTGCCAACCTGTTCGTCCATTCAGGACTTATACATGTCCAGAACTGCCGTCCATTCAGGACTTATACAGGTCTAGAATTGGTGTGAGCCTGCCCTCCATAGTCGGAAACAGCCCACTTAGAGTGCCCAGTCATGAGAACCGTATTATTGTATATCGTTAGCCTTATAGCATAATTGCCCAAGTCAAATTTTTGCCAAATTGTGCTTTCTAATGTTACTCCACTCTCCTAATGCTGCTGATTCACTCTACCTCATTGGCTATATGCTAAGACAATCTGATTGCTCTTTGCATTCCATAAGCACTATCTGCCTGAGTCATCTATTTGACTTTTTGTTTACTTTGACACAAGATGAACCTTAAAATATGACTTAGGCAATTATGCTGTGAGGCTAACGATATCTGACATTATATTATTTAATATATAGTATATAATATACATAAGTAGTAGAAGAAGGACCATATTTTATTGTATAGCTGATATCATATCATACATATCAGATATATTATAAATGATATAAAATACTGTATATTAGTAGAGCCCGGGCATAACAACCATACCAACCATTGTATAAGGACTTTATAGAAACAAACCAATTTCATTTTTCTTAAAATGTTCATATTGTTGTTAACATGAAGCAAATCCTGGAAACCAGTCTCATCATGCACCTTTAGAAGTACATTCATTCCTCAATCTCTGAGGTTTTTACAGCAGAGGATGAGAGGATGTGTGTGCGTGGTCATGGCTGGATCATCAAGGAAAAGGAGTGGGTTGGTTAGTCGCCAGAGGCTCAACGGCCTGTCTTTCTTATTCTCCCCCTCGCTCCCCCTCTCTTTCGCTGCGTTGCCTCTTTCTTGTTGTTGTGTTGTAGCATTAATTAGATTTACCCTGCTCTGCTTCACTCAATCTGTGTAAAGGAAAGAGAGGGGACAGAGGAAGAGAGAGAGAGACAGAGAGAGCGAGAGGAAGAGAGAGAGCGAGAGACAGAGACGGAGAGAGGAAGAGACAGAGAGAGAGCGGAAGACAGAGAGCGAGTGAGGGACCGAAGGAGGGAGGCGAAGTAGAAAGCAAGATATTGGTCCTACGTGACAAGAGTGAAATTCGTTAAAAACAAACAACAACAACAATAATAAAACCACAAAACACTGCAACAACATGAAATAATGAGGTTCTTCCAATTTATATAATTTAATTTACTGTTTTGATCCGGACCCACTACCACACGACAATGAGTCATTCTGTTCAGGTGTGGTCATGTACTGTATTTAAGTTCCGTCGCCTCCTCATTATTGTTGTGAGTGTGTTTCTGTCTGTATACATGAAGTTAAGCTGCCTTTTGCATACCACTCTTCTGGGTCTGGTGGTCTCTACGTTTGGGTCCAGCACCCTTCCCAAGCCGTGACCGATGCATATGAATTCACAGACACGACCCAATTGACGAGTGCTTACAAATTAGTGATTAATTCCCCCTTGAGGTGAACACTTGTATGCGGGGGGGTGGGGGAACCCCATTAGTATTCTTTCTGTTATATCCCTAATCCATACGGACTCTTGACCCAATGCAGGAGGGGGAGTCCTTAAAGTCCACCAACAAGATGTGCAGACAGCTGATGTTCCACCTGACGCCTCACTCCAAGTGGACTCGACAAAGCGTGCCGCGGAGGAAGCCTCAGGCCTGGTGAGTCCATGCCTCCGTCCCTCCGTCCCGTCCGTCCTAACATCCGCTGTTTGTTTTTTTCCGGGACCCCTTTTTTTACTGGACACTTCCATCATTAGTTAGACAGTGTTTTTATTTATAGTAACTGGCTGAAGTAGGCTATAACAGTTTGTTTGCTTCTGGGTAGGTTTAGATCATTTAAGGGTTTGTCTCTGTGTGGCGTTTAGTCATCTTGCAAAGGTTCCGTATTGACTTACAGGGAATTTACTTGAAGAACCACTTGATGATTGAGCAAGTAGATGTCGGTTGGCTTAAGGCAGACACCACACTGGGTTCAAACCCACAACCTTTCGGCCGAACCCCTGCCCAAGAGAAAGACAGAAATAGGAACTTAAGTTGGAGAATTAATTCAGATGAGAGATGTATAGAAAAGAGGAAACATTGGACGAACTGGAGATCAACCGGGTTAAAGTCATGGGCAAATTTAAGTTTGCCCATGAGCCGCATAAATGCACTTTCCCTGTTTTAATGACCTTCCATGTAAGAAACACTGCATTCCCGATGGGTGGAGAACGTTCTGGGCATGTAAGCTGACGTGGGAGTGTTAATGCGCGTAGCTTATGGCCCCGGCGTTGTTCTGCTGCTCTGGGAGGCCGTGGTGGGTCAGACCCCCCGGGCGTATTATAATAGGTGGTTATGACCAGTGATTAATCCATGAAGAAAGGAATAAAGTGGAAGCGGTAAATAAATAATGAAGTCAGAAGGAACTGCGAAACGACAGCTTAGCAAAAATATAAATACTGCGGAAAAGGCTTTGCAAAACCACAACACACACCCCCCCCTACCGCACATGTTTGGTTACGCAACAGTCAAACTGTCACACAGTTATTGTTATGAAAAAGCATCTGCTAATGATGATCACGACGAGGCGGTCCCCGAGCAATTAGCCCAGTTTGGAGAGCACTGGTTTGGTTTGACAGCCTCCCACCGCCTGCGTCACGCTGTTTGTTTCCCCCACAGCCAAACACACGCGCCCACCAGTCCTGCCATATCTCCCCTCCTCACCCCTGTCCCTTCCATCACCCATGTCCCCTCCTCACCCATCTTGTACACCATAACAATACACCATAACAGTACACCATAACAGTACACAATAACAGTACAACATAACAGAACAACAGAACAGTACACCATAACAGTACACCATAACAGTATACCATAACAATACACCATAACAGTACACCATAACAGTACACCATAACAATACACCATAACAGTACACAATAACAGTACACCATAACAATACACCATAACAGTACACAATAACAGTACACCATAACAATACACCATAACAGTACACCATAACAGTACACCATAACAGTACACCATAACAGTACACAATAACAGTACAACATAACAGAACCACAGAACAGTACACCATAACAGTACACCATAACAGTACACCATAACAATACACCATAACAGTACACAATAACAGTACACCATAACAATACACCATAACAGTACACAATAACAGTACACCATAACAATACACCATAACAATACACCATAACAGTACACCATAACAGTACACCATAACAGTACACAATAACAGTACAACATAACAGAACCACAGAACAGTACACCATAACAGTACACCATAACAGTACACCATAACAATACACCATAACAGTACACAATAACAGTACACCATAACAGTACACCATAACAATACACCATAACAGTACACAATAACAGTACACCATAACAATACACCATAACAGTACACAATAACAGTACACCATAACAATACACCATAACAATACACCATAACAGTACACCATAAAAGTACACCACCACAGTACAACACAACAGTGCAGCACAACAGCAAACTATATCAGCACACCACAATATGGCAACACAACAGTACAACATAACAGTACACCATAACAGGACATAAAGCAGAGACAGAATGCTATTAGAAGATCAAAAGTGTTAACAATCAACTCTGTTAACCCAAACAAAGACAAAGATTCAGAGTTAGAAGGAATTGGGAAAGAGATTTAGTGCAGGATTTCATATTTTTCTACGCTGTGTATCATAACAGAAATGGCATTGACTTCCAGATTTATCAAACCTATCTTTTTTATTGCCTTTTTTAAAATGTGTGCCTTCAGCACATTTGGTAGCGGTCGGATTGAAGATATCAAAAAAGAAAAAAACGAATTTCATTACTCTTCTTTACTGCAAGGCAATCATCGACTATCCCTAACCCATGGAGCGGCACTGTGCTTTTAATGACGTGAGCCAGCGCTATCTAAGCTGCCATAAAACAGGAGCATGAGCTAAACAGCGACCAATCAGAAGATCTGTAATCCATTGAGGGAGCTAGCTTGTCACGCGCACAGACCTTTGTGACAACAATGTTTGTGTCTCCCGGTTAAAGATTAAGCCGTTTGACTTTGATTGATCTACTTGAGAAACATTCAAAAGTACATACATCTTGACGTGGACAGGTCAAGCAATTGAAGAATAGAAAATAAGAAGTTGGATCCACAGCAAATGTAAAATATGTTTTAGCACGTTTTGTTATGTGTTGTTTCAGTAAGCAGGGCTGTTTGTTATATTTGTATGCACCAATGCAACTGAATCACTTACAGGAACTAGATAGGTGAGAGGGAGAAGGATAGATGGAGGAAGGAAGCTTTGCTTTACGGAAATATGACCGTCACTGGGAATATAGCTTTCACAGTGAATGTAAACATTAACCGGGAGCAACCCTTTCGACTTTCCAATTTTATACGTTTTACTTTTTACTAGTTTTGAAATAGCTTTATACAATCATACAAGTTTTAGAAATACCTGTGTAAGTTCACAATTTTCACCTATGTTTAAGTTTCGTTAAAGCATATTTCCATATGTCTAGTTTGCAGGTTGGCTCACTGGGTAGAGCAGCTGCTACCATTAAGGCTCAGTCCATACGACATGGACCCGGGTTCAATTCCTGTCTGTGTTCATTTGCTGCGTGTCCTCCGATACCTTCGTCTTTAACTCACGGAAACTCAAGGCAAAAATCAATCTTTAACCAAAAATTTTTATAGACATAGAATGAGTGTGTGTGGAGGAAGATCAGTTATCCCCTCCTGTCTCTGTCGGACAAAGACAAAGAAGACATGAATTCTTAGTTAAACATTCCTTGGCCGGTGTAGGGTATGTTGCCTTAATATTGGCTGAATCGAGATCTCTGTTCCCTGTACCCCCTAACAGCCTAAAGACCACCTTGGACAAGAAGCCGTCGGGCGACGTCGTCAACCTGTCGGGGACCCCCCTCTCGGGCCGGGACCTCCGGCGCCTGGCCCGCCACCTGCAGGGCGCGAGCGCGGCAGGCGGGGCCGGCGAGGGGACGGTGTCGGCCGTGGACCTCAGCTTCACGGAGCTGCGGGACGAGGGGCTGCGGCTGCTGCTGCCCGGCCTGGCCGGCCTGCCGGGTCTCACCACGCTGGCCGTCAACGGCAACCGGCTGACGGCGGCCGTGCTGAAGGACCTGTCGGAGGCCCTGAAGGACGCGGGCCGCTTCCCCAGCCTGGCCTGGGTGGACCTGGGCAACAACGTGGACATCTGCACCGTGCCCCAGCCCCTGCTGGTGGGCCTGCGCCGGCGCTACGGCCTGCGCGGCAGCCTGCCCACCATCCACGAGCGGTGCCACGGCGACCCCAGGACGACGGCAGGAGAGGCGGGTCTCCGGGAGGAGGAGGAGAGGGAGGAGGAGGAGGAGGAGAGGGAGGAGGAGGAGGAGGAGGAGGAGGAGAGGGAGGAGCAGGAGAGAGGTGAAGAGGAGGATTTGGGGAGGGGCGGAGCAAACTGTATAGCGGTGAGACTCAGTTAAAGGTCATTTGTGTCGCTTTTCTTTTTGTAATTGTTTTTTATTTATTATTGAGTTTTCTATAGTTTTGTAATCAGTCTGTGGTCAGACAACCGGTCCGACATCCAGTCGGTCGGACAGACATCAAAGCGCATCAACAGAGGACATCCAGTCTGCCAGTAGCAAGTCAACAGACGCCATCCAGTCGGCCAGCCAGCATGTCAAGAGGAAGAGTGGTATGAGACTGTGTGCCAGGAAGACCTCAGTGAGGAAAGGATACCTCAGTAATGGATTGTGCATGTCCTTGTTTCTTCCAATAGGGTTGGGCACAACAACTTTTTCATTATGTGCCGCCCCCCTTTTTTGTTGAGAACTAATTAAAAAGAAGCGTTGGTGAGAAACATACAGTTGTCTCTGATGCTGAGTAAAAAGGTTGTGGTGTTTCCCCTTACAGCCGCACACACACACGTACAAACAAATCAAAGGCCACTTAAGCTCTGGCTGGTCAGCCTCAGAACCACACCACAGAATCAGTTCCTCCGAAAGAGAGAAGAAATTAAATGGCAGAGGAATAAGCACTTTTGTTGCTGCAAAAGAGACAAGCTTGGTGCAGCATGAAAGAATAAAGTATTTTATTGAAATGACTCTGAATGACTCTCAAATGTTTTTTATATGATATTATATATATGGCTCATTATATTATATTATATATACTGTTGAAATGTTGTAATGTTTGTAATCTTGCATGGCATGTTATCCTGTATCCATCTGTTTTGCCCAGAAATAGAGTATGTGTTTAAATGGATATATAAGCACCGGAGAAAAATACATTGAGATAAGCTATGGCTCTCATGTATTGAAGCATGTGAATACTATGATGTGTTTACGACAACGGCTGTAGGTTCTGATATTTATGTTATTATTTAATGTCTGAATATGAATGACATGCTGATCATTTTGAACAAAGTGGAGAATGGAAACACATTATACTGCCAACAGATATTGTTAGGGTGCAAATAAATTCTTTTGTAATGGTAATGTTACGGATAATCGGCAATGCGCAATGGATATGAGATGCGCATGTTTGTATGCGTGTGTGTGTGTGTGTGTGTGTGTGTGTGTGTGTGTGTGTGTGTGTGTGTGTGTGTGTGTGTGTGTGTGTGTGTGTGTGTGTGTGTGTGTGTGTGTGTGTGTGTGCATGTGCGTCCATTGGTGTTCTGGCGTGCGTGTGTTGTGTGTCCAAGGGCGTCACTAGGATTTAAAGGCTGGGGGGGCTTAGCCCTTGCAGTGTCTGACATGCATTTTTTTTCATCACATCTTTAAAGTGGTTCTTTAATTCATCATTTATTACAGTAGAGAGTACAGCAGAGCATCTATCAGGGCCTGTTGTCCGGCTCACTTTCTTTTCTTTACTTGCCTTAAGACCTCCTGAAACTTCAGGATGTCCTCCTTTTTAAAAATATAAATAAGTTAAACAAATGTTAGAGTTGCTATGATTTAAGTCTACATATTGGGGTGAGTTCAAGGAAAATAGGTTAGAAAATGTATCCATTAATGCTCTCTTGGAAACTATTTTAATCCAAATTAAAGACAACTTCTAATTGTATCAGTATTTATTTCAACTCATATTCTGTCTTATTATGTTCAGTGCAGGCATGTTACGATTTCCTTGACAAAAGGCTTTTGAACATCTTAGGGGGGCTTACCCCCCGCCCCCAAAAATAGGCCTAACGACGTCCCTGTATGTTTCTATAAAATAATGGCCATGGTAGATGTGTGTGCTAGATCTGGGAACAAACGGACATAAAACATAGGTTATGAATGTGGAGAGTGTAATGATCGTCTTCTTAGTCTTTCGCTTTCAGACGAGCAGCTCTGTGAATGTATCGATGTACTTAGATTGAGTTAGGGAGTAATCGATTCAATGTAATCAGAGAGCGAGCTGGGAAATGTTCTAGCATTCAACTAGAAGAATTGCCGAACTAATATTGTCTGACTTAGCTGTTATATAATGAAATGCTTTGGAAAAAGTGTCTGCTAATATGACTGTAAAATGTACATTTAAAAAAAATAACATATTGTATTGTACTGATCTTAATACACTTTTGATACAGCTGCAAGCAAAGCACGTCCTTAGTTAATGGCCAAGGTAAGACCCGCCAACAGAAAGGTACGGTAATTCAGGGTCAAGGGTCAGTTACTGGCTGTTTCCACATTGTTATCCACTTTCTTTTCTGATTAGAAAAATGTCTAACCTTAAGAGAACCTACGAAATTTACATTACCATTTGAACGTTTGATTTTTTTTTTCTTTGTAGCGATAATAATTGCAATAATTTATATTAATAATTATAATTAATTATAACATTGTGATGCACTAGGAGATTAACACATTTTTTGCTTAATGTCTTATTAACCCCTGATATCACTGTTATTATATCTAATTGCACTTTTGACACTCAGGGAATAATGTAATATATAATATATATGCAGTTGCTCTTCTTTATTACTAATCCAATGAAACTAACTTGTGTGAAGCATGTGAAGATAAAGCTCTTGAATCTTACCTAGAGCGTTTAGTGTAAACAGCTCAGCGGCTTGTCATTAATAAGGATAATAATTCATTTAATTAGTGTATTGCTTTAAATAAGTGATACGTGAGGCAAAGATGTAATGTGATGGATTTGTGTCTCATAAACGACTGATCACTGTCTGTTTAAAAACCGAATCTAACAAAACTAAACAACTAGATGTTGATAACTATAGACGTTAACTACGTCGATGTTGTAGATGCATATTTATGTTATATATTATATTTATTATGTTAACTTGTTGTTAGATAGATGTCATAGATGGATGTTGTTAATATATGGATGTTGTTAACTCAGTAAATGTTGTTAAATATATAGATGTTGTTAACAATATAGATTGATGGCTGATAATAATATGTTGTTACCTAGGTGTTGTAGCCAGATAGATGTTAACTATATAAATGTTGTTAACCAAATGGATGTGGTTTTAAACTTGTATCCATGCATCTAGTGGTGCTGGCTAGAACAACATCTTTAACGATGGGTATCATTGATCGTACCGTGGTTTGTTGCCAGGGTTAGGGTTAGGGTTACTAACCCTGTCTCAATTGATCCACAGCAAACAAATGGTGCGGCTGGTGAACTGTCATCCGGCTCTCCTCTTAATGAGAGTTTGGCGACATCTCCTGGCCTTTAAAATCCTCAAGGGAATGCAACTAAAACGGAAAGGGGAAAAGCAACTATAATTGTACTTTTTTCACGTTATGACCTGTAACATCACTCTATTTTGTTTATCTTCTGATCCAATTGCGCTGATATATGACCAGATAAACACAGAAGGTTACAGCACTCGGATAGATTTTCACCGTTTCCTAATTTAAAGACCCATTGTTAAAATGAAAGGTATATTTGCCTATACATATAAACCTATATTTGGATAGATGTTTAAAACCTGGATTATGAATCCGTTAAGAAACTAGCTTCATAAGTAGTAATAACGCACGCACAAAATCAAATACAGACACACACACACACACACACACACACACACACACACACACACACACACACACACACACACACACACACCCACACCCACAGAGACACACACACACACCAATCTCTGGTTTCTTGTTCTGGTACGTGGGAGTGCTGTGCAAAAGAGGACGGCCACCCAGACTGGCCCCACATCGTGTGTGGATGTCAGTTTGGGAGTCTAAAGAACACCAGATCATGGGAAGAAGGATAGGGAGAGAGGGTATAGGCTGGCTTGCATGTCTCTTCATCACAATTACAGTCAGGGGACAGGGGGGTGGGGGTCAACAAGAACAAACTTGAAGTCTTAAAGGGAAGATAAGAACAACAAGAATAAAGAAAACAACATAGGGATCTGCAATCTCAACATGAAATAACAGCACAAATGTGTAGATGTTATGAGGTTATGATCCGTGACCTTACATAATAATGCAAAATGTGCAGCGTAAAATAGGGTTGGGTATATTTATTATCTATGTATTATTATATGTTATAAAGCCCCTCAATACAGGGATGCAAATTACCACATTTTACAAAATATGTAACTTTTAAGCCTTCAAGAGTGTATCTAACCAGATGTGGAAGAAACATGGAGAGCAGCTCGTAGGAGAGGCCTTCACTGCCATAGGAAGGGTTAACCAACTCTAACCATAACCCAACAAATCGATGTATTATCGATTTGCAATGTATTAACCATTGCCTAAAATGTTCTAGGTTCGAACAGTTTTCAGTCTGTAAGCATATCTATCCCTTAACAAGATAGCCTACTACCTACTACCCTATATGCTAGTACTTGCACTATGGGAGAAAATGACAGAGGTTTAAAGGAAGTATGAGTAATATCTTGCCCACATGTTTGAAACCAGTTTATTACCCCTCCTGATAGCTCTCTTCAAGGAGCTCCTGATCCATTGTCTAGATAAGAGCTGGCTTTAGGATGACCGGTGACCACTGAAGCTGTTATCTCTCTATATTCAATGACCTCAGTCTTTTTCTCACTTCACTTATATGTTAAGGTTAACCAAGCATTGTCAAAAACGTGACTAAATGTTAAATGCGGTATTAGTGTATTTACCTTATGGTTAAAGGAGCCATAAGCCATCCCATTTGAAGGAAAGGTCAACAAAGGACTTCATCATGAGGGACATTCACGTGTCACTCATTTATACCACATGCCAATACAGAGATAAAACCTGGTTACTTAGCTGTCTGTCAAATGGCCCCTATAAAGGTTGTAAACCTCTGTATATCTGGCTCACATCATCCATGAAAGGAAGAGATGGGGAGGCTGAGGTCCACAAGGAAGAAAGGAGTCCGACGGTGTCTCTCACTATTCTTACATTAACTTAAAGGTTCAAATATATAGTTATTAATAGTTGAAAATTGTGCGAATGCATGCTTATTGTCTAAGTAGATTTTCACTGTACTTTCCTACTAGGACCTAATACTAGTAGCTACTACTACCATATCGCCTATCGAACTGTGACCCTACTACCTATTACTACTACTACCTATCATATCTGAACCTACTTACCAGGTGGCTACTAGTACTACTACCTACCCTACCAGCTCATTCATGAGATAACAACAAGCTGAAAGCAAGGCTAGACATAAACCAGGTCTTGCTAAATGACATTACGCATCTGGCGCTGCACGGTGGTCCATTAATGAAAGGAGCTCCGGAGAGTTATATTCATAGTGACAGACATGTGGTCGCCGTCAGGGTTCGCTGGCATCTCTCCGATGTTTCTCTCACGTGGGCGTCTGCCGCTAAAACCAATGGTGCGTTAACGTCGCTGCAAAATATGGGGAACATTTCCGCGAAGTCGGAAAGTTCGCGTGAACTACACACCTCATGACGCTGTTATGATTGTACTTCCGTTCGGCAATTCGGGCCAAATTTTGAGGCGCGTTCACTCTCCTGGTGATAACGAGACGGCTCACCAGTGATGACGCTCACGCTACGCATGTTCCGGACAGCGACCGTTCATGTGCACTTGGGAAACAGCCGGTTGGGAATCTAGAAGTTCTTCACAGCAGGGTTTTTTTTATCCGAAAAAAACAGTCAGAACTAAATACAACTTATAGGATCAGTTTCAAATTTGCATGCCTTTATTTCCTTGATGCCTATCACCTACTATCCTTTTGCTTTTATTAATGAGAAGCACATACAGTATTGCCACGCAGCCACTGTATGGAAGGCAACACTTGCCCTTATCTAGAGCTGGTTTATCAGTACACAACGTTTAAAACTGAGCAAAGTCATGCCAACAGACTTTACAACGTGAATCAATAGTAAAGTATGTGATATGATGGTTGATTCTTTTATATTGAGTAAAACTATGGACCTTAAAGACAAAAACGTTCACGTTCCGCCATGTTCATGCGCGTCACTTCTATAGGTCCTTGAGGCTTGCAGCCAGGGAAACCGACGGTGATTGATTGTATTTCCGCTATACAAAAAAACATAATGCATAAGGAATAAGCAATGCTGAGTTTAATTGAACATTTCAGTATGAATGCAGAACTTGGAAATGTTTTAACACTTCAGCTGAATAGAAAACTTCAGGTAGACCTATTTATATTCATTAGGATTTTTTTTTTTAAATTAGGCCAGTTGTGATCTTTGATTATTGCTTATATAGTTGTCATGAAGTTGACTATGTATTTAGATTGCAAAACAGAATGAATAGTTTAATAATATCTACGTCCTATTTTTGCCAGTAGGCCTACTTCAGTAGAGTAGTGTTGTCCTGTGTTGATATGTGGTACTGCACCCACATCACGGCTATCTGCTGCCCCCTGGCGGCATGTTATGTGTAGATAAAGGTCTTTCCTTGAAACCCCGTGTTGCGGGCTGCATACGAGATGTGGGTCCTCATCATTCCTCATATGAATACTGCAGTAATTGCCGACACGGGCACGAGACAACTGGACATTAAAGATAATTTGCCCATACAGGCAAATCTGATGCTTCTTATGGTTATTTCTGCAAGCACAAGAACACAAAAAATTATGGTTTTGCCTTCTCATTATACAAATATTCACAGAATGAAATATTGCATGGAAATATGGTAAAGAAAAATAGTCAACGTTGCTACAATTTATTTTTTCTGTTAGTGGGTGACCTTTATTATAATGATATGTGATACAATAAATATGTGAAACTTTTCAATCCAAATAGACTGCTTGGTATTTTCATATAGCGACGACTGGATGGAGGTTACCCCATCAGACATTTAGTGAATAGTACACTGTGTACTGTCTTACCGGGCTTGAAATCTTATAAGACAGCCATGCTCAAAATCCTATAAAACATCATGTATTATTGGCTTCATGCTGTCAAATCGTCTTGGGAATCAGACTCCAAACGTGTTTACGCACAGCGTGTGTCACGCCCATTGGTGAGATCTTTACGGAGATTGGCTGACTAAGAAAACCGACACTCGGTAGAATCGGTGATTGGTCAAGTCTCCCTTGCACATTACGTCATGCCTCATCTTTTTACACAGGGAGGTAGAGAGAGGGAATACGTAATGGTTTGATTCCCTTTGCCCTTGCAATGGTCGTCATTCTGCTATTACTTGGCAAATTCCTCAACCGGGAGTTGCAATGAAGGTATGGTGGCGATTTCTTCTGAGCGAACAGTATTTCTAAATTATGAAACGATGCTATTATAATTGCAACTTTCGGACGATACGCAAGACGTAGGGAATTTGGTACCCTAACGTCAATGCAAGTTGTCACAGTCTGGAAATCTATTTGTATTCATGGATTACCGAATCGCCGGTGAAACCTTTCGTTAATTCTCAAGCGTAAGTTTACAAACGAACAAATGGTCTCCATTGCAAGTGCATTTCCGGTTTTCCAATGTGAGCTTATATCCCAATGCCATATTTCCTGCATCTTTCGGTGTGTGTCTGTGCTTGCTGCACACTGTCACTAATTGTGATTCCTCATTTGAACATCATTGTTATTGTTCGCCTGAGTCACGAGCAGTGGGCATCCAATAGTGCAATGTTCATTCATCCTAAACCTTTAATCCGCTTTTAATGTGGTAGAAACGTATCGTACTCTCTGCTGAGGCTTCAGTGAGCTGCAGGGTTTTCTTCTTGTCAAGACACAGCTATTGACTGACATCGTTTTAGCGTGCAGCATTGTGGGAGATTCTAGAAAAGGAAACACTGATGGAGGTGGCCCTAATGTGCCTTTTAGTTGTCTTTGGTAGTTCAAACCTAGAATAACACCAAATATAGATTGTAACATTTCACCAGCACACCACAATAATAATAATAATAATAATAATAATGATAATATTTGTACATAATAATATGTATTATTATTATTACTATTAATATATCAAGTTAATCATATATTAAGTTGTGGCCGAACCAACTGGGGGAAGCATACTATTATTAGAATAATTATTAATTTGTTGAGCTGTAGAAGATTGGATAGGCTGAAATATGGATGAAGAACTGACTTTAAATTATAGTTGCAGTGCATGTTTTAGACCTGTTATTTCTTATTTTATTTTTAATTGAAAAGCATTTTTCTACCCACGGGGAGCAGAACACACAGCAAACCACAACCTCTGCCAAAATAGGAAACCGTAGGCTGAGAGTGGAAAGATAGTGACACATTTATAAAATAGCAATTCAACCTATAAATCTGTGATCTGTACAGTATCGAATTATAGTGGTTTGGGATCCGATAGACATTAGTTGAGTTTTTTTATCAGTTGGGATGCTGTATCTTCCTAGGCTGTCTTAACATGCTTATAGCAGTCTATAGATGAATATTTCAACTAAAATGATTCCCTCAGCTGTCATCTACCCCCCTCCAAGAACAATTGAAAGCCTAGTGAATACATATTGATTTCTGTGTACACACAGTACTAATCCTGAATCATTACCCCCCCCCCCCACACACACACACACACACAAACACACACACACACACACACACACACACACACACACACACACACACACACACACACACACATCACATCATCGACTGCAAACATCAAACTTGCATTAAGCGCAATTAATAATGTAAAACTTCGCAAGCATCTTGGTTTTCAAAGCTTCTTGTGCCTTGAAAATGACTGAAAAGACTGTTGATAGACGCTTGTCTTGTCACTCCAGGCCCTCATATTGGGAGGAAGTGCGTTTGCTCGAATTCACAGTAGAGTTAGCTGACTTCAGTGGTAGACTAGAGAGCGGGGAGATCTTTATTATCACAGTAGCCTCCTGGGTTCAGCCTGAGAGAGGAAGCTAGCTCACAAGCTCATTTTTGGAGTACAGCGAGCTGACATCAATGGTGGCCTCCTGGGTGGAGATCTAGCAAGGATGTGGGCTTAAGCTGTCAGAAGAAGCACAAGCTGAACAGAAATTAGAAGAACAAAGAGTATTTTTTTTACATCTCAGTTGTGATATTCTTAACTTAATTATTCCCATCACACACGCTATTTGTTTTTATGTATATATTCTGTCCGTAGTGAACAAACACATAGTGTACTGTGATCTGTTTTACCTACGGTACATACTTAGGCATATGATTTAAATCAAAAGCTTTTAGAGGATTCCCTTAGATGCAGGTCTATTATAATTTATTTTCCGGATCAAGTGGTAGGGGGGCCAAGCATGGTTCATAGTTACTATATGAAGTGATGGAACGCAGCCCTGAGAAAGTAATTAGTTTAGGAGTGACTTAGAGAGAACCCATCAGACTTATTGAGGATGATGATTGCTGACTTGGCAGTAAGCCATGAAGCGGCTGTCTCATGTTAAGAAATGGAGTCTAGTTGGACCGTGATTTACCTTAGGTAGTCTCAGTAGTCAACTCCAAAGATCACTTTGATGATGAGAATACACAACCTTATGATGGCTGTCGAGCACGATTGTGGCGCGTTCAGATTGGTTCCCTTCATTTCTGTGACTCCTATTTAAGTATACAAATCTGCACTTGCTTGGTACACTAACCCTAACCCTAGAAGCCTGAAAACTATCCTCAAAACAAACCATATTCCATAGTAATCTGGTGGAAAGACACAAAATGCTGACAATGGGACTAGAATAACATATTGTAACCCACCTTGTCTACTCCTACACACACACACGCACGCACACACACACGCACGCACACACACACGCTCACACACACACACACACACACACACACACAGGACAGACCGTGCAGTATGCTGATGTCAGTTATTGATTTGCTCGGTGCCTGAAACAGTACCCCCCCCCCCCCGCCGCCCACACTCATTAGTATAAGTATAGTATAGTATAATGCTGGTGGTGCTAGTGGTCCTGATGGTGTTCGTTGTGCTGGGAGAGAGCATGAGCCCCAGTCTGTAAAGCAGAGGACGTGCACATGATCTGGTACACATGATGTCATGCATATGATGGGAGCTAGCATGCAACGGTGCTCTGCTGCTGCACGGTCATCCCTCAACGTTCTGCATTTGCGTCGATCATGGTGTTCCGAGTGAATGGAGAATGTTTAGCGGGCGCCTGAGAAAACTCATTAAAATCCTTTTCATTGTGGTGAGCCCCCCTAATGATGCTTGCTATCTGAGCAAGCAGTATACTGTAGTGTACTCCTCTCTGGCCATCCTCCTCCCCCCTTACACTCTATTAATACCCCTTCCTTCTTCATCTCTTGCCTTTTATTTAGAAATACTTATTTTCATTAATTAATTAATTAATTCATTCATTCATTCGTTCGTTCATTCATTCATTCATTCATTCACTCAGGCTGCTTGTCCCACCCCTATGTGCATCATGATAATGATATTTTCAACAAGCTAAGCTAGCAGATACAGCGCTCTGCTCATCCCTGGGCCTGGGTTATAAATATCTATCATGACGGCGCTGTCGGCGCTCTACTGTACGGTGGTACACTGTTCTGTACACACTCTCTCTGCACTCTGTTGTTACAGACCTGTTGTTATACACACGTTCTCCACACTTTCTCTCATTCTAACCCTTACCATGTTCAGCATGTGGTTCTCGTTTTGTTCTGAAATCGATACAAACTAAAAGCTTTTTTGTGTGTGTGTGCGTGTGTTTATGTCTGTGTCTGCCTGCGTGTGTGTGTGTGTGTGTGTGTGTGTGTGTGTGTGTGTGTGTGTGTGTGTGTGTGTCCGTATCTGTGTGTGTGTGTGCGTGTGTGTGTGTGTGTGTGTGTGTGTGTGTGTGCGTGCGTGTGCGTGTGCGTGTGTGTGGTCCACAGGCGGGGGCGTCCTCGATGTGGGCGTCATGCTGTGGGTTGCTGAACGAGGTGATGGGGACCGGGACGGTCCGGGCCCAGCCGCCGGGCTTCGGGGCCGGGGCCGGGCCCTTCCGCTTCGCCCCTAGCGCCGGGTACTCCACCTACCCCCCCACCAGCTCAGGGAGCGCGGGGCAGCTCTGCAAGGCCTGCGGACTGGCCTTCTCCGTCTTCAGACGCAAGGTAAGGAGAAAGGGTGGTGGTGGTGGTGGTGGTGAGGCTGATAGTGATGGTGGTAATGGTGGTGGGGGTGGTGGTGGTGATGGAAGTGGTAGGGATAATGGTTGGGATTGAGGGGATGGTGGTGCTGATGGAGGTGGTAGTGATAATGGTGGTAGTGGTGATGGGGATTATGGGGATGGTAATAATGGTGGTGGTGATGGAGGTGGTGGTGATGGAGGTGGTGGTTATGGAGGTGTTAGCAATACATGTGCTGGGGATCGAGGTGGTATTGATAATAGCAGAGGGGGTGTGGATGGTGGTGATCTTTGTATTGCTACTAGACGAGTGGTCCAGGAGATCAAAGGTAAATCAACAACCGTGGCTAGACCACAAAGCATAAACAAATAACCCGATGTATGTGCGTATAGGAAATTAATACTAAGTATCAGTCCGGTTTCGCTCCACGATGAAGCAAGGCCTTACCTCATCCCTATGTGCTCTCCAATAACCATGATCAGAACCTCCCCAGGCAGTGGCAGGCTAGCGAGGGCTCCAGCAGCCACCTGACACCCCTTGGCGTCCCTGCCTGCACCTCCAGTCAGAGCAGATAGAGCGGTCCCCTCGGCCAGCCTGACGCCAGCCCCATCACGCCTTGTGTTTGGCCGTGGAGAGATGATATCGTGGTCCCTGGATAGCGCTAGTGAGCTGATAAACATGATCGATCAATTGGGAAATTACCTATTTTTTTGATTTTTTTGTATTTGAAATGTAGTTGGAGTGTATATTTGGAATTTGTAGTTAGAGTGTTTTTTTGGAATGTTTTTGGAGTGTGTGTTTGGAGTGGGTGTTTGGAGGGTGTAATGCACTTGAAAGGCAGGGGGAGAATCCTGCTGCCGGATTGACCTTTCTGTACCCTGTCCGTTTGTATTTGTTTAATCCGACAGACCATTTGAATGTTCAAAGCAGACGGGAAGCACATGGCAAATGTCAGCACAGCAGCTGGACTTTCAGATACATTCACGATGTCTCTTTTTCTTCTTTAGATATCTTTTATAAAAGAATAGTGTATGGATAACGATCCTTCGCTTTGGGAGTGTGTGGTTCTAAAAGCATTATCAAGTCATTAAACGCTGTTTCATCCATATTGATGTATAATCGTTCTAAGCCTGATGGTAGAAGCTCTTAGTAAGGCAAGGTGTAAATAGCGCTGGATAAAATCTTGGTTCTTATCATAAGTCATGGAACTTGGCAATAGAAAAGTAAGGAATAAAGGGATACAGAGTACGGCGGGTTGGCAGGATAATATCGCGGCCCGGTCTGCACACAACTTAACCTGGACCTGAACCCCCTTGCCTGATCCTTAAAGACAAATCTCAAATCTCTTCTGTTAATAGACCAGAGACCCCGATGTGTTTCCACACCGTTCTGCATCCTTTGTCCTCGCCTTCCTTAAATCATCACTTGCTAAACGATTTTCGGCGAAACGTTGAAAAACAGGAAAGAACTTTAATCCGAAAACAATTGCACACTGATCCCTCCTCCCGCACTATACTCTCCCCCCCCCCCCCCCCCCCCCCCCCCCCCCCCCGCCCCCCCTGAAACCGGGTGGGACTTATATCTATGAAATAAATTACAGGCAGGGGGTGGTAACAGAGAACTACGTAGAGATATTGGAGAGGGTGCAGGAGTTTTATGAGGAGTTATATAACAGGTGGAGGGGGGGGATAAAGGTAGCACAGAGGAGGTGCTGGCTGGTATAGATAGTGTGAGCTGAGTGAGGCTGATGGGAGCTGCTGTGACAGGGAAATCGATGAGAAGGAGGTAATGGAAGCGGCGGAGGGATTAAACAGTGGAAAACTGTTAACTCTTGAACCCCACACTTCCATCCTCCCAGCACATCTGTTGCGACTGCAAGAAGAGCTTCTGCGCGCCGTGCTCGGTGCTGCAGGAGAACCTCCGCTGCTGCTCCACCTGCCACCTGCTGCGCAGCACGGCCTTCCAGCGGCCCCGCCTCATGCGGCTGCGCGTCAAGGAGCTGCGGCAGTACCTGCTGCTGCGCAACATCCCCACCGACACCTGCCGCGAGAAGCAGGACCTGGTGGACCTGGTGCTCTGCCACCAGGGGGCCGGAGACACGCCCGGACCCCTGGAGGAGGAGGAGGAGGAGGAGGAGGACGAGGAGGAGGAGGAGGAGGCGGAGGAGTTGGTGGCGTTGGAGGAGGAGGAGGAGGAGGAGGCGCGGGAGTTGGAGGAGGAGCTTGAGGCGGTGCTTGAGGAGGTGCTTGAGGAGGGGGAGGAGGAGGAGGGGGAGGAGGAGGAGCCGGGGGAGGTGGACATGGACAGTGTGCGCTCGCTGCCCCCCTCGGTGCACGCCTCCCCGCCCCTGTCGGCCGTCCCGTCGGTGTCGGGGTCTCCCGGGAGGCTGAGCCCCAGCAGCAGCTATGTGACGGCCAGCCAGGTAGGGACATGGGCACACTGTACACCGACAGACGCACAGACACACACTGTACATACACTCACTCACTCACTCACTCACTCACTCACTCACTCACTCACTCACTCACTCACTAGGGATGGCGAATATGTAAAATATTCTTGACCGACCACCGAGCCTCATTAACCGGTTGAAACCGGTTAACCGATCAGATTAAAATGTGCTATTTGAAATAACAGCCATTTCGAGCCGCACCAGCCGCCTGCTATTTCCTAACTCTGCTTATCTCTCTCCTGTTCGGCCTCCGACTCACTCACACACACACTCAAGAGGGAGAGGCAGTGGCTCTAACCGCGGCACGACCTGTGTTTGAATTGAAACACGAGGCGTGCTTACTGCAAGTTGACCGTGTGTAGAGAGCGGGCTCGAACGCCCACAATGGTCCGAGGTGGCGTGGACCTCGTTCAGACCCTGCGCGGGATTCACCAGGGGCCAATCGGAGGAGAGGGCAGCGTTAGCAGCTCATTTGAAACATTGCCGCGGCTAATTTAAGAAAATGACAGCTCCGAAAAGAGACGCCGCTTGTTTAGTTTGGAGGAGACGGAAAAATTGGGTGTGAGGGATAATTTTTTTTCACTTCACACAAAAAGATCTTGGAATGAGATGGCTAACTGTAGTCTTAGAGCGTTTAGTCTACTGTCCATATTAATTTAGAGATCTTATTCTCCGCCGCTTGCATGCGGGAATAATTAAGACTTGAGGAGAAATTAAACAGTGGGCTAGAGACGCAGTGTCCGTCCAACTTCCAATAAGTCAACGTTTAACGTTGATACGGTCAACCATCGGTCAATTGGTCATCGGTTAACATCACTATCACTCACTCACTCACTCACTCACTCACTCACTCACTCACTCACTCACTCACTCATTCACACAAACACACACACACACACACACACACACACACTGTACATATACTGTACATATGCACACACTCACTCACTCACTCACAGACTGTACATAAGAAACACACACACACTGTACATAAATACACACACGTACATGTACATATCTATCAGACTACATGTTAGTCTACGGGTGGTAGAAAAATACATGTGGTCTGTCTCTGGGCAGAACTGACACACACACACCTGTTCAGTCTGGCAGAAGGGCTCAAGAAGTCGGTCGTGTTTCTTACACATCACCCGTAAAACATGTAGTCTACGGGCGGTAGAAAAAAAACACCTTGTTGGGGTAGCAAACCTTCTGTACAAATACGTGTGCTGTATGTACAGTGTATGTATATACTGTATATGCGACCAGACCAGACTGCACAGGGTTTAATTCCTCTGCCTGTTTTTAGGTGCGTTACACTGAGCTGCTTATGTAATTCTCCAGCTGATCCTGTATGTGCCACAGCTGTAGCCAGGCAGGCCAGGCACTACAGCGTACCTTCATGTAACCCTTCCTTGTCCCCCAAAGTCCTCGGGCGGTGAACATGCCTTTGGAATTAGCCAGAGAGCCATTAGTGACGACGTCCCTGAGCTCCATACGGAGGAATGTCTTGCTTTCACTGGCAATATCAGAGGAGGTCAGATGGGAGAGAGACAGCGAGAGCTGGGCCCCATTGGTAATTAAATAGGGGCTCATGGTCAGGTGTGATGTCACACATAGTGCTGTCTTCAAGCCATTAGCTTATTGCTTTCCGCGCGGCTCAACGTGCCAGGGAACGCCTCGTGATAATCTCTCTTAAACACCTTCACTTAGGAAGCAGCTAGCCACCGAGTTGGCTAACTCTGTTGTTGTTCTACCTAAGTTGCTACTTCTAATACTACTATTACTAATGCTACTGAGACCACTACTACTATTTTTAATGATACAACTAGTACTACTATTACTAATGCTACTATGACTACTACTACTATTACTAATGATACAACTACTACTATTATTACTAATGCAACTACTACTACTACTACTATTACTACTATAACGAATGCTACTACTACTGCTCCTATTACTATTACTGCTTCTTGTGCATGAGACAACAGCTCTGTATCATTCCTCTAATCACCACTTATTGATTTTTTTTATCGATTGGGCTACGCTGTTGGGATTGTTGTTGTTGTTGTTGCAGCTGATCACAGCATTTTGTTGTGAAATGGAAGTGTGTAGGGTCAACACACACACACACACACACACACACACACACACACACACACACACACACACACACACACACACACACACACACACACACACACACACACACACACACACACATTTGACCTCCACACTGCTTGTATTTGCATTTTATGGACTTATGCCTGAGTAGAGAACTATAAAGCATCCCTACTAGACACATTGATTACCTTACCTCTGCCAACCTCTTATTAAATCAAACTATAAGTCCTAGGCATTGATTAAATATACAATTTTTGAATCAAGATTATAAATCACACTTTAACTCCTAGACATTGATTGACTAACCCCTGCTTGAATTAAGTTAATAAATCAAACTATAAATCCTAGAGATTGATTAAAAAACCTATTTTTAAATCAAAAATAATAAATCACAAGATAAATCCTAGACATTAATTAAATCAAGATAATCAATCCAACTATAACTCCTAGATATTGATTAACTTACCTCTGCCTTAATCAAGTGTTTCAAGCGTAATTGAGTAATTGAGGAGCTAACACCTTATTTCCACGAGTTTAGTGATAATAATCGTTTTGTAGTCTGACCATATGAAATATGGTTTTGAATTCCCTTTTATTGATCATGGGGCTGTCTGCGGAGAAGGCCTCGTGCTTGATCGATGCGATATTAAAACCCGTGACCTCACCCCTTTCCCTGCGTCGTGTTCATCCTGACGTTATGTTGGTCCGGATCGATGTCCCCTACTCATGTGGTGTCCCCCGTCTCCCTCCCTGCAGGGGCACGGGAGCACTCCCACCGTTTCACTGCTCAACCTGGAGGAGACTGAACACATCATGGAGGTAACCACATTCACGGCTGCAGGGAATGGGAATCGCCCTGTTTACGAAAACACATTTCCAAAATATCCCCCGTTAATGTCGTCTTTCTCCCTTTTTTTTAAGAACATTCCTATTTGATAACCCTAAAAATAGGACAAAATTAGTTTAGCTGATTATTTTTTTAAACAGGAAAAAAATAACCATTTGAGATGAAGTTACCTTTGCTGTGGTTGCCGACTTGTGGAAGGTGGCTCAACTTTCAATCAGTAAAATCTGATCATGTTTCCCTACGACTTACCACCGGTGATACTTTAATTTACTCAGTTAACGCCCTAAACATCCAGCTGTCATTAAGCCCACTCGAGCCTAACCATAAGAATTTCCGCGCAAGAAGACACAGAGAGAACCATACTTCCCATCACCATGACAAACCCCAGAGCACCTCTTTCCATCCTCACTCCCTCCGTCTCTCGTTCCTCAGGTGAGCCCGGCCACCCAGAGAAGGATCCGGGCGTCGCTGTCCGACCTGGACACGGAGGAGGCCATCGAGATGCTGACGGTACGCCAGCTGAAGGAGATCCTGGCCCGCAACTTTGTCAACTACTCGGGCTGCTGTGAGAAGTGGGAGCTGCTGGAGCGCGTCCACCGACTGTACAGAGAGAACCTGCAGAACAGGAAATCCAGTAAGGACCCCCCCCCCCCAGTGGGTGCACCCCGTTATAAATGCACGCATATCGCAACATTTATATTTACATTTAGGGCATTTAGCCGACGCTTTTATCCAAATGGACTTACAATAAGTCAGAAGAAAGGGAAACAATGTAATGCTGTCAGTACAGTAAGGATGTATCATTTACATAGATCCAAGTGCCAAGCACTTGGATCTTACAATCGTTAGGTTAACCCATTCCCTGTATACAACAAAGATAGCTAGGATAAGATGCTGCCCGATGCTAAGTACTATTTTGAAGTGCAAGGACGTACAACATGCAATAAGTGCGTACATTAAGTGTCAGGACGTACAATAACAATAAGTGCTTAAGAGAAGTGTGTTGGGGTAAGGGGTGAGGCTATGCAGAGTCTAGGTAAACTCTGAACGTCGCTAGATCGTGACCTGAGATGTTTTTCTCTCTTCTAGTGGAGAATGTCAGCAACCCTATAACAGCAGGTAAGAGTCTTTACCCTGATTATTTTGTTAAATATTCAATCAAACGTTATTTATTAACTGAAAATAATTATGCAGTATTCTATATGGTGGAGTCGTTGAAAGTTGTGTATTGCTGCAGAATAATAATTATTGTTTGTATTTTTCTTCAAGTTGTAGCCTATCCCCCATCCATCTGCAACAGTGGCGTTGGAGGTAAGACCATGGGTCTAAAGGCCTCCCCCCGCTCCTCTCCTGGCACTGACACACTGTGCTGTAAAGTTGTTGTAATGCATCTAGTCTATATTGTAGAGGAGCCCATCCCAAAGTCCTCCTGGATATAAACGTAACATCATTCATTATATAAGGAGCTTCCTGCTCATTTCCTTCCCACTTAGTAATTGAATTCCCCGGACACTCTCCGACTTTGTGTCGAGGTGCTGGTCCTCTTTTGTCTTTCATTGCATCTCAAAGGACCAAAGCCGTTACATACCACCATGTCATTCATTTACAACGTCTTACCAATCTCTACAGAGTCGGTTAAGACCCCTCCTGCCTTCGTCTTTATACTGGAGCTGTCTTGAAGCTTTAGTATTTAAAGCTTTTAGTCTTTAGAGCTAAATCACCACCCCATTCCTATTCACCACCCAGTCATTTAGCAGAGGCTTTTATCCTTCACTGCTTGCAAGTGAATTGAAATGCATGTCATGACTGAGCCTTTCGGGTATAAAGGCTTTTTAGCTCGAGCATGCCTACAAGAAACACCCGGTGACATCGGGGATTGCACCCCAGTCCCTTCCGACCCCCTAGCCACTACACCATCACATAAAATGCCTTTAAGGTTTTTGCACCATCTTCCTGGAATAACCTGCAGGGGCAGCTGAAGCTTCAGGACCTATTAACTCTCAGTGAATTTAAAGCTGTTGTTAAGAGTTTGACATCGGAATCCATTGGAAACTGCAATTGTTTTTGTCAATGATCTTTATGTATTATCACTATTGCACTTAGTATTGAACTTGTATTTTGTCTTGTGTTTTATGTTGGAACTGTGAACTGCAGTCCATCTTGGACAGGTCCCTCTTGTATACAGATTTTAATCTCAATGAGACTAACCTGGATAAATAAAGGATATGATAATGATAATAATAATAATAATAATAATAATAATAATAATAATAATAATAATCATGCAGTGCCCCCTCTTTGAAATGAAAAACGACAGCTCTGGCCCTCCCCCCCTCCCCTCCCTCAGACGGCGTGCGCTCTCCGCTGGCGTCGGACGAGAACCTGTGTCGCATCTGCATGGACGCCGTCATCGACTGCGTGCTGCTGGAGTGCGGTCACATGGTCACGTGCACCAAGTGCGGCAAGCGCATGAGCGAGTGCCCCATCTGCAGGCAGTACGTGGTGCGCGCCGTGCACGTCTTCAAGTCCTAGGCCGACCGAGCACAAAACCCAACCCCAAACGGGACAGAAGCGGCCGCCGCTACCGCCGCCACGCCACGGCGTCGTCGGACCCCCCGGGGGTCACACGTTGAAGCCGTGAGCTGATTGGTTAGAATTAGCATGTCCACTTGGTCCAACCCCAACCCCCCACACTTCCCTGATCTCTTAGGGTTTGGGGCGGATGAAACGAAATTGCCTAAAGATCATCCCCTTGTTTTTTGTTTGTTTTTCTCAACTGATTCCAAATCTATTCCCAGTTCCGCTCACCCTCTCCTCCATTCCTACTGGCCGACACTGCAGTTGACTGTCATTGGCTGTCCTGGGACACCCCCACTTTTTGCTCGTCAGTCTCTGGAACAGTCGGACCTCACGCCACTGTACTGTGGAAGACGCAGCGCCGCGTTTGGGATCTCACCTCTGTTGTTGTTCTAGATGACACGTCCCCATGGGACAATTGAAGTGGATCTGTTGTTGTTGTGGTTGTTGTTGTTGTTGTTGGCGAGGAGAAGAGGACAACGGTATTCCCGTGGGTTGGATGGAAGTGGACATAGTTTACACGTTCATGTCCACTCTGTGTGCCCCCTTCCCCCTCTGTGTTGTCCAAATGTTTCAATATAAAAAACGGCGACGCACACTTGTGTGTGTGTATGTGTGTTTCAAACTGTCATGTGTCTAGACTTGAATCACCATGTACCCGGTGAGGGCCAAACTCCATGCCTTCAGACAACTAACATTTGTAGTTTCTTTGTACGTTTTCCGATATATGCATCTCATGACCAGCAAGCACCATAAGATAGTTGATATGTGTTTATATTTATTTTTATTTAAACCCTTTGGATTCAATCTCGTCAATTCCTTTTTTTCTATATGCTATTGCTCAGTTAACTATGTTAATTAATGGTTAATCTGGTTAATTTAGCTTGATTGCTTTACATTGCGCTGTTGGTTCTCTTTCACAATTTATTTATGATCAGATCCCCTGATGTAAAAGCCTACGTTTTCTTTTTATTATTTTAATTTACACCAAGCAATGCCATCGTACTCAAGAGGTGTCTAAAGTATGTAATCTGTTTGTGTTGTCCATTCGTGTTTCCAAACTACTATCGGTATCAAAGTAGGTGCTTTTTAAAAATCCGTCTTCTGAGATTATGAATAATATCTATATTATAGTTTTTTTGTCATGTTGTCGAGATTGTCTCATACTTTGAAAGAGGGGGGAAGATTCCCCAACACCTGGTTTACGTTAACCTGTTTATGCAATTTTAAGATTTGTTTTTGTCATAAGATCAAGTTTACTTAAATGTTTTTTCAAAAAAAATTCTACTTATGACTTGCGGCATGTTGACATAAGACCAATGCTTATTTCTGTTGAGTGAATCGCATTGGTAGATCGGTGTTTACTGATAAGTTATTAAATGTATACGTTTTTTTCTTCGGGAGACCTATAACATGTTTTTCCAATGTTGAATTAGCATAGAAGATAGAAGAAAGAAAAAAAGAAACAAGCATCAGAATGTAGACGAGATGGGTTTGTTGCCGTTATGTCATGCATCGCATTTTTTCTGAGGCGACATCGGAAAATTGCATCAGATGCTTTTTTCGTTTTCCCGTTAGTTCCGTTCCAAGTCCACTACAAAAGGTGACTACTTGTCCAACAACGCACAGTCACTGTGTTAGCCTGTCTGTCCCTGCTGCTGGTCCTCCAAGATGTCACTCGTGGGCAGCTATGACGCGGTGGAACAAACCTCATCAGCACTGTCTCATGCTCCAGGATATTTATATTTTGGAAGGTGGAACATTTTATTTTGTTAAACAAGAGAAAAAAATGATTTATTAGATTCAAATAATAAATACAATACTTTAATCCAGCCAGGAGAAATGGTGCTTTGTCTTTATACCAACCTTACAATTCACATATTCAAGAGTTTACTTTTAATTTTCTATATTTTTTTGTGGAAAACACCCAAAACATATAGCTGGCACATGGCCAAATTGCCAAACTATTATTCAAATTATTCATGCCACGGTTTTGGGAATAGAAACATGAATGGGAAACTATTGATATAATAAATAAACAAAAAACAGAAACCCTTAGTTAACTAAGCGTAGACATTGGTAAAAAGATATCTTGGGTAGTGTTTATTTCTTCATAAAACTTTATGCATACATTATATACCACTCATTCACATAGATGCACTATATTATGTTATACCATTCATTCGGATAAATGTCTTCTAAAACATTATGTAACACTTATAAAACTATTCAGCAGACATGACTACATTTATTAACCCCTTCACCTGTTCATAACTCAAAAAAGATATTCCAGTTAAGGAGGTAATTGTAGTCGCTAGTCTTCCATCAACCTTGAACAGAAATAACCACAGCTAGAAAACAACAGTCATAAACATTATCAATGCTGTTATAAATGTCGAATCGTTTACAGATTTGTGTAAAAAACAAGATAACCTTTAAAAGTGAAAATAACGCAATGTGCTTTAACAAATGTTTGTTATTAGATAAATCAGTGCCTTTTTTATTGCCCTGCCTTAAATTAGTATTACTCTGTAAGTGTCCATTATTTAACATTGCAAATTTGGCTTACAAGTGAACAAACTTTGGAAAATAAGCACCGCATAAAAAAAAGTATTTTATCAGCAAAAAATATCCTTGACAAATAAAAATCTAAATCAGTGATGAAAGTCTATAAGAAATTTTAACAACATAAAGTAATAATTATAGTAATTATTAATTACTATTAGGTACAACAGTGCATCAAATATTGCACATAAAAGATATGAAATACTTTCTGATACAAAAATATTTTTTTTCAGCAATGCAATAACCTTGCATTAGAACAGTTAACTCTATGCACAACAAAACGCACATACATTGTCATTCTGTAATACAATATAACAAAGAAAAGCTGGAAAGGTGCAGAGGTTTTAGGAATACAAACGACAAAGAAACATCCAAACCAATGGATGCTGTTCTAATGTTTCTATTGTTCCAGTGATCTAGCCTGGGTTAAGATTCTACCCTAACCCTGTTCCAGTGATCTGGCCTGGGTTAAGACTCTACCCTAACCCTGTTCTAGTGATCTAGCCTGGGATAAGATTCTACCCTAACCCTGTTCCAGTGATCTGGCCTGGGTTAAGACTCTACCCTAACCCTGTTCCAGTGATCTGGCCTGGGCTAAGACTCTACCCTAACCTTGTTCCAGGCTATGCATCAGGGATCCAAGCTGCCTGTGTTAAGTACGTATCCTGGCCGAAATGGCACTGCTACTCAGGTTAAATAGTACATACTACCACAATGCATGCGTATTGTAGGACGGCCTCTAATGCCGCGTTTCCACTGCAGGGTGCGGAACGGATCGGTTCGCAAAGGTGCGGTAGGGAGGGGGCGGTATAGCCCAGCTCAGTTCTGAGGTCGCGTTTCCACCGCCGACAGTACCCTTTAAGGTAGACCGGATGTCGATCGCCACGGCAGCTACGTAAACATCGTAAACAACGTCTTCCTCCCCAAGAATGCAGACGAACGTCTCCACCTCCTTGTTCGCCCAAGCAAGTGTTTTACGCGACATGTTAATTGTAAAGAATAATACCTCGAGGCTACTGTTTGTTTGTTTTTATCCCCACGTCGCCCGGAAGTGATGATTCTGTCGACCAAGGGGGTGTGTAGCTAGAATTTCCAGGGACCCTTTCAGGCGTCTCGTCTCGTTTTCAGTACCCCAACGGAGGAGTACTGAAAACGAGGCCAAAACGGGTACAGCTAAGTCTGGGTCATGCCCACTTTTGGCGGTGGAAACGCAACCCGTACCGCACCTTTGCGAACCGATCCGTTCCGCACCCTGCAGTGGATCCGCGGCATAAGAGCCATTTCAACATACACCCATTTGTGACACCACAAGGTGGGAGCGTCCACTCAGACTTAGGACGGATGGGTGGTCCCTCCCGACTTGTGACATCACAAGGTGGGAGGCCTCCTAGCCCCTCCGTACCCGTTGTGATGTCACAAACGGACTGATCGTGAAAATGGCTCATGGCGACTCATCCAAATGACCGGCTGTAGAAAAACAAGTCCCTCCTCCTCCTGC
This sequence comes from Gadus morhua, assembly GCF_902167405.1. NCBI lineage: Eukaryota > Metazoa > Chordata > Actinopteri > Gadiformes > Gadidae > Gadus > Gadus morhua. The sequence continues at coordinate 12,823,943 of NC_044051.1, read as the reverse complement.
CGACTAGCTGATCCGCTGCAGCAGCTTCTCCTCCCGCAGTCCGAACGGCACACTCACGGACATCTCGGCGATGAAGCGCTGGCAGCCCTCCCTGGTGACCAGCTTGCAGTAGCGCAGGTCGATGTGGCAGATGCTGCCGCAGCGCTTGAAGTACGCCAGGCACTGGTCCGTGACCCTGTTGCAGACTACACACATAAGAAATGAATATATATATATATATATTTACATTTACATTTAGGGCATTTAGCAGACGCTTTTATCCAAAGCGACTTACAATAAGTACATTCGTCATAAGAAGTGCATCATTACAACGCTGTCGGTACAGAAAGGATGTTCATAGAACCAAGTGCAAGTACAACAATCGCTAGGCTAACCAATTCCCCGTGTTACAGCAATGATAGCAGCTACTGCAGTCGCTACACGGTTAAGTACTATAATACAATACAATACAATACAGCACAATACAATACAATGTACAATGATGGCCAGAAGGGGGAGGGTGGCTATGCAGTGTCGAGGTGGACTCTGAACAGGTGAGTCTTGAGTCTTTTTCGGAAGATAGTGAGCGACTCTGCGGTCCCGAGAGCGGCAGGGAGCTCGTTCCGCCACTGAGGTCCCAAAACCGAGAAAACGGTAAATGTATATATATATATTATATATATATATATATATATATATATATATATATATATATACAAGGTATTGGGGATTAAGGGGTAGGAGGCCTAAATATATAGTATAGGGGTAAGAAGGGTTTAGGAGTACCCCCTAAACAAGGTATAGGGGTAAGAAGGGTTTAGGAGTACCACCTAAACAAGATATGGGGGTAAAGGGCTCTTTATGGTTCCACGTTCACGTAACGCAAGGGTGACCCCTTACGTCCTTGCGGACCCTCCTTGCGTCCACCACAAGGGCCTGACGTGCGCCTCTCAAAAATCATAACCTTCCCTCGAGGCGACGCAGCAGCAAGGGCTGTGATTGGTCCGCTTACTAAACCCCGACGCAGACCCATAAACGTTCACGACTGCGCCAAAGCGTCTGATTGGTCATTGCGTTGCGGGAACGCGGGACCATAATCAGCCCTTTAGAAGGGGTTAGGAGTACCCCCTAAACAAGGTATAGGGGTACGGAGAGCTAGGAGGCCTCAAAAACATATAGGGGTACGGAGGGGCTGGGAGGCCTAAACAAGGTACAGGGGTACGGAGGGGCTAGGAGGCCTAACAAGGTACAGGGGTACGGAGGGGCTAGGAGGCCTAAACAAGGTACAGGGGTACAGAGGGGCTAGGAGGCCTAAACAAGGTACAGGGGTACGCCTAAACAAGCACCTTTCCTACCTTATCAACCCTAACTGACCCTTCGACTGTACCATCAGCGATATATCGTTTCTCTTTCTCCTGACTAATGTAGTTATTGTAAGTCTGCTAAAAGCAATCCTAAATGTAAATGTAAATGTTACCACTAGAGAGCACCAAACGCACTGGTTGATAATTAAATGAATTAAAGGTCTATTTGAAAAGGGACAGATGCAGAAACATTGATAAGTTTTTATACATTTCAAGTGGTCTGGTAGTGAGTTCCATCATTTTGCGGTGACTTATGTGGTGCAATCCTCCCCCTAGCGACCCCTACTGACCCTAGACACACTCTGCCCCACAAGCAGCCTGAGCTCATTCCTCGTGTGCTGTGGTGCGGTGTGGTGTGCTGTGCTGTGCTGTGCTGTGCTGTGCTGCGGGGCGGTGTCTCCTCACCCGCGAGGCTGACGTGCGTCAGGGAGTCCCTTGTGGCGGTGCCGGCGGCGGTCAGCAGGTTGACCGACTGGTCGGTGACGTGGTTGCAGTAGCTGAGGTCCAGCAGGGTGAGCGCCGGCATGTGGAGGATGAGCAGCCGCAGCGTGGCGTCCGTGATGTCCAGCCCCGCCAGCCGCAGCTCCTCCACGTTACGCAGCCGGCTCCGGCTGTCACTCTGGCCTGGGCGGAGGGAGGAGGAGGAGGAGGAGGAGGAGGAGGAGGAGGAGGAGGAGGAGGAGGATGTGATGGAGAAGGAGGAGGAGGAGGTGATGGAGGAGGTGATAGAGGAGGAGGAGGAGGAGGAGGAGGAGGAGGAGGAGGAGGAGGAGGAGGTGATGGAGGAGGAGGATGTGATGGAGGAGGAGGATGTGATGGAGAAGGAGGAGGAGGAAGTGATGGAGGAGGTGATGGAGGAGGTGATGGAGGAGGTGATAGAGGAGGAGGAGGAGGAGGAGGAGGAGGAGGAGGAGGAGGTGATGGAGGAGGAGGATGTGATGGAGGAGGAGGATGTGATGGAGAAGGAGGAGGAGGAGGTGATGGAGGAGGTGATGGAGGAGGTGATAGAGGAGGAGGAGGAGGAGGAGGAGGAGGAGGAGGAGGAGGAGGAGGAGGAGGAGGAGGAGGAGGAGGATGTGATGGAGAAGGAGGAGGAGGAGAAGGAGGAGGAGGAGGAGGAGGAGGAGGAGGAGGAGGAGGAGGAGGAGGAGGTGATGGAGGAGGAGGGGGAGGAGGGGGGGTGGTCAGAGGAGGAGGTGGATGGGGGAGGGAGGAGGAGGAAGGGCGTAGGGGTTGGTTGGAGGAAGAGGAAGTGGAAAAAAGGGGTTGAGAGGTTGGAGTAGGATGAGGTAGTTGGGAGGAGGAGAAGGAGGAGGAAGAGATGGAAGGGAAGGAGGGTTGGGGGGTGGATGAGGAGGAGGAGGAGATGAAGGAGAAGGACGAGGACAGGAGAAGCAGGGGCAGGAGAGGGAGGAGATAGGAGAAGGTGGACATAACGAGGAGGACAGGAGGCGGAGGATGGGGGGGAGGAAAAGAAGATGAGAAGATGGAGATTACAGTATTTATCTCCTATTTGTTCCCAAAAAAAGTGCTTATTCTGCTGTGTGATGCATTAAAACATAAATGTTGTTGTGCTGTATTACAGTCCAATCATAACCCTATCACAGGTCATGTAGCTCGTGTTGTAAAGCTGTTGTTAAGCACCTGGTCTGCTGTCCGTGGGGGGGGAGAGCAGGTCTCTCATCTGGGGGTCGGCGAGCCCCTCCACCCACTGGACGTCCAGGGTCCTCAGCAGGGGGCCGCTGGAGGTGCACAGGGCCGACGCCGCCGCCCACGAGCACCCAGACAGCAGCAGCACCCTCAGACCTCACAGCACCCAGAGACAGGCTGTAAGAACTCATTCAGGAGGACTCGGAGCTCAGACCCCACGTTTCATGGGTTCAATGATCCTTCAAGCACCGCTACAAGCACTCATCCAACTGGATCTCGTTGGCCAAGACCAGGGAAGGAATTGAGGCATGCTTCAATCGTATCCATTTCATCAAAATGCTGTTCTACAATCTGAAACATTTTACACACAGAAAACGGCATCCAAAAGTAGCAGAAGCCTGTGGGTAGTAGAGATCAAGAGGAACCCAACTCTCCACCAGGAACCAAGTACCCCCCCCCCCCCCCCCCGGGCGTGGGTTTACCAGGCAGCCTGTGGATGAGCCAGCTGAGCTGGGTCTTGGAGATGTTGGTCCAGCCGAGGTCCAGGGCCACGGGCTGCCGGCGGATCACCCCGCTCAGCATCAGGGCGCTGATGGACCTGCAGCGCCGCACCTCCACACGCCGCCACAGCTGCTTGTCACAGCACCTGCACCGTACACCTCGCAGTGATCACCTCCTCATGGATCATCTCACTTCATATTGATAACCTTAATTCATAGTGATCACATCCTTATTGATTACCTTACTTCAGAGTGATCAATTTACTTAATTCTGATTACCTGACCTCATATTTGTTATCTTCATATTGATAACCTTAATTCATAGTGATCACATCCTTATTGATTACCTTACTTCAGAGTGATCTCCTCCATATTGATTACCCAACTTCATATTGATAACCTTACTTGATAGTGATCACCTTACTTAATATTAATTAACTTACTTCAAATTGATTGACATACTTCACATATATAATCTTCATATTGATAAGCTAATGTCGTATTGATAACCTAGCAGTTTAGTGAATACAGGTTCAGAGGTGTCCTATTAATGAGCTGGTAGGGGTTGAGCCACATTGCTCAAGCATGCCTACAGATCTCAGCGTTCAAGAGCCACCACATAACCCTGTCCCTGTCCCACACCTTCCACCCCTACCAACGGCCACTGAATGCCCCCCTATTGCCCCCTATTGCCTACTGCAGTTGATGTGTTCGCGGGTGCAAAGGCTTAGTTATGGTTCCACGTCGACGCAACTCAAGGTGGTTTACGGACCCATTATGTCCTTGCAGACCCTCCTTCCGGGCCCCTGCAAGGGCCTGACGCGCGCCTCCCAAAAACCGTAACCTTGCGTCGAGGCGACGAAGCAGCAAGGGCTGTGATTGGTCTGCTCACGACGCAGAACCAAAACAGGGTCACGACTGCGCCGAAGCGTGGTCAATCCGTCGACGTGGAACCATAACTGAGCCTGGAGTGGTCAGGTGCACCGGACTGACGTCTCACCATCGGTTCCAGGTCTTGCAGACGCGCATGCAGGTGCACAGCTCGCCGTGCGTGAGCTGGCCGAACACCGCCCTCCACAGCTCCCGCCGCAGCGCGTGCGTCCGGCCGTTGGCCAGCGGCAGGCGGTCCGGAGGGGGGCTGATGGGCGGCGGCCTGATGACGTGGCGCTCCGTAGGGGGGTGGAGCTTGTGCAGAGGGTGGGTCGGTCTGGGCGGGACGGCCGGGGGTCGACTGCAGCCCAGCGGGGGAGGGGAGAACCTGCCGGCGTCTTGGGTGGCATCCTGGCTGTGCAGCGCCCGCTTTGGTTGGTGTGGCTTAGGCTCCTCCCCCTCGCCCTGGGGTTCGCTCTTGATCGCCGGTCTGCGGCTCGGATTGGCCGAGGCCTCTTCCGCTTTCACCGTCCTGCCGCCGTGATTGGTCAGGATCGGCTGGGGGTCCGGCGGTTCCTCCGTCTTAATCGATCGGCAGCTGCCATCGGTCGACGGCTTCACCCTCTTCGGCGGCCTTCGACCGCGATTGGCTGACGTCGGCGTTGGGGGCGGGGCCAGCCCGGGGTTGATCTCCGGGTTGAGCTCCTTGCTCAGCTCCCTGCTCAGCTCCTTGTTGGGCAGACGCCGGCGCTGGAGGCGGCCCTTGAGGGGACCAGGGCCCCGCCCCTGGCCGCCGATGGCCTCGCTGGGCCCCGCCCGAGAAGCGCAGGAAGAGGAGCGCCAGTCGCTCACTCTGGACGCAGCTGTGGGCGGGACCTTGATTTTGACCTCTGCATCGCCCGGATTGACTTCCTGTTTGACGGGTTTCTCCTCTTCTTCCTCGCCCTGTGGGCCTCCTTCGTCTTCGTCCGTGGCGGGTTCCTTCACGTGAGGCGGGTCCCGGTACCTGTCCTGTTTTGCGAGGAACTCCCCTTGGTCGCCGGAGGGTGCGTCGCCATAGTCACCGTCGTCGGGTTCCGTTTTGATCTGCCGGAACAGCGTCAGGGTGCCAGAGTTGTCGGGCTTTGAAGGCCTCTTCTGGGAGGGGAAGGGGGATTAGTTTGCTTATGGCTTTTGGGATCCTCATGTTTCGCACAGCGAGTGCCTGAAGCCAAAGATCACTATTGTTTGACACTACTGTGAAACTGAATACATTATTGTTATTATCTGGGATCAACAACACCTGTTTAGAAAGACAACAAGAGGTTAGATAAATAAGCATGCGTGTGTGTGTGTGTGTGTGTTCGTTTACTCACCTTCTTCTTGATGACATCTTCATCGTTTGTGTCGAACAGCTTCCTCTTCTTCCTCAGTGGGTTGCCCTCAAGCCTCGGCCGGGGCGCCCCTTCTAGTGACATCATGGGAGTCCTCTTCCTCACAGGCTCCTCCCCCTCTGGTGACATCCCAGGAGTCCTCTTCCTCACAGGCTCCTCCCCCTCTAGTGACATCCCAGGAGGCCTCTTCCTCACAGGCTCCTCCCCCTCTAGCGACATCATAGGAGGCCTCTTCCTAACAGACTCCTCCCCGTCTGGTGACGTCACAGGAGGCCTCTTCCTCACAGGCTCCTCCCCCTCTAGTGACATCAGAGGAGGCCTCTTCCTAACAGGCGCCTCCCCCTCTGGTGACATCATGGGTGGCCTTCTCCTCACAGGCTCCTCCCCCTCTTGCGACATCATGGGAGGCCTCTTCCTCACAGGCTCCTCCCCATCTTGCGACATCACAGGAGGCCTCTTCCTCACAGGCTCCTCCCCCTCCTCCTCATCATCTTCTTCCTCCCCACTACCTCCACTGCGCTTCTTCAAGCTGTCCTTCCTCTCCCAATCCCCCAACATCTTCTTCACGGAAGGCACCTCTCCGCCGAACACGTACCCGGCGGTTGCCGTGGCGACGTCGGCGTGGGGGTCGGGCTCCTCCTCCTTGATGTCCCGGAGGTCGAGGCGCGGCTCTCTGAGCAGCGACCCGGGCAGGTTGGACGCGTACTTGAACCCTGGACCCCTCTTTTGCTTCAGGGCCAAGGATAAGGAAACAAAGAACAACTTTATACCTTTATGTTAGGGTTAGGGTCAGGGTCAGGGGTCAGTGGGGATACAGGGTTCCACCTCTACCTGAGCTGTCACCTTCACACACACCAGCAGTCAACAATTGATCCCGTGAACGCTCACCACACCACATGAAGAGAGAAATGAGAGGAAGAAGAAGAGATCATTCACTTCCCACTCTGTTGCTTACTTTCCCACTTTTTCCAGCATGGCTGCACTTGGGGCATTCCCAGCAGTTGGGCAGCTCGTCGTTGACGACTCCGCCCGAGTCTTTCACCTGAGCCGGGAATCACAACAAAAGGAAGCCGTCAACCGAAACGGTCATGGTTTGGGCTGGGACACACACTAAGAGATCTGAAGGGACCCGGCCGGACACACCTTAGGTGGGTGTGGACGTACCTTCAGGCAAGCGGGGTGGAGGATCTCGTTGCAGATGGAGCATTCCATGAGCATGAGGCTGACCTTGTCCTCCTCGGCCTCCACCGTGTCCTCCTTGCCCGCCTCACCGCAGACCAGACACACGGCGGTGTGGGGCAGCACGGGCTGGGGGGGGGGGGGGATGAGGGGCGCAACACAGGCACCACCACGGGTTAGCTGCTGTGCTACTTAACACAGACTGTGGGAGGGTTAGGGTTCTAAAATGTGAGCTGTGTGTGTTTATGTATATACGTGTATATATATGGGTATATTGTGCATGTATATGGGTATATATTTGGATGTATTGTGTATATATATGTCTCCCTCTCTCTCTCTCTCTCTCTCTCTCTCTCTCTCTCGCTCGCTCGCTCTATTTCTGTGTGTGTGTGTGTGTGTGTGTGTGTGTGTGTGTGTGTGTGTGTGTGTGTGTGTGTGTGTGTGTGTGTGTGTGTGTGTGTGTGTGTGCGCGTGGTGAACCCACAGCGATGCACTGCCTCATGATGCAGGACTGCTTCATGCGGCCCGGCCCGCCAAACTTCTTCATGTCGTTGCAGAAGTGACAGGCGCCGCACTCGCTGCGCGTGCACGCCTCGCAGCGGCGGCAGCGCGTCCGGCGCCTCCGGGAGCCCGACGCCGCGCGGCCCGCCGGCAGTTTGACCACCGGCGACGCGGGAGAGGCGGCCATCTTGGGTTTGGGGCGGTTGGGCGTCGGCGGAGCCGGAGGCTAGAGGGATGGAAAGAGGGAGCGGGTTGGGAGTGTGTGTGTGTGTGTGTGTGGAGTGGACTGACAGAGTGGAGTTGGGCTCCATCAGGGTTGGGTTCGTTAGCCAACGATCTAGGGGATGCTAACTGTTGCTGACCTGTGGAACCCTAGCACCACAACTTCTAGTTATTTGATGTCTTTAGCTTCTAGTTTTTGTGCTTCTATGTCTGAAGCTTCTAGTTGCTGTGAAACTATGTCTATGTTTATAGCTAGAGCCCAGATTACATTTGGAGCAACCCGCAAGCCTTGTTTGAAAAGAAAGTCCAAAAAATTGGAGATGAAAAATACAACTTCAAATCTGTCAGAATCATCATTAAAGTAAATTCAAAACCCACGAATGAGACGGAAATCCTGTTACCTTGGTGGTGGCAGTTGTCCAGGAGACCACAGGAACCCCACTGATCGCTAGTTTGGGGTCGTCATCTGCATGCTCTTTTAGGAGAACCTAGGACATTAAATGGTTTATGTTTTACTATTTCATCATTTCCCAGTCTTCTATCCAAAGCCACTTTGTGTGTTTTCTTTACATGTTATTTATGACTTCTCGCTGGGAACCTTAAGATAAAAAATCTAAACCGTTCTGAAACCGTTACGAAAACACCCTAACAACTAGACTATTGCTTCCCCAAATCTAGTGGAGGTGCACCACATGGTGTTATCATTCTGACCCTGTTTGTGTGTTTCTCCCCTTGAGGGATGCGCCCAAGCCGTGCGTTAAACCACTCCTAGGTAAAGAGGACACGAGCGCCCATCTGCACTAGATAAAAAACAACTTCAGTCCCCAGCAGGAAGAGATTAAAAAAAGATGCAAGATGAAATCCCTACAAAGTCGTTTTGTAGAGTTCCACAGAACCGGCATCCAAACCCAAAGCAATCATAACTGCTATCAGGACTGTTCTTCTATCAGGGGAAGCTGGGTTTGAATGGTGGTTCCAAACCCAGCTTCCCCTGATAGAAGATCAGTGCTGCTAGGCACCTAGCATGACTGATAGTAACGACTAACAGGAAGTGCATTCCCAAGAGAAAAAAAAAACTAACCAGGATTCCAAGAAATATTTTAGCGCCACAAATGCAAATAAATTAAAATAAAACTCACACAAATATATATGTAAGCGCATCGTGCGCTGTCGATTTCCGAGATATGGGTTGGAGGGGTCGTGCATGTAGCATTGAAGCACTGGTAGTCAAATGTTAGTGGCATCCCGCGCGGTGGCGGTCGGGCGCCCACGTACCTTCATGTGTTCCAGCAGCGCCTGTGGCTCCTTCAGCCCTTCGGGGACACACCTCTTGTTCTCCGGGAGGGCCTCCAGCTTGTCCACCAGAGCCTGGAGCCCCTCCAACTCAAACTCTGTCAGGTGGGTGTGTCGGCCGCGGGGCTCCGGGGCGCCGGGGCCACAGGGTCTTCCGGAGGGGTCTTTGGGGAACGCGGGCGTGTGGATGCATCTGTCCTCCTGGGAGTCTGCTTTGTCCCCCTCCTGGTGGTCCCCCGCCCGGGTCTCGTCCACGTCCCGGGCGGGGGGGTGCGAGGGGGGGCTCGCTGTGCCCATCTTTACCTCAGAGTCTGAGACGTTGGAGGAGAAGCATGGTGACGCTAGTCTAGGCTAACTAATGCACTGCAACATGCAGCAGGTCGAAGTCGATGACTTCCTGATACAATGACTGCAGTTGTTTTAGTCGTTTATGAGTGAAAACGCTTTAACCTGCTGCTTATAGCTTTAGAAATGTTTATATTAAGTTCACTGTAAATCAAATGCAGGTCCCTCTGGGCTCTGGGAACTTAATTGAACGTAACTTCCGGTGGACATTTTTGTAGGCATAATTCCTCAAAAAAAAACATTGAAAATGAAAATCAATAGATTAACTGACGGTGAAAACAGAAGAGCACAGTCTTGTTCCACTATCAATGAGTTCATGTGTGTTTCTTACCTTGAAGCGTGCGATCTTTGTGGAGCTCCTTGGAGAGGTAGGACTTCTTGGTCAGGCAGCAGACGTACCGCTCCAACACATACCAGCACATCTCGTGGTAAAACGGGTAGCGGAATTTGGAGTTCACCTGAGAATCAAGGATGGGAAGTGAATGCTAATAGCTATTCAATACACACAAGGTACACACCCACACTTTAAAGATCAGTTATACCTATAATAAATACTTAACTTCATTTTTGCCTCCCGTCCAATCCAAAATGTCACTGTAGAAAGTTGTGTATTGGTGTTTTGGTGTGGACAGGAACAAATACATTTCCTATACATGTGCTCATTGTATCTCTGTAGAAGGCTTTTTTCACCCATACTTGCTGTTGTAACCGTAATTGATCCTTGGGAAATTTGTCCCTTAAGCAAGGGGTTGTAGCTACCCAGGCATAACATCCCTTTATACAGTGCCGGGACTGAAGGAAATTGGAGTCGATTAACTTTCATTGCTCAGTGATAAGCTGCAAGGCACCCATGCTATCTATAGCACCTTTCACACATGCAGTCTGTCCCATTAATGTTCCAGTACACTCCTGCATGGAGTCATGTGTGAATGGGAGCAGGGTTCAAAATCCTAGAAAATCTTTGCTGATAATTTGCCACCTCGAGACCTAGCAACATGTCCCCAACACTGCCGGTACAGCAGTGTTGGGCGGGCGAACCAATCACAAGACCCCGCTGAGGACGTAGCTGCATGTGTGAATATTGAAAATCACGAGCAGTGCCTTAAAGGTTATCCCAGTCATTTACCGGGAACTATGTGTGAAAGCTGCATCTTAAAGCAACAGGTGTTAATCTCGCTGCTTAGTCTTTCAAAAGTGCCGCAAACAAAAGTCCGCTATCAGGCTCTTACCTTCGTCCTGTTCTCTATCTCATAGATGCTGAGCTGCATGGGAATGTTGAAGCTGTGAAGGATGTTTCCTCCGAACACCAGGGTATCCTCGGGGGTGTAGACAGCATGGATCCATCCTGTATGTCAAGGGAAGACAGTGAATATAATTCTGGTTAGATTAATATTTTATTATTATTATTATTTGCTGCTAGGCAGTGTTCTTCTTTGCCTTTATTATTACTTTATTATTCTCTATAAACTTTGGATCTTATTAATTATTCAAATGTTTTTTATATTTATGTATTTATACTGTTACTCCATTTAGATTTCAAACCTTTGAACCTTTGAAGAACACAAGCAAACCTTTCAGTTCCCCTGGGGATATACAAATGTTCAGTTCAACTGCGAGAGTAAACAAGTGTTCCTGTGCTATGAGGAAGGATAAGGGATTAGGGCTATTTGTTTATCACCTCAGGATAAACAACTGTTCAGTTCCCCTGAACGTGTAAACGAATGCCCCAGCCTTATGAGTCAGGATTAGGGTACGGGTAAACCTCAGGATAAACAAATGGTCCAGCCCAATGAGTAAGTGTTAACCTGAGGGGATGAAGAAGGTATTTCCCTGCTTCAGCTCCACTCTCTGGCACCCGTCAGCCCGGTCCCCCAAGAAGATGTCGCTCTGCTTGCCTGATAGCACCCAGTCCTCATAGAGGGCCAGGTTGTGAGGGGTGGGGGGCACCAGCCAGAAAACCTGGAGGTAAACACACACTGGAGGTCAATGTCACTTATTCTGGCCCTTAGGGTTCATTTACATAGAATCAGGCGTTGCGGCGATTACCGCAAACTGCTACGGCAATGTGGGGGCGTCAATTCAGGGCCCATTTGTGTGAGGTCATGTTGTGAACGTAAACCCCTCCTTTATGCAAGGGTTGTACAGCTCTGGAAAGGACAACACAGCAGCGATCTGTCTCTCTTCAATCTCCACTGTTGCTAGGTAAACATTGGAGTGATACAATGCTAACGTTACACAGTAAACAAGGTTCTTCTTTCCATGGGCATCTACCGTTCTTGCCAAAGCGGAGCGACATCGGTTTCCATTTCTCCAAAAGTTGATTCAGTTCCACTTTTTGTCCAGCTGCGTCTTCTTCGCAACCCCACTGGGCCCCCACCGCCTCATCTTAAACGCTTTACCCCCATTCAAATGAATGGTTGAAGTGGCATTTTTGCCAGTTGTGTAAACGCCACATTCCAGCATCTTTTTGACTAACGAGCCGTGACACATCCTATACAAGCTATTATATGTGCGGTAGATTGGGCGAACTCAAGTCTGATAATGTAAGTGAGTTGTATACTCGTTGATGCATTTGATACATATTTACGCCTTCTATCCCACTAGGTTCTTATCCTAAGGGTCAGGGTTCATAACCCTAACGGTACCTATCCCTCCCTCTATCTGGTCTCTACACCGATTTCAGCAGGATTGTTTAAATTAGTGCAGGGGGCTTGCTCGTCCTCTTCTCCCATTTACTCAGACATAACAAAACCTGATAAAGCTTGAGATGGACAGGAAAGGGCTTGTTGGATGTGGATTAAACGTGGATTAAAGTGTGCATCATGGATTGATCTATTTTCTTAACCAAATAGACACATTCAGTACTTAAGTAAGTATCAAAAAAAATTTACCTTTTTTCCCTTGAAGACGTGATACCATACCGAAGTCCCGCCGAAATCAATGTGGAAGTCTGTATAGCAGCCCTTGACACTCATCAGACAATACCTACAAACAATAACTCATTCATCTCAGTCATTATGTTCTAGTTATGAATAATTATTAGACATTATTAAAGCCAATTAAGCAGTTAACTGGTTTTAATTAAGGGCTTTTTATGTTTCAAATGTTGAAGTCCACGTACGCAAATCACTGCCACTTCATTTCAATACATTCAATACATTTATATTGTTTGCCTCGTTCTTCTAGATTTCCTTTCCTTACTTCAATGGACTAGTCCTTAATTATTACTCTCGTTCTTTTAGATTTCCTTTCCATTTCCTAGATCTCTTCAGACAATCAGATAAGACAATCAGAATGTAACTTGACAAAATAAATGTATAGAAACTACAGTCAGACCTGGTCAAATCATAGACCAGAATGTTGTGTATACTTTATATTTATCAAGTTAAATCTAATCCAGCAGTCCTTCAGGACTTCATGTTTTTTTTAGTGCATCAAAACCATGATGCACTGAAAGTAGGTCAACTGTGAACACCTTTAACTCTTTAAACTTATTGTGTGTTATTGTTGTATCATTGCTTCCTTGACCCCTGCATGTGTATGCGTCTATAACAATGGGCAGAGTGAACCAGAGGGAGGCAATTAAAGGGAGGATGCCATTACATCACAGTGGTAGCTAGGTCATTTCAACGTGCCCATGCAGTGATGCTACGGCTGCTATAGCAACCATTGTGCGCACTTACAGAGAACAAAGATTGTTAAACACACTTGCAATAGGGCAAGATATTGGCACTTCTTGCCAATATCATGTCATGAAAATCATTCAAAATAAGACAAACTCTCAACAACAACCACAAAGGGCTTAGCCAAGACTTGAAGTTTGCGACTTAATAAAGCGATTCCCAAAACGTACACACCTCTGCACTTTAGGGTACTTCATCTCTGAGATGACGTTGGTGGACTCGGTTTGTCTTTGCTTGAGTTCAGACGGCCACATGTTGTCCACCCAGTCCACTAGGTCCACCTGGGAAAGACAAAGTGGATCAACACTCTGTCTGTGAACAACCATACCGTCTGACGCTCATATCATAAGATACGAGAAGATCTGATGAGTTTAGGATATGATGATGTAATTTATCAATACCACAAACAGAGTGAGGGTGTCACCGTGGCAACTGTACAAGAGGATTCATAGGAATTAAAAGAGATGATACGTTTAAAAAATACTAAAGGAGGTGCACTGAGTGTAAACATTATTAAAGGGCCGCTCTGTTTGCATCATTGAAACTTGACCATCAGTCATCAATGGCGTTGATACTCTGAGGGACCTTCTCTGTTTACCACAGTAGGGCGTTTGATGAGGTGCTCCAGCTTGGTGTGGCTGAACTCTAAGCTGATGACGTTGAACAGTTTCTCTCGCTCTTTCTCCGGGGTCTCATAGTAGCGGACGAACTGCGCCATGGTCATCTCCGAGCCCTTCTGCGTGCTCACGTCCATGACGTCCACTGAGCGACGGCTGCCTGAGAAAGACGCAGAGCACTGTACTTATAGTCAATCAGGGATATTCACCTTAAAGTGTACGTCAGTGGGAAATAATCTGTGACAGTTGCTATCCGCACATTCCCCAGGGCATCCAATTCGGAGATATCGACAAAAAAAATCACTTTTAAAGTAGTATTTGATGGTTAATTAAAGTTTTAGTTGTTAAACTTCCATTATTATAGTCTTTATGACGGAGACTTATAATATCTGACTACAGTGAACCAATTTGTAAACCCTTTGTTGAACTAATGGCCCTTTGTTTGTCTTTGCATGCTTGAGAAACTAATTAAGTTCAGGTGTGGACTAAAACTGCTGTGTTGGGTCAATTGTCTTGTTTTACAATACCACAACTTTCATCAATCTCTCTTAGCCTATAAAACTTTGTTGTAATAGATCGGGAATCCACCAAATCATAATTGACACGGAAATGGTTATTCTTTCCATTTGTCCGTAGGTGTTGAAAATGTTACGACCATGAGAAATAGATCTATGGTCTATGGTTGAAACATACTTTGGACCATGAGAAATGGACAGAACACATTTTCAGAAAGAACTACTTACCAACTAAACCTTTAATTTCACTGACGGTAAATTCTTCGTCAGGCATTCTGTATAAGTTGAAACAAATCATAGACAGAAGATCAGCTTAATTTAGACCTACTGTATAGCCATTCGTTGCAATGTCATTATTAAACTTGTATTACCTGATCCCAAGGCCATCTTTGAGTTTGAATATAAGTGGGCTCCTTAGAGCTTCTCGCTGAACATATTCATAGGTGAAATCTGTGACAAAATAAGTTCATAAGTCCAATGCATTTTTAGAAAGCTAAAGTGTGTCATTTATTAGATATCATTGAATAAAAATGTAATAGCTGGTGTATTACCTTTGCCTTCCATCGCCTGGACAAAGTCTGCATTGTATCTATTACTGGCGAGTTTTTCCTCTAGACTAAATCCTCTGATGTTGACAATTTCCTCCACGTCAGAAAAGTCTTCGTTTTCATCGTACATCCTCCGGCAGATGGAGCGCTGCAATACAAAATAAAGCATGACAATAATGGGAAACATGGGAGACAGAACCCAAAGAAAGTCAATACATTCTTAGCGGATAACCATTTCATAGTCAAAAACCTCTTTCTAGATTTGAAAGACTACTGTGCTGTAACGTTGAGTTATGTCAAATGTCTCACATCTTTGTTGACAGACAATCATGCTGGCATAGTATGCTGGTGTAGTTATCCGTTATTACACCGAGGAAGGTTTGTTAGCCGTTTAAAGGAACCACAAAGTCCCTTGTTTTGATTCATGATTACAACTTGTGTGGTTCTTTAAAAGATTAATGTATCCAATTAACGTTAATCTTAAAACTCATGTACAACACACAGGACTGCCTTAGCTCCACCAAGGCTAACGCTAACCACCTTAAACAACAATGACATTAATAGGAATTTTAAAAACAACGTTGGTCTTAGCTCGGCTAAATAATGAGCTAGCCGTCTATGTGATGCTCATTACAGCTAACGCTAGGTTGTAGATAGGATGCTACACACCAGCTGGCGTCCAGATTCCGCACACGTTTCCATGCTCTGAGCCATCATCTGGCATGGGGGGCGGGGAGGGGGCTTCCACTGACTTTGAGGGGAGCAATATAAATCGCATTTACTTAAAAAAAATGCTTAGCACGCTTTCTGGTTCAAAACAACGGAACCATGTTTTTGTGGTATTACGTCACCGCACCAGGAGAACCATAACATTGTAGGACGACGTCACGGCTCCATCATTTCACTACTTCACACGATTGCACCTCCTAACAGGGGTTCGGTTTTTTTTTCCTCTATAGAGGAAGTCTGGCTTTATAGTCGTTAACCGGACATTGCAATTCATTTTAAAGCATTTCACACATGTCATCAAACGGAACCTTAAATTGTGCTTCACATTACATTCCTATATATATATTTATTTAACAAGTTTATTAATTAAGGGATGTCACTATCAGGAAGGGGGAGATAAAAGTTGTATATATGCTATTATATCCGTAAAGGTAGCATAACACAATACACTAGGTCTCTTTTGTCGAGCATAAGATATGATCATGTTTATCCCTGACATTGTGCACTTATAATATTGTAGGCTTTATTCTAGGCTTATTCTAACCGTAACCTGTCAGTAATAGCGGATGTTCTGGAGTCGCAGGGACTTGTGGGTAATCCAAGGTGCAGTTATCTACTGTCTACTTCAGTCGGTCCGCTGGAGAGTGAATAGAACAGTTAAAATAACATAGGAGGACCCTTATACCTTCGAAGTTCAAGTGGATAAATGTCACACATTTGACATGTGATTCCCCTTTGGTCGTGTATTGAACTAATTCACGTACATACATTGTTGCCGGGTCGCCCACGTAAACCTACCAACGCAATGAGTCTGAACGAGCATTCATTGCAAGCCCTGTCGTGGAGGAAGCTGTACTTGAGTCGAGCAAAACTAAAGGCTTCCAGCCGGACATCGGCTCTGCTTTCAGGATTTGCAATGGTAACGTAATGTCCGTGGCTCGCTGCAAAATTGCGAAAGTGGTCGTCAACACGGATAATAATGTTGTTTGTTTTTGTAGGTGGCAATGGTGGAAGTACAGCTGGACAACAGTTATCCTTATCCGCCTGGTCTGCTGATCGCATTCAGTGCCTGCACCACGGTCCTTGTAGCTGTTCACCTTTTTGCTCTTATGGTCAGTACTTGTATTTTGCCCAATATAGAGGCTGTCAGCAACGTGCACAACATCAACTCTGTGCAGGAGTCCCCACATGAGAGAATGCACCGACATATTGAGCTCGCATGGGCTTTTTCTACTGTCATAGGTACCTTGCTTTTTCTAGCCGAGGTGGTTTTGCTCTGCTGGGTCAAATTCTTGCCTGTCAAGAGCAAAGACTCTGCAAATAGTACTATTTCATCCGGGAGGGCTGCCGCCATTACTTCCACCTCTATTATGGTTCCTTTTGCTTTTATCTTCATTGTCTTTGCTGTGCATTTCTACCGCTCCCTGGTTAGTCACAAGACTGACCGACAGTTTCAAGAACTGGAAGAACTGTCTAATCTGACCAGGCTACAAAATGAACTGGACCACAGAGGAGATCCTTCTATCATGCAAGCTCCCAGCTCCATCTTCCCATAGATAAACTGACAAGCCTGGATGTGGCTTATCCATAGCCACGACATTTCATTTGTGAAGAGGCAGCCTAAGAAACTGCACACAAGTCGTCCACAGTGCTCTTAATTACCAGTAGAAAGTAAAATGTCTGAAGAATGAAACGACAAAACAATTAATTCCATTTTCTGTATCTGAACAAAGAATAGTCTTCACATTTATTACCTTAGCTGTCTTGCTTAATTACGGTTTTTTTAAGATGCCATTACTTATGTTATCATATGTTTAATATTGTTGCTATTTGCCACCCAATTCAGTGGTCTAATCTAATGCCTGCTGTATGAAAACGTCAAATTTGCCAAACGTTATGTTTGTTTTAAACACGTCTCTTTTCTTTTAATAAATAGTGGTTACCTATATGACATTTGATTTATACTAAATCTATGAATGCTATATTTTCCATATTTCAGTATTGTCATACCAACAAGGAAAATATATTTGGAAGAGGGAAACTATTGTAAAGTTTGTATATTTTTTACCATAAACTTTGACCGATGTTTTTGATAATGTATGTTGGCATAAAGTTCTATTCCTTGTTAACACATTTGATGAATTAATAAAAAGGCATTCAAGATCCATTGGAATTGTATTTCTATAACCTGATGTCTGATAACACAATTTAGAAGTTATGCCTTTGGCTGTGAGGGTGAAAATGTATATTTTGCATTGGAATTGCACATTTTGAATGTAACCAAAAACCGATACACTGAATCAACAGACTTTGTATTTTAGATGGTCTTTATTTATTTTTTGAGTTGCTTTGAGAAAACACTTTTCTCTGGCAAAAATATTTTGCCAGTCACATTTATCTCATGGCGTCCTTCAGACTGCTGCATTGAGAATAAGGCACTGACTTAATTCTAAAGACCAATGATTAAAATAACATTTTCACGAAGGTTGATTCTGCCTCCATCAAAACCGACTGTGCATCCAACAGCCCCACCTAAACACAAAAATGATTAACAATAATCAGAACAATGGGAAGTAGTAAGTTAAATACACCTGTTCCAACCAGTGGTTCCCACCGTACCTTTGGGAAGGGACTCTTGGATGGCATTGGAGCGTCATCTCTTCCGTAATCAGACAGTGTACCACATTTACAGACTCCGTCCACCCAGAGGCCTTTGTAAATCTGACCTCGCTCCCAGAATAGGAACCTTCCTTGGCCATTCTTCTTTCCGTCCTGCCAGCTGCCCTCGTATCGGTTTCCGTTTGCTTCAAGTAAAAAGAAACGCACCTTGACCTTACCGTGCGAGGTCACCACCAATCAACTACATATCATTCCATTTGAAGAGCTTGCCCTTACCCAGCTGGATCATCCCCAATCCGTGATGCTTGTCGTGAAGCCACGCCCCCTCGTATATGTCTCCGTTGTCATAGTGCATTCTCCCCCTGCCACTCCTCCGGCCATCCCTCCACTCGCCCTTATATACAGCCGTCGTGCTGTAGTAGTATGTTCCCTGTCCCTAAGGAGATTCATAGTATTCATGTGTTTCAAGGAGTGTCAATATAGTGCATTGTACAAAGGGAAATATGGTGCAATACATACGTGTTTTTTGTCATTTTTCCATTCACCAGAGTAGAGTCTTGCATATCGGTTGGTTTTTGGACATAGTTTGCTGAAAGTGCCATATCCCTCGCGCTTTCCAAGCTTCCAGTCTCCATCATAGAACGCAGCTGCCTTTTTCCAAATCTGAGTTCCTTTTCCTTTGTATAAATTCAATTTTATAGGTTAATTTCTATGCAGCCTTAGTGACTTCCTTTTATAATGGGCTATTTCCGTTTGCTAGCCTACACCTCTTACCTTGTTTCTTGTTGTCCTGCCATTCCCCGGTGTATTTATCTCCATTTACAGAATACACTGTGTTACGCTGTCCATTTTTCTGGGCCTTCGTGTCCCATAACTTGGCCAGGGGTTGGACTTTGTTGGTGTTCTTCAGAAATGGCATGCCTTGGGGTAGACCTACATGAATAACTTAAGATAGAGACATCATAGATTACATGCAATAAAAAAAGGACATGAGCTATGGGTATGACAGGAAAAATAGAACATTCAATCTATATTATACAGGCCAATTTGAAAGGCCATTTCTCTAACATTTATTTAAACCACCACTGAACCCCCCACACTATTTGCACCCATGGGTAAGGCTGTATATGTGCAGGCAAAGTTTCAGTTTGAGGATCCCATCCTATTGTAAGTTTTTCCTCGAACGGTTTTCTTTATCTTTATGGCTAATCCATAAACTCTCAAGTGTTTACCCTATTATTATACTCTTTTGAAAAGCGCATGTGTCTGATTGGACTGCGTCGATCAATCTCCATAACCATCGTCGATCGTCGACGGTCCACCTAACTAGTTTAGAAGCCAGAAGTAATTCAGGCCTACATTGTACACATAAATGACGAAGCCTACCTCTCATAAATGTCGAAGTGTCGAACGCCTATTAATTCAGGAACAGCCGAGTTGTCTTCCAAAGCCATGCTTTATATTTTAACCATTTCGGCAACATGCTGTTGGGGTAGCCTACCCAGATGAGGACCAGAACCGGACCAGAGCCAAACCTTGTGGCCAATGTTACGCGTCGCTGGTAACCTAGCAACATACCCTGTCATACTCCGGCCCCCTCTCCTTGGTTTGTTGGACTGATTTTTGGACTGAGGTCAATGAGACCTACGTCCGATGCCATTAGCTAAGTGTCTCTAATGTTATAGTAGTATTACAATATAAAAGTCCAAAGTCACACTCAGAAGCACGTATATGAGGCCATGAAAGCGCGCATGCTCAGTCCGAAGCATCCGCTGTGTGTGTGTGTGTGTGTGTGTGTGTGTGTGTGTGTGTGTGTGTGTGTGTGTGTGTGTGTGTGTGTGTGTGTGTGTGTGTGTGTGTGTGTGTGTGTGTGTGTGTGTGTGTGTGTACGCCGTATACTACACAAAAAGCTCATACAATCATACGCAACATACAGGCCCAAACAAACATACGCAACTCAGACGTACGCACACATTCCTACGCAAACTCACCAAAACCTAAACATTCTTACGCAAACACGCCGACAAAACACAAACCAACGCAGCACTTCCGAGAAGGGAGAAGAGTGTGTTGAGTCATCTGCTGCATTATCTATCGTAGACTCCGTCCCACCATGTCTTTCCCGAGACTACAAACTGAATGGGATGAAATCGAGTTGGAATATCAACAACTACAGGCGAGTGTGATCTGAAGGGTTTGAGGGACGTGGACTGGTTCACTGATTGCATGTTTGTCACTGCATCATCACTGCACTGTATGTGTCACGATCAGATATAAATAGCTAGCTTACTTATTCGGCTCAATCTTTGTACTTATTTCTCCGAAAAATATAAAAGTGTTTGATTGCACTGAACCATCTCAAGATTTGTTTTCCCTTGAGTTGTTCCCCTGTGTACGTTCACGCTAGCTAAGAGCTAACGTAAGCTAGCTTTACCATTAGGTAGACAGGAGGGGGCTAACATGGGCTGACACTTTTTTTCACTTCCATCACAAAACTTCCCATTATATGTATTGCTTTTCAAACGAAGGTCATACATTCACTTGATGAGCTTTATTTGTCTGAACAGTTGCATCAAGGTTAATCTCCTAGCTAACGTGATGTTCGCTGTCTTAATTGCAACACACATGTGCAAATAAACATGTTTGTTTTACATGTAATGCATATATGCGAGTTTGTCAAATACAATCGTCTTTGATCATGTTATCACAAT
The DNA here is from genome assembly GCF_902167405.1 of Gadus morhua. NCBI lineage: Eukaryota > Metazoa > Chordata > Actinopteri > Gadiformes > Gadidae > Gadus > Gadus morhua. The sequence continues at coordinate 12,803,245 of NC_044051.1, read as the reverse complement.
GAACAAATATTTATTTTGGCTGATTTGTAGAACCAGTTTGCAAACGTTTTAGGGTTAAGAAATACTTTTCTCTTTCCTGCATTTTGAGGACATGTCTGACATTGATATTGTTCTCTCTTATCACATTTTCCAAAACCTTGCTGACGTTCATGGTTTAATATTGACTTATCAACATCGAAATGACGGCATTATTTTCGTTACTTGTCAGAAAACTTTGAATTAAGGAATGAACGCAAACAAATATTGTATAATAATTGATAAAGACAACGTGAATATGATTCCCGCAAGATTATCTATTTCTAAGTGAAACAGGAGAGATGGGATTTGAATAGGAATGCTGAGGAAACTGAGTTTAATAAGTTTCCTTAGTGACATAACATTTCTGAATAATAACAGGGATACTGCTTTGTGCCTGGCCTTTCCTGGCACATCTTAATATTAGGACGGTATGTTAGCTTTCATTTTCTTGATGGTTGTACATGTTTTCTACCTTACAGGAAACTCACAAAGTATACCGACAAAAACTAGAAGAACTCACTAGTCTTCAGTCCACATGCAGCAGCGGCATCAGTAAACAAAGGAAATCGCTCAAAGACATAAGGCACAGTCTGAATAAGTAAGTATACTTTTTGGACAATTTCAGATTTGTAGTAGTCGGTGACACTCCTTCACTGGAGAGCACCCAAGTCACAGAGCTGTGATGCCTGGACTTCAGCTAGTGCTGTGCATCATTCTGTTTAAAAAAAAAAATGCCTAATGTGTTTCATAATTAACATTATCTGTTTTGTGTGTTTATGAATTTGGATTTCACCTTTTAACATGTTTATGAAGGATTTGTCACCACCATTTATGTGTTTCAAATCTTTATTATTTTACTCTATGGTAATTACGTTATTTCTTCACAGGAGTATACCAAAGTGTGACGAGAAAGAATTGGAAGTATTAAAAGACATCAAGATTCAAATCATAGAAAAGGAGAATGTGTTCTTTGAAATGGAATCATATTTGCCAAAGAAGAATGGGTAAGAACACACACATTTTCTCTGTTCCGTGCTTGGCTTATTGGTTTGCTCATTTCTAATGTTGATTGTTTGTTTTTCAGCTTGTACTTAAGTCTAGTTTTAGGAAATGTAAACGTGACCCTTCTCAGCAACCAGGCAAAGTATGGGAAACTTCTGGAGATGTCAATCCAACATCTTTCACGATTATGGGATATTCGGCATTTAACTACGTATTTCTCATTTTTTCCTAGATTTGCATACAAAGATGAGTATGAAAAATTTAAAGTTTTCATGACAATAATACTCCTGTTCGGGGCCATAACCTGTCTCTTCTTCTTAAATTACCGGTAAGTGATATTGATCCCGGCACTCCAACCTCTCTGCCTTATCCTTGACGTAGTGTCTCATAGTCTTCTCTGTTCCAGTGTCACAGATGAGCTCTTCAACTTCTTGTTGGTGTGGTACTATTGCACGTTAACCATACGGGAGAGCATCCTTATGTGTAATGGCTCTAGGTGGGTACCAGAAAGTCCTCACATCATCTGGTTAAAAGAGTTGTGTCAATTTCAACACTCTTTCATTCTTTTCATTGTGTCCTTAATTATAGCACGAATATCGTTTACTGACTTGGTTTCGGTCGAAACCTTGAAAGATGTTTTACCTATTGTCAACTTCCACGATGAAACTCCCAAGAGTGGCCTGAAACCAAGTTAAACAAGTCCTGCATGTGCTCATAGCATCCAAGTTGCACTTTATAGATGCTCTTCCCTGTTTCGGGGCAATTCATCTTGCCTGTCAATAACGTGCTCGTGAAATGCAATATTTGTCAATGGCGGAGAAACTTCGGGAGGGAGTGAGCAGAGGGAGGGGATATAAGCTCAGGGGCTTGTTTGTTGATTTGGCAATCATTAGGCAGGTGGTTACACAGAGCATTGGGGAGGTGAAAGATTAGAAAATGTTGTAATTATTTGGCTTTACTGTAAATTAATCCCAAATGAATGTGTACTCTGTCATTTTTATTTCCACGCTCTGTTGTAGAATCAAAGGTTGGTGGGTATCTCATCACTATGTGTCCACCTTTCTGTCGGGAGTCATGCTCACATGGTAAGATTGGAAAGTATACGTTTAATTTTTGGGGGTAATATACAATAGCTTACAAGTTTGTAATTATGTTTTTGTATTCTAAAAGGCCAGAGGGACAAATGTACCAGATGTTCAGGAGCCAATTCCTGGCGTTTTCCATATATCAAAGTAAGTAATATGTTTATCCCTCAAAGTAAGGATCACGTTGATATGCATTGTACATGGTTATGGATCATGTCTGCAAAATGTTTTAATGTGATGCTTTACTCGTACTGGTTCAACTCTTAACATAAACTTGGAAAGGACTCTAAACTAAAATTGGAATCTAGAATTAGATTACATTAGTTTGAATAGTCATTAACTTAAGTTAAAGTCGCAATGGGTAACATTACAAATGGCTCATAGCCTAAAATGATCTGGATCTGTCGTCATCGTTGATCGATAGTGATTCAAATAATGTAATCAATAACAGTTTTGTTTGTTTCGCAACCCCTTTTGGTTGCAACAACTGGGTGGCTAGATAACTAAAAATGAAGCCCTTTTATTGCACTACAGCCTTTTTTAACCCGTAAACACCCCTCACTCACAGCAGAGCGATACAGCTAGCTGAATGTCACCAATGTCTCATTTTTCTTTGCTGTCCACAGGCTTCGTCCAGTTTCTCCAGTACTACTACCAGAGCGGCTGTTTATATCGGTTACGAGCTCTGGGGGAGAGAAATCAGCTGGATCTAACAGTAGGTAAGAAAGATATTTTTTGGTCTGTCGATAGACATCTACAACTCATGGCAACAGGGGAAAAGGGAAGTGTTCAGCAAGTGATTGCCCCAGCCCACTGATGCACAATTGAATCACGTTTCAATGCATCCGTACAGGAACTGAAATGTGATCGTCTCGCATGTAATCCATCTGTTACGGCCTGCATTGTGTCCCTTTTGTCCTGGCGTTGTACCCTAACGCCTCTCCTGTCTCTCTGCAGAGGGCTTCCAGTCTTGGATGTGGCGAGGACTCACTTTTGTCCTGCCTTTCCTTTTTTTTGGCCATGTAAGTTCTGCCTCTGTTAGTTAATAATAACAAATAAAATGTGGTTTCAATAGATCCAATGATTGCCGAGAACAGTGCATGATTCATTTTAAATGAATAAAACTGATCAAATTGGGAGTGGTGTCAAGGATTAGAATAAATTGTCCTCCTCGTATACAGCATGGATTTAATAACATTTGCTATATTTTTCTAACAGTTTTGGCAGCTCTACAACTCGATCACTCTGTTTCGCTTGGCAGGACATGAAGACTGTAAGGAGTGGCAGGTAAGAATTGGACGTTAGGGTTATTGAGTGGAGTACCTAATGGTGGGATTTTATCATCAATGTCAGAATAATCTCAATTGAATGCTATTAATGTTCTAAAAACACAATGCTTGTGTAGTGCGAAAGTCCATTAGACGTTTTTTCTTGTACACATTAATAAAAAATTGGATTGGTCAGTTCACTTGCTGAAACAAACGACGTTGAACAATCTACATTTCTTTTTCTCCCAGGTATTCATGTTGGGCCTCACCTTCCTTGTGTTGTTCACGGGTAATTTCCTCACCACTGTAAAGGTTGTCCACCAGAAAATTCAGCAAAATCACGAAAAGGTGCAAAAGACGGACTAAGTGATATCTGAAAAAGATCCAAGTGGTCCAAATGGCCAGTAAATGTCAAATTGAAGGCATGAGACACGATTAGCAGAAAAGGAAGTGGGAGCCACGGTTTTCCTCAGGCATTGATGAATGAACGTCTAGCAAAAGTGGTTGGGGGATTTATGCATTCTAATCACTATAGGAGGTATTTGCTGCACATTAACTAAATGGTGTACACAGCATAGATTGACCACTGCAAATTCTTGTTTTTTTGTGAGGATAAGAATTCTAATTTATTTTAACAATCTTTATTTGTGTATGGGTTAAGTGGGCTGTACACATTATAGATGGACCACTGCAAACTCTTGGTTGTTTGTGTAGATAAGAATTCTAATTTATTTTAATAATCTTTATTTGTGTATGGGTTAAGTGTTTTTTTTGTATGGTGTAGGAAGTTAAACCAATCGGGATTCCTCCAATGATATGCAATTGAAGAGGCTGGGTAGCATTTCTGTGTCATGACCTTTTTTTATATCATGAGCCTTCAAAGACCTTTGTCTGTCCAGTGGTCGCTGCTTACACCACCCTTAGGTGGGGCAACTGATCATTGCACTGCATACAGTGATAATCCTTTTCCCCAAAAAAAGGTACAAACAAGTGTTCTGTGCATCAAATAAATTGGACACTATGGTTAAAGTCCTCAAGAAATTTGATTTGATCACCTCTTCCCTAGCACCCTTGTTGCGTCCACACAACCTTTAAGGTGTCGATGGTACACTGAGACACCTGAGGGATGCTGCTTCCCCTCCTCCCTTCAGGCATCTTGGTACATTGTGCTTAAGAGATCTTGGTTTATAGATGAAATACATTCCTTGCAGATATTGCCATGTATGCGTCAACTTGTTTTGGGTCAAATAATTGTTAACAAGCACTTATTTTAATGCTCTAAAGCTATTTTTTTTTATTAAATCTGCTACAGGTTCGTCGTAGCCTGGTAAACAATGTGTTGAAAGGATACGTGTGCATTGAGTTGTTCCATTCATTTATTTTGTTGATGAATAAATATTGTCGTGAAAATAGATGAAATTGTGTACATTTTGCCTGCAGAACACTATATTGAACAAACAACTGCTGTTGTTACTCGTACTGTAAAATAGTCTAACAGGACAAATATGGTTCATACACCTAGGTCACCTATCATTACTCATATGTTGTTTCAAGGGTCCACCTCCTGACTTATGGTCCAGGGTTATTGTTTAGTTTTCAGATTATGTTAATGTGGAAAATCATGTAGTTGCTGGTCTCTACTGCCTTATCGTCCCGGTAGCTTTTTAATTCACCACTTTTTTTTTGTTGTGTAGAATATCCAAAGATGTTGGTGTTCGTGTTGTACTGTTTACGGTTTAAATGTCACTCTTATTTTTTTGGTGGTGGTTGAGGATGTTTTTTGTCAACAAAATGTTGGACCACATTTTCACATTTAATGGACAGAATAAATGTCCTGAATAATTCAATGTAGCTAATGATTATTTTAACCCTGCTTCACTCACCTCAAATCTGTAAAATGTGCCTGGCCATTATCAGTAAGAGGCATTTTTCTGTGCATTGCATTTAGACGAATGAAACCTGTTTTAAACTTGAAGCCATTTCGTTTTATGAAGAAAAAAGAAAAAGAAAAAAAAAAACTAGTTAAACACAGCATGTTCATTGACCATTAATGATTTGTGTTTCATGTTATGCTTTTCAAACCCTCATTGTGTTATTAAAAGGACATTAAAGTCATTATTTTCAATACTTACTCTTCTTTTATTGAGCAGACCATTTAGGGCTGGAGAAAATGGAACCAATGTCCATTCCTTTGAATATGGAATTTTAAATTATTTTGTTCTTTGATGAAACATTTAATACTCCTTACGCAAATTAGTTAAATATGTAGCTACAGATGAATACCCATGGGCATTAGCTTTTTAACATTTTATATTGCATATTATCTGGTTCAGTACAATTTATAATAAAAGTTTCAATGCAAAATACTGTTTAAAATACAACATAAAGAGCCTTTTAATTTCAGCAATGTTTGAAAATGAATTACAAAAAATTGTACAAAAATCTTGTACAAGAATAAAGAGGATGTTTGATACATTTACAAGTAACCTACATTACATTGAGGAATACACCAACTGCTCCTATCGAGATATTGATCGAGATATTGGTATATAAGGATATCGATCAACCTCATTGGTCAGCCGTATTGATGGATAACCTCAATACAACCACCTCAATATAATCACCGCTTTTCTTTTTTTCTAACAACCACCGTTTCTATTTTAACTTCTTTGTAAACATGCCTGGCATACCTCCAAGGAGCCAAACCACATTCAGCCTTATTATCGGCCATGTTCAATACTGGTAGTCCTCCAACCATGGACATAATAAGCCTCCAACCTGACTTTCTTCTCATACACTTCCCATAGGGCTTGTCTTCACAATTCACATTGCGACACATAGCCTCTTCCTTTTCCTCTTCCGCGCTTTACGACAGGCCTCCAGCGCCGTTTTCGTAGTTTCCTGGAACACCTGCTCAACGTTTTCCTGGTGTTTGGCGGAACATTCGAGATACAGTTCAGCGTTCATCTGCTGCCGAACGTCCTCGCCCTTTCACGGAAAGGACCAGGGAAATAAAATAACGAAATAGTTAAAGGTCCACCACCCCTCCTACATTGCCAGCTATTATTTCCAATAAAAAGGCTACTAACTGAATTATATAATAATTTATAACAACTTATAAAGGTTAATATATATTTTAAAAAAAATAATAGGCTACATATATAAACCTTTATAAGTGGTGGGACATTCACATTTGTCTATCCACATTAGATTGTTGTCTTAACTATTACTTTACATTGTGCGACCACTAAGACAGTTGAGGTATTTTCATACGAAACAAAGGTTTATTAGTTAGCTGGTGCCGTTCACCTGTGTGTACGTAATAGGAGTCTGATCCACCGCTTTAAGCTTCCGGATGCGCTCCTTATCCTTACGCAGATCCGTCTTACAGCCAATCAGGATCACTGGAATGTCCTTACAGAAGTGCTTCAACTCTGGGTGCCACTATGTGAAGATTGTGTGGGGTAAGCAATTATGCACCTGTTAAACATCTTCCATTTCCTCTTACTCTCCTCTACTTGAGCCCAATTACAGATTGTGAAATATACCTTATTGTATTAACTGTTATAACTGTAAATGGTCAAGAATGTATCAACATATTAAAAGACAATTATTTAGCTAAATCTCTTTTTGGACGAGTTTTGGTATTGAAATGCTATGAAAAAAAGAGGTTAAGCCTTGTAATATCACTGATGGATAATAGAACAATTAATAGATTATGTACTTTGAGATCAATGTTGTAGGCCTATGGATTCTATAAAACAATTCATAACCTACATTATTACCTTGATCAAGACATTTTCAAAGCTTGTGGGGTTAGTGACATCGTAGCAGACCATGATCAGGTGGGCTTCTTGGTAGGACAGGGGTCTCAAGCGATCATAGTCATCCTGTCCTTAAGAAATGCAAATAAAGCCTCTATTAAATGTGTATTGAAGAGACGGGAGGGAAACACATGATCTTTTTGATTCAGCTTGTCATTAGATATGTATGTTCATAACCACATCCTGCCCAGCTTCCTATTATATTCTTCTAAAGCGTCTGCTGCAAATGTGCAAAGATAAGCTGCAAAACTATGGTGGACGTGTTCCGGAAGAACCCACCACACAATATCTCAGAAAGACATAGAGGAACTGTGTAACCGAGTCCCGATGGTTCTCAAGGCAGTGGAATGTCATACAGCTACAGCCCACACCCAGGTCAATGTCCCAATAGCCTGGTCAGGTTTGGTTTCCTGGTTGAGCTTAAAATTGAAAGCGTACTGGCAGATGCCAAGACATTAGCACAATATAATGATCAAATATTTATTGAATAAAATATGTTTGAGGACAGAATATGAAGTAGATATTAGTCATATCTACATTGTTGAGTTGCTTCATAGGGAGTCTTACCAGCCGTGTCATAAAGGTTGAGCCTTATGTTTTTCCCACCATGAGTTATAGTTGTGACATATTTTTCAAACACCGAGGGGGCATATTTCTGTTTTTTGGGGGAAATCAATAGATGAAAGACGTTAAGCTATGCTCATATTTGTTCCATTGATATTCTAGCTTTTTGTCAAGTTAAAAGAACATAATTGTTTATAATAAAAAACATATTTGCAAAGTCACCATTGTTTAATTTGCTTTCATGATGTTTGTATATTGATACAAATATATTATACTTAGTCAATAAAATAAAAAACAATTCCTCCTCATGGTGGGTGAAAATAGCCAGGGCTTGAGCTCAAAGGATCTTACCTCTGGAAAGTCACCTTTGGCATACACCATGAGAAGAGAGGTTTTCCCACAGCCCCCATCTCCAACAATGACAATCTTCAGCTCTTCGTGGATCTTCACGGTCTCATTGCTCGCCACTGCACCATTTTGCGCCATTTCTCCTCAAAGCGATCTCAATAACGTCTGTATCACTAAGTCCACCACTCTGCTTGCCTCCTCATGGTGAAGACCGATGGTTCGCTCCGAAAATATGAAACTGTTGACTTTCAGAAAGCCATGACAGTCAGTTTTTTTTTTTTATACCTGGTATCTCATTGTGTTAACCGCTTCCTCTTCCTGCATGAACTGTTGCCAATTGCTTTCAGATACACAAAACACACACACACTCATCTCTTGTTCCCTTATCTGCCCTTCACTAAATGTCATTTTTGTAGCAAGGCGTGAGCAGCTGAGCGTATATCTCCGTCCAGAGCTCCCTGTTTACTCCTGTGTGTCTGTGTGTGTGGCTACAAATCAATGTAATTTGTTATTTTTTCACTATCATCTCTCAGACATTTCATTCTAGAAAGTAAAATCTAGCTCATCTGGTTTAGGTGTCTAGTGGTCTGAACTGATAACCCCAAATACAGTTTAATGTAGTGAGTGACAGATCCATCGGTTTATACATTAACTGGTATTACTTGCCATATACATTATATACATCATATACATTTTGATTTAAACATATCCTTGTTTATACATAAACATACTGCAGAATAATTTATGAAATATTGTCCTAATATAAATCAGCAACCCAAATGGTATGTTTAACTATTATCTTATTATTTAAGGTGACAATTAGATACTGAAACCATCCTTGTGTTCCTTGGTTTTATCGAGTGAATGTTAAACTAATAATTAAATAACTTGGAGGCATAATTCTAAGCCTTCTTCAGGTTTGGCTGGAACATCTGCGACAGTTATATTCCTAGAAGGCTATAACATTTACAACCATGCATTTCATTTGAACAGCTGTAACATCAGAAGTAAATTGATGGGTTTTGATTTTCTTGATACTTACAACAGGAAAGAGAGCAATTTGTTGTTCAGCCTATTTTATTACAATATTTCCTGAATTTAATGACAATAAAACAGTAAAATCAAAAGGTAATTGTGCACACCTAACCCTACGCAATACAAAATACTGAAAAAAAATGCAAATTGTAAGGACGTAAAGATATATTTTCACATAATATACACAGATTCAGGACATTGCAAAATGCATTCAACAATAGTCAATCCTTATAAATCGACCACACCAGACCTCAACAATAAGAAGTCGTAGAAGAACGTCGTTGTCCAGCCTGTATGCATCCTTAAATACTCCATGTAGCCTCAACAATTCAGAATATTAAAAGATCACTGATTAAATGAATCCACTGTTCTTCACGAGGGCAGATCTGCAGAGCAAGCACCCCTGTAGACTATACAAACATCTATAAACAATTGGTTTGGGAGCCAATCTAACTATGCACTTTAATTGTATTTTTATTCTCGTATGTCGGCTTTAGCAGGAAAAGCAAACCAGTACCTGCGGGCTGTTGGTCGAGAGGAGAGAGCAGGAGAACTTTGTACTGCAGAACGGGGCCACTCCACTCCTTTGTGGAATATTCCAGCCTTAATTCTTTCCAGTCTGAATTTGCGTAATGCTGGCCCAACCCACTAGGGAGTGGGGAAGGCCTAAAAATAACCCTGTAAACAGCTTTGTAACCCTTCACCTATGAGACTGGTGGACGAAGACATACATATAACACATAAAACCGAGATAAGTAGGCATATACGTGTTATTTAACGCTCTTCTGCATTGTTGTGGGCCTACGTGTTTGCATCCAATGTCAGAGGGAATTTAACTCGTGGCCTGAAAAGGCATTATGGAATGCAGATGAACTAGAAAAACAGGCCTCCAATGGAAAAAGAAACTGTTTGGAAAACAAAGTAATAAATAGCGTCGTGCCGATTAGAGGCAGTTTGAAGTGGTAACGATTTAGTTTTGATCTTACCGTAACGGTCACTTAAAGCCACGTCTACACAATTGGCATTTTGTTTTGGAAAAGACACACAGATCAACAGCTAAATAAAATGACGTGGCCCGCGGTTTATGGGGTCGACGCCACGGGAAGCAAACAAAGATTGCGCAATAACGTTAGGCTCCACAAAATGTTCAGGTTAAGAATAGGCCTACATCGCAGGAAGAATTAAATGACACACACTATCCCCAGTTTCCCAGTCTTCGTTTTCCCTTAGTGAATTGGATAAATTACTTCCTTCTTGGGTGTTGCGTATCCGTGGCTTGTCAACACCAAAATCTATTCGAACCACGTCCTTGAATAGACAGCCACAGATGCAAGGAAGACGCAGGACCACGGATCTCTTTCAGTGTCCTGAGGAAAAATATCTGCGTTCTTTTAACGTTGTTTTATATGACCTTATATGGCAGTGGGGTGCAGCTTGCGAGCTCGCGTGGCAACTGTCTGTCGTTGCTGCCAAAACCAGTTTGGACCGGTCAGCCGCCCGCAGCTGCCTCAAGTCGACGAGACGGAGTATGCCTAATGTTGCCTTTCTACACAGATATCGAAATGATTTCTTTCTCTGTTTTTCTAGTTTAGAAGTCTATCCCATACATGAGTTATAAAATGGAAGCTATGTTTTTCTCTACGATCCTACGAACTGAGTGGCTCGTAGGACACATTACTGTCCTGGAAAGATCGAGCCTCACCCAGTGATGGCGCAGGAACTTTTCCAGCACAGTGTTCTCCTTTGTGTGAAGGAGCCATTTTGAAACGCAGAGAACACACTGAACAAATGTAGACTAAAGGGTTTCTGTGGACAAAGGAAGCCATGCAGTGAAATATACAAGATGTTTCACATCCCATAAGGGTTTAGCTCGAATAAGATTCTCTTCTGGATTACATGTTTTGAAAACCTAACTGTAAGTTCCTACAATACCAATAAAATGATTTCCCAATAGGCTGTCACACAAACAGTTTATTTTTTAGTTAATTCATTCCCGTCCCCTTCCATTTCATTGATGCTTAAATATATTCCAACATTTACACGTGAATATAAACATTAAGAGTCGGCACGAAAATCCATTACCTTTAAACCCCCTTCATTTGTTGAGCTTAAATGGCGTGTAGTCTAGGTCTGATATCTTCACGTGGACGAGGTTAACACTGGCTGCAATCCTGTCTTCCAGAAAAGTGATACTGTGCATATAGCTCAGATGCTGCTTGAAGCGTTCTGCATATTCGTTGGTCAATAGGCAGTGCCTAGTATTAACGAAACGTTTGAAAACAGCTATATTTTTTCTTGCTAATGGATGTGTTCCTTTGCAGGAGATGAATTCCCACCATTTCCTAATGCCATTACTAGAGGATCCGAAGATGGAATTGAGAGCATTTCTTCTGACCCTGTACTTAGGCCTGTTAACTGCTTTTCCCCAAAATGAAAAGGTAAATATTTGATGTTTTCTCCATGGGTTTACTCTAGGACTAAGCAGGACATTTGAGCCATTGTATATACGCAAACAACTGCCTGGTTGGTGTTCTACAGACATTGTAATTTTGCCCTTGAGGGAAGGTCAGTGAACACATTTGGTTCTGTAATGCCAAACGCAGAGCCTGCCGTTAAGCGCTGCTGAAGTCACCAAAGCACGCTGACATAGGGTAGTTAAATGCACCAAAGCCAAGGTCTATTGAATTCACAGGATATCCCTGCTGAAAGAGGAAATCATTAGTATATCGAAATGGAAAGGGTTATTAAAGAATAGTCAATATTTAAAAGCACATACAAACGATAATGCCAAAGGTGATGGTAGATTGTCTGTGGCCCACGAGTGATATTTAGGGAGCGTTTGCAAATAACCTACAACGGATATTTGAATAGTAGTATGCCCGTGATCACAGACATGCCATTGTTCCTTCATGATGAATTTCATGACAGCTCATTAAAACGGACAATTGAAATTTACTTTTACTAACAGCCATTGCATGCCTCACATCAATGCATAACTTAACTATAAAACTGACATTTTTTTTTATAAAAGAATGTAACTTACTCATTTCTATCCTATAAGGCCATTAAGTATACCATCACAGATTGTCATTTCAGTGTTACACTCTATCCAACTCCACCAGATCTTTAAGCTGTTTATTTACATGTTTTTTTCTTTTTTACTTTAGAAACAAACACTACATATATATATATATATATGGGTGTGCCATGGCCTAGTTAAAATAAAGATGGATTCCAGGCAGAGGAAAAAAGGTTCAAAATGTCAAAGGGGTTACATCCAGTATTTTATCTTCCTTCTTCTCAATCCTTTAAAGGAGGAATCATAGTTTTATCATAGTCCATAAGAGATGAGCAAATCAAGTATAAGATCCCCTTTGGAACAAAGGAAACCCATATAGGCCATTGAGTCCTGTTTCAGGAAAATGGCTGCCGAGAGCGCTCAGCCCCCTCTCTCTCTGCTCTCTGTTGAAGGATTCCTGAGCCTTGCCTCTAATAGCTGAATGCTGAGATGGTGCTTCATTCTGATTGGCCGTCGGAGCTTCCACTGTTAACCAGCCAATTGCCCAAGCACTGCAAAATATCAAGCAATGACAAACAACCCCCCATTCTGGGAATATCCTTGCGTCCAAATCCAAAGTGGTTAACCTGCCATAATTTCACGTTTCCGTGGTGAATTGTAAAATGGGATAGAATAGTTTGGATCTTTGACATTTGATTATATTTAGAAGAGTCGACTAAACCTTTTACAAAAAAGCTAATATTTAAAGATAGGCGATTTGATTGTGGCTCTTTCGCAAAATCGTATTTACACGTAATCACTTAGCATTTAGAGAAAAAATAATTAGGCAGTATTCCCAAGGCTCAGGTATTCCGTTCAGTGCCATGCACCTCGAGTCAATGCATCCCCCCAAATAGAAGGGCGACTATGTCAACTTTAATGTAAAAGCTTGTAAATATGAAATAATGCGGGGGTTATACCGTGTTCTCGGGCATAATACTTGTGTTAGCCTACTATAAAACAGGTTTACTAAATATTGTCCCCTGTATCTAGCTTGTTTGCCATTTGAGTAAATGCAATCGGCAGATTCAACACCAACAATCAATTTGAGATTTGAGGCCCAAAAAATATATTAAGTCGGCATACATGTTGGATTTATGCGTGAATATAAAATGTCTAAACCAATATTACACATCGACTTCCTTGGATGCCATGGCAACCATAAATAACGGATAGAAATTAGGCTAAGTTTTTTGACGAAAGTGTGGCTAATACAGGAGGTGGGCAAGCTCAGCGGTGTATTGTGGGAGAGACAGAAGCTACCGACTAGAGGCACAATATGTGTTGGCTCTCGCCTAAAAGGAGCCAGTATTCCTCAAGCTAAATCATGTAATGTAAGCCACGAAAGGAAAGCAATATTGTTTTTTTACCAATAGAAAGCATTTATTCGGACAAATCATGTCCAAGCCAGGGGAAAGAAACAGACTGAACGAGGATCATGGTAGAAAGCAGAGTTCAAGTAAGCTTGTTCTTTTTTCTTTCTCCAGCCTAATGTCTGTTTCGGTAACTGGGATACGTTTGATCCCTATTTCTGGTTATCGCCGTGCTTATTAACGTTCATTAAAAGTCAGGCATTTGGTAATATTTTGCACAATGTGACCATACGACAGCCGGACCGCGTTTTGACTCTGGTTGCATTAACGCTGCCTTCTGTTTCAGGTCTGGCGAACGGCATGGATCATCCCGTGTGCAGTTCGGGGGAGAAGCGAAGTCACCATTGGAGGAGTTACAAGTTGATTATTGACCCAGCATTGAAGAAGGGACAACACAAACTATATCGTTACGATGGACAGACCTTCAACATGCCCGTCAGTACGCCGTTTGCATCCGCGTTTCGTTGCAACCGTTGCAGAATAACTCCATGCTAGGTTAACGTAGCATTAGTCGCTGTAGTTGGACGCCAAAAATGCCTTGCTGTATCTTCCTTATTATGTGACCTGAGCTACATGGGTAGTCGTTTCATGTCGGAATGCTTGTGTATAAGTTACGCAGAACAGTGCTTGGCACAAAAAGTTAAGTCTAGCGTGTTCCGGAGTTTTGAATGGAGCGAGAACAATATGACCCCTTCCCCATATAAATTATTATATGTATAGTTATAATATTAACTCTCCCCCGTCTGCAGAATTCTGGGATGCTGCCACTGGAATCAGTCCGGGACCCGAGGATCGGTCGTCTATGGACGAAATACAAAGAAACGGACCTCCCGGTCCCAACGTTTAAGGTAGCTGTATTTTGGCGCATCCGTGCAATGATTTTCCAAGTTTTTTTTTTGTGGCGGGGTGGGGGGGGCTGTCAAATGAGTTCAAGTGAAATAGACAGACACACCCCCCTGCTGATTCTTAAAAAGTGATTGATGAATATCTGTGAACTGGTAATTGAATGTCAAAAGATGATCAAAAGTATACACTTTCCATCGACATTCATTAATTCAACTATTGATTGTAATTTTTGAGTGAAGGGGACGGTGATTTGCGCCATTGCTCCAATTTCAACTTTTAGTCCTAATAACTTGGTGATTTCATGATGTTGAGATTCCCTATCAATAATCCGATTGATTTATTTTCCAGATCGATGAATGTTACATCGGTCGCGTGCCTCCAAAGGAGGTGACATTTGCGAGGCTGAATGACAACATACGGGAGCCGTTTCTCACCGAGATGTGCAAGAAATACGGTGACCTCGAAGAAGTAGACATTTTATACAATCCCAAAAATAAAAAGCATCTGGGGATCGCCAAAGTTGTTTTCGAGAACGTGAAAGCAGCCAAGCTGGCTGTTCAGACTCTTCACAACACATCTGTCATGGGCAACATTATCCACGTGGAGCTAGACCCGAAAGGTAAACAAGCGTTTCACCATTTCAAAAGCCGATGGTTTTCATTATAGTTTATTAAGTTAATGGTTAAAGCTATGCTTATTATTATAATGGCAGTTGTCGTGGGTTAAGGTTAACATTCGTAACAAGATTTTTTTTAAGTTTTACACTTCCACACTGGTGTGTGTGTGTGTGTGTGTGTGTGTGTGTGTGTGTGTGTGTGTGTGTGTGTGTGTGTGTGTGTGTGTGTGTGTGTGTGTGTGTGTGTGTGTGTGTGTGTGTGTGTATCTCACTTTTGTTTACACGACTAGAGAGCCTGTGTCATGAATGTAACATCCCGTAGTGGTTTCTCTTAAAGAGACAGGGTCTGTTTAGGATGCCCTGTGTAATTGCTTGTCTGTAACATGTCTATTAAGATAGCTTTACAAAACTTTGCATGAATGCACACTATAGTGACAGCACTAATTGAAACTTTTGCATTGAAGCCAGACAGAATGTTTTCCAATTGATAGTTCCACTTTATGTCTATATCTTCTAGATCATCGTCATTCATCTTTTTTTGTTACTTATCATCTTAATTATTTTAATTTTCTCTTCTAAATGAAATAATGTGTTTTTCACATTCCCTGCACTAGAAGGCTAGTATTACGGCTGCATTAAATGATATTATCACAATGTTTCCTGATTACTATTTATTCTACCTTTTGACCTCGCATTTAAAAGGTTAAACATAAGATCAATGACAAATTGGCCACACATAACTAACTGTTTTGAATTTCTATCTTAAATTATTCGATTTAGGTGAAAATCGTCTTCGGTATTTCCAGCTCCTACTGAACGGCAGCTACACGCCCTTGACACTACCTGTTGGTGTGGATGATGGCAGCGATGTCTCCCCTCACAGTCTCGCTGAAGCCCTACTGGTAACACTTCTTCTTTTTAACAATGAATACAAAAAATATTTTGCTTAGATGATTGCAAACCAGCTCGACGCTTAAACATGGTTCCGTGGAATGGGCTGTGCATTCTAAGGTGTAGCACTGGCTTTTCAATAATATATATATATATATATATTTTTTTGTGCATATGCTACATTATTTAGGACATGTGCTTCCTCAAATCCAGCACCTGGTTCTTCCTAATGTCTGATTTACTCAGGATTAGTTTTGATAGTATGTTGTACTGTTGAGACAAGCGCCACAACACCTGAGCTGTAACGACTCGGTTGTCCCGTTTTTCATCCTAAGATTGTATCGGCAAAAACAGCCTAGACATTGTTTTTGGCGATGCTTATTGGTCTAATCCCGGTACATAAAGTATTCCTGGGTCTCTTTTGGTACGTGATTGCAACGATCGGTTAGTTGAGCCTCAAGCCAGACTGAGAATCTCTCCCCTCTGGTTCCTCCCCCGCAGAACTGTGAACCGAGTCGCCGGCTGTCGGAGAGCGGAGCCTCGGGGACGACGGGGGGAACAGCGGCCGGCAGCGCCGCCGCCGCCGCCAACAGCAGCAGCACGCCGCTCTCCATGGACACGGCGTACTCCAGCCTGAGGCAGGAGACGCCCCAGTCCCAGGGGACCCCCCACACGCCGCGCCAGTCGGGCACGCCCTTCTCCCAGGACTCCAACTACTCCAGCCGGACGTCCACCCCCGCCTACCAGGCCAGCCGCACGGAGAGCTCCGGCAGGTCGCGCCGCCACGAGAGCAAGTTCCAGGACGCCTACAACCGCCGGCCCGAGAAGCCGCAGTACCGCAGCAACACGTACCGGGTCACCACCCCGTCGTCCTCGGAGCCGGCGTCCTACAAGACGCACCAAGTGACGCCCCCAGAGCCCCCGGCCCCCGCCTCCCCCTTCCCCTACACGCCCCCTCCTCCGCCGGCTGTGGCCAGCTTCAAATCGTCCTACCCCGCCTACCAGGCGCCGCCGCCGCCCGCCTTCCCGCCCGCCAACGAGTCCTCGTTTCACCACCCGGGCCAGCGGGACGGCGAGTACATCCGGCCGCCGCAGCCCCCGCCGGTCGCCCCCACCACGCCGTCCACCGACAAGAACCGGCCGGAGACGCCGCCCCCTGTCCCCCCGCCGGAGCCGGGCCCCCCGCCCAGCACACCGCCGTTGCCGCGGACCCCCGAGCGCCGGCCCTCGCCCGGCAACCCCACGCTGGACGCCGAGCGCAACAGCCTGGACTCCCGCATCGAGATGCTCCTCAAGGAGAAGCGGACGAAGCTGCCCTTCCTGGCGGAGCGCGACTCGGACACGGAGGTGCGGATGGAGGGCAGCCCCATCTCCTCCTCGTCCTCCCAGCTGTCCCCCGTGCCCCCGTACACGGGCGCGTCGTCGTGTCAGGCCGGCCCGCGGACCTCGCGGCCCCCCAGCACGGGGCTGGAGGACGTCAGCCCCACGCCGCTGCCCGAGTCGGACGACGAGGAGCCCGTTCTCGGCTCCGCCCCCCTGCTCAAGAGGCCGTGCTCTCCGGTCCCGGAGATGACCAACGACCTGAAGGAGGGCCCCTTTGGGAACCACACCCCCACGGAAAACACAGACCTGGTAAGACGGCATTCAGTGTTTTCACAATGGGCGCTCCATTATGTTGCACAATAAGTTATTTATGTAGGGTTTATTTATTAGGGTGCCACCGCAACCGTCGCTGAAATTCATTGGCCGATATCATCCAAAGGGACAATGTCCTCTCGGAGCATCCCTAATCTCAATGGTAATATTGTGGTTAGTGCGAGCCACTTGAAGACTAGCTAATGTAGCCAACATCATTTGGCCATAAGGGCCTGGTACTCTTGTTTACCTACCACAGCTGGAGCCTAGCCATAGTAGCGTAGGGCACAGAGGAAGTGCACAGCCAACTGTTTTTGAACTGTGGCTGAACTGCCAAAATTAGACGCTCTTTCAAAAATAATGGTTTTGACATTTCTTTTGAACCCTCAGCAGGTGCTTAGGTGCTATGGACCTGTGCATGGCAAATGCATCACAGGTTTCTGTTGTGTTTACAAAGTGACCGAAGGGTAAATATACCGAGCTGTATATCCTCTTAGTGATGAAATAGGAGCCGTTCTGCTTTTGTGGAATAGGATGCTTTCATTTCCTCTTTCTAACGTATGCAAAAGCACGCCCGCTTGGAGCTAAACACAATCTGTCCGTTGGCCCGAGGCTTCTACACACTTCCTGGTTTGACGGAGGCTGACAGTCGGGCAGGGCCACAGTGGCATTGTGTCTCCAATTTCACTCTTTTTCTTTAGTATCACAAAAGCAAACCTTTCTTCACCTATTTAGAGGCCACTCCTGTGCACAACTTGAAGCCTGCTGAAGTTTGGTTCTGCCAGTGTGGTTTAATGTAAGGATTGCCTTGGACAAGACCTAGCCCTAACCCTTTAATCGTGGCCTTTGTCGGCACCTTGCTCCCATCCACACATTTATAATTCATACATTATCTCATAGTTATTTAATGATAGATGATAATGTTGATGTTGTGCTGTAAGTTGTCTTCTTATGGTTGTACAATTTTTTTCTTGGCCATTCTGTGTGGCTGTAAAAGATAGGTGTGTGTGTGTGTGTGTGTGTGTGTGTGTGTGTGTGTGTGTGTGTGTGTGTGTGTGTGTGTGTGTGTGTGTGTGTGTGTGTGTGTGTGTGTGTGTGTGTGTGTGTGTGTGCTGATATCATGTGTGATATAATCAAAGGTTGCTTTAAAGTAATTTCATGAGTGAATGTCAATCATTAAATTATAAATATGAATGATATTCTGGCCAAAATGTGATTTGGAACTTCAGCATTTATGGGCTGTCTCAATATTATCTGAAAAGCTGTTGAGACACTGGACAGATTTGAGAAGGAGTGCGACTACGCTTACTAAAGGTCAAACATGAGTTCCTTATTCATGAGTATGCTCTTAAATGACAAGATACTATAAACAGTTTTGCCACCAATATTAAACCAGAACCATAATAATAAATTAATAACTTGAAAAAAGCATTTCCCCCCAAGCTTTTCAATTATTTTGTCCTTCAAAGCCAAAGGGCTGTCCCGTCCTCAGGGTAATCATGGTCTGACCCTCACTGTGTCCCGTCCTCAGGGTAACCAGGGTCTGACCTCACTGTGTCCCGTCCTCAGGGTAATCATGGTCTGACCCTCACTGTGTCCCGTCCTCAGGGTAACCAGGGTCTGACCTCACTGTGTCCCGTCCTCAGGGTAACCAGGGTCTGACCCTCACTGTGTCCCGTCCTCAGGGTAACCAGGGTCTGACCCTCACTGTGTCCCGTCCTCAGGGTAACCAGGGTCTGACCTCACTGTGTCCCGTCCTCAGGGTAACCAGGGTCTGACCCTCACTGTGTCTTGTCCTCAGGGTAACCAGGGTCTGACCCTCACTGTGTCCCGTCCTCAGGGTAACCAGGGTCTGACCTCACTGTGTCTTGTCCCCCAGGGTAACCAGGGTCTGACCTCACTGTGTCTTGTCCCCCAGGGTAACCAGGGTCTGACCCTCACTGTGTCTTGTCCTCAGGGTAACCACTCCTCGGGGGAGGACATGGAGATCTCCGAGGACGAGATGCCGGGCGGCTCGCCGCTCGACAGCAGCGAGTGCGCGAAGGGCATCGTGGTGAACTCGGCCGTGTCGCCCATGCACCCGGGCCACTCCATGTTCCCCATTCACCAGTCGGCCTTCGCCCTCCAACACGCCCACCTGGCCCTCCCCGGGGCCCACCCGCACCTGGCCGGGGTCCCGCACCACATGCTGCCGCACATGGGCCCCTACCCGCCGGGCATGATGCCCCTGATGCAGATGGACCTGATGAACTGCCTGCCGCAGTGGGGCAGCGTGCACATGTCCTTCCAGATGCAGACCCAGATGCTGAGCCGCATGTCGCAGACGGGCGGCGGGCCCTACCCCTACCCGCACTACATGGGCGGCGGCGCCTCGGTGCCCTTCGGGGGGCCCTACGCCTCCGTTTCCATGGGGGCCACGCCGGCGGGGAGCCCCGGGCAGCCCTGGCCCCAGCCCAGCATCCCCAAGTTCAACCCGGCCGTGCCCCCGCCCGGCTACGAGGACCAGAAGGAGGACCCCCACAAGGCCACGGTGGACGGCGTGCTGCTGGTCATCGTCAAGGAGCTGAAGGCCATCATGAAGAGGGACCTCAACCGCAAGATGGTGGAAGTGGTGGCGTTCCGGGCCTTCGACGACTGGTGGGACAAGAAGGAGCGCTCGGCCAAGGTATGCCGACGGAATCACCGCCGTCATCCTGCCTAAATTCTCTAACAACTTTTTTTTGTGTTCTCCCTCTCAATTACCATTCTGTAGTCGCGCATTTTGACAAGTGAATTTGCCAAGCAAAATAGAATATGTGATTTGAATACTTGCTGATGTAATCTTTTGAATAAGGATCTGATCAGCATTGTTATGATGTTGACACAGTTCTTAATACAAACAAAGCTTAAATAGTTTGGAATACGCTTTTCAAAATTGCCTATTCTAGAATCGGGTGGTTCTGGCATAGACCCAGGAGGAACTAAACTTGAACATGATACTTAATATGATGTATGATAACACATTAGTTTGGATAGGCGTCAGTACACTCGTACCTTGCACCCTGTGGACCCCAGATGCAACCGACCGTAGAACCCGACCGTTTAACAGCCTCTCTCGTTCCCCAGGCGTCCCTGACCCCCGTGAAGGCCGGCGAGGGCAAGGAGGAGGAGAGGCCCAAACCCAAGGAGCCCATCGGCTCCAGCCTGCTGGAGAACTGGAACAAGGGCGAGGCGTTGAGCTACGAGGGCATGGGCATGGGGATCTGCCTGCGGGGGGCCATCCGCCTGCCCTCCTTCAAGGTGAGCCTCGCCCGCTGCCCGCAAAACAAAGGCCCCACCGGGGGGGGGGGGGGGGGGGGGGGGGGAGAGGAGTCTGATGTCTGGGTTGCTGATCGGTGGTGTGTGTGTGTGTGTGTGTCTGGGGGGTGTTAGGTGAAGCGGAAGCCCGATCCCATCGCTTCAGGGGACAACAAGCGCGTGCGGCCGTCCACCCCTGTGGACGACGAGCTGGAGGATGAAGGTGAGCCATGGATTAGTATTAGTATTATTATACAGTATACATATGTTCTGATTAGGACACCTGTTGTCAATGAGGATTTCTTACGATTCTCTCGGCCACAAGGTTCCCCTTGCTCACTTTTCCCCCACATGTCGGCAACCCTCCAAATCTGGGACTAGCAACCGGTTGGACCAAGTCTCTAGCACGCTCAACGGGCAACTCTTTCTAATTGACAAAAGGCCAAGGCTTAAAGTCCAAGATGATGCAGGTGCTATTGGTCTCCAACGACCATCAGGACACTAGACTTCTTACCCAACATCTCCTAGGCCAATCATCCAATTCCCAACCAACCAACTGAAATTGGTTCCTCATTAGCTAGGAATAATCAGTATAAAAGGCAAACTACGTGAACGTTATGGTTAAATATTTAAATTTGGACCAGCTTTATCAAGCCTCTGTCAACCTGGAACATTCATTACAGATCTGACCATTTTGAAGGTCTTTTTGAGTTTTGTGTTATGCATGAGGCAATTGCCCAGTTGTAATCTATAATCTGGCTACATAAATATTATTTAATCAATAAAATTACCAGGATTCAGATATTATTCCATATAGTCCCGATCCCTAATGCCGTTGTGGCTCGACAGCACCATCTTGTGGCGCCCTCTCATCATTCACTAGCAACACCAGTCTAGTCCGTCAGTCAGCTGATTTAATTATGGGTTGTGGAGTGGGCATTGTTTTGACGTCTAAACTCCCCTTCATCACGCTCTCTTGTTTCCGTTCAGACCGGGACAGAGACCCCGCGGAGCTCCCCTCGGAAGACTCCAAGATGGACGCGGAGGGAATCGCGGCAAAGCGGCGGCCCTCCAGACCCCTGAAACTGGACAGCGAGGGCGAGGAGCAGGTGGAGACGTCGGAGAAGGAGGAGTCTCTGTCGGACCGGGAGGAGGACTTGGATGAAGCCAAGGCCACGCAAAGGCTATCGTCAGACAAGGTACGGTCGAGTGACGTCGACGGCTTTGCAAACGTAAGCGACCGGTTTTGCTCTGTCTCATCCATGCTTTGAACCACCTGACTGAATATGT
>NC_044051.1:12668616-12778616 GCF_902167405.1 Gadus morhua | reverse complement strand
CAGCTCCCCCCACGTCCTCGGCAGCCCCTTCTCCTACCCCGCCCAGTCCCCCGTCCCGGGCTCGGGGATCCCCCGCACGCCGGGCCGCGACCTCACCTTCACGCCCGTCTTCCCAGAG
The DNA here is from genome assembly GCF_902167405.1 of Gadus morhua. Classification (NCBI taxonomy): domain Eukaryota; kingdom Metazoa; phylum Chordata; class Actinopteri; order Gadiformes; family Gadidae; genus Gadus; species Gadus morhua. The sequence continues at coordinate 12,778,498 of NC_044051.1, read as the reverse complement.
CCCGCCCCCCTCCACAGGAAGCCCTCGTCGGAGAGCCGGGACGAGCGGCCGCTCTTCAAGGAGCCGCCCTTCACGGCGCCGGCCCCCCTGCCGTCCACCCCGACGCCGCTGCCGCCGCCGCCGCCCGCCCTGTCCACCTCAGCGGAGGACTCGGCCGAGCTCTCGGAGGACCCGCCCCCGGCGGAGGTCCCCGCCACGCCCGACCTCCTGGCCTCCAGCAAGAGGAAGCTCGGCCGGCCCAAGAACAAGAAGTTCCCCTCGGAGCCGATGCCGCCCGCCGAGTCGCCGGACCCCTCGTCCCTCCTGCCGGACCCCCACGCGAGGTCGCTGCTCCCCGACGCGGCGTTGCCCCCGAAGCGCCCCGAGGCGTCGGACCACCGCGGCCTGGACTTCCGGGAAGAGAAGACGGTCAAGGCGGAGGCGTGCCTCGACGACGACGACGGCTTCCCGCCCTACCGGCTGTCGTCGGTGCAGCCGGCGCGGCGGGCGCGGCGCCGCTGGGAGGAGCTGCTGCTGGACAGCCTGTCGCCCGCCGCCACGCCCTCGCGGCCCTGCTTCGCGCTGCGCAGCGACTTCGAGGAGGTGACCATCCTGTACGACATCTGGAACGACGGCATCGACGAGGAGGACATCCGCCTGCTGCAGGTCACCTACGACAAGATGCTGCAGCAGGACGACTGCAACGTGTGGCTGAACGACACGCTGTGGGTCAACCACCCTCATATCCTTCACTGCTCCTCCCGCCGTTTGTGTGTACTCATGAAGGGATGGTTGTTGTTGTTGGCGCCCTCTTCTGGCCATTACAGGGAGGCATTTACCGCATTGTGTATAATGGTGAGAGCTAAAAGGGGATTTTTTCTAATGATGAGGGTTAGGGTTACTTTTATAAGGTGAAACAGAAAAGCAGTAACTCAGTAACTGTCTGAGGTTCTGATGCTATATTAGGGGTTCGGTGTTTTTAACAACACGACAAAGCCCAAACCCCATTCATGCTTCGTATTTGAAGCTACTCCAGTTCAGGTGTCCTCTCCCGTCAAACGTCAGGGTTGTATGTCCGTCTGCGGGACGATTACTCGCCGCCGTTCAAACAACAAACCCGCTAGCATTTAGAACCCCCCCCCCCTCAGAAGTTAGCTAGGCGGTGGGTTCTCTGACGGTTGCGCTGTGGTCCTTAACTCCTCTGCACCTACCAACGTGCCGGCGGTGAAGCGCAAGCGGCGCGACGACGGCATGCGTGACCACTCCACCGGCTGCGCCCGCAGCGAGGGCTACTACAAGATCGAGAGGAAGGACAAGATCAAGTACCTGCAGAGCACGCGGCTGCTGTCGGAGGAGCCCCCCGCCGACACCCAGGTGAGGCCCCGGGGGCATGAGGGGCACGGGGATAAGGCTCAGCGCTCATAGGGCCGTGCAATTGAGCACATTTTGAACGTTATTACGATTTTTGGGTTGAAACTTTTTTTTTTTTTTCATCATATTTGTTTTATTCATTAAATGTTTCATTGAAATTGCAAAACAGATGGATAAGTATTTGTTCATTGTTTTCGATTGGAACATTTTGTGTATTTTTTTTCAGGGGAAATGTCAAAGTTCTCGGCTACAAAGTGTTGTTCTGGAGAGAAATGCTGAATGAATGCATCGTGTTTTGAATAATCGAGATTTCAATATTGACCCAAGTAATCGTGATTATGTTTCTTTCCATAAGCGGCCCTAGCGTTTCATCTGTCACAATGCACTGTGTCGGAGTATACTTTTTCTCTTCATGTTGGATGTTGGAAACATTTCTCTGTACCTTTGCCATGGATGTTTGCACGGAGAGACTTGATGTTATTCTGGTGAATCACCTGTATCTGAACCTACTGTCGTCATTGGGGCATCCCTTTAATAGACTTGATCATATGAGCCATTATGACCTAGTGGAGCAGTGAACATGGTACAGCCTCCTCACCCCCGCCCTCTGTCTCCCCAGGGGATGAGCATTCCTGCCCAGGTCCACGTGTCCACCAGATCAGGCTCAGAGCGGCGCTCGGAACAGCGGCGCCTGCTCTCTTCGTTCGCTTGTGACAGCGACCTGCTCAAATTCAACCAGCTTAAGGTAAAACATGTTAACTCAAATTCAACCAGCTTAAGGTAAAACATGTTAACTCAAATTCAACCAGCTTAAGGTAAAACATGTTAACTCAAATTCAACCAGCTTAAGGTAAAACACATGTTAACTCAAATTCAACCAGCTTAAGGTAAAACACATGTTAACTCAAATTCAACCAGCTTAAGGTAAAACACATGTTAACTCAAATTCAACCAGCTTAAGGTAAAACACATGTTTAACTCAAATTCAACCAGCTTAAGGTAAAACACATGTTTAACTCTAAATTAACCAGTTAAAGTTAAGAAATATATATTCTAATTCAACCGGCTTCAGGTCAACCAAATGTTTTACTCAAATGTAACCAGTGAATGGTAAAACTAATACTGTGCTCCAATCATCCATTCCTCGATTCCATCGTACTGAATTGGTAGAGCATGAATCATCAATACACTCTGGGTGGGAGGGTCAACTATAAGTGCTACTTTACTCATTGGTACTCATATAGTACTTACTACCCTTGAGTGTGCCATACGTCCTCATTTCCCGTCTCTTGTCTCCAGTTCCGCAAGAAGAAGATCCGGTTCTGTCGGTCGGGCATCCACGACTGGGGTCTGTTTGCTCTGGAGCCCATCGCCGCCGACGAGATGGTCATCGAATACGTCGGCCAGAACATCCGACAGGTGGGCAGCGGCTCGGCTGTTGGCCGAGGGGGTCATTTGCTAAACCACCTATTACCCACGATCACCAGAACCCTTTTAAAAAATAAAAAAAAAAGAACAGTCCAGAGTGTTCCTGTATGCAACGAAACAACGGTCTCCTCACTCCCTTCACGACACCCCTTAAACACCCCTTAAACACACCTGTCCCATGGCACTACATGAAGGGCTAACGTGTGTGTGTGTCTCCCAGGTGATCGCGGACATGCGGGAGAAGCGCTACGAGGAAGAGGGGATCGGCAGCAGCTACATGTTCCGCGTGGACCACGACACCATCATCGACGCCACCAAGTGCGGCAACTTCGCCCGCTTCATCAACCACAGCTGCAACGTAAGACCCCACAGCACACGACCCTCGCATCCCATGGCCTGAACGACGCGTGGGAGAATATTGTATGGGGGCTGATACCGATGTTGGGGAGTAATATCTGTATCAAGATGTGTGTGTATATACATGTATACATATTGTGGTATCCTGGGGCTGAAGCAGCTCCTTGGATATGCTGCTCAACCTCCATCAATGCTTCAGGCCACAGCAACATCGAATTAAAGGTGACATGTTATATCACCAGGTGTGAGTGTGATTAGCCGTTACAAGCCGTTTTGAAAATCTGCCTCTTCAAACATGTGTGGCTGTGTCCACCTAGCTGTATGACGGATAGATGAGCAACGATGATCAGTCTACCAGCCTACCCAGTCCACTGTGTAGGCAGGTAGACTGATCTTTCCAGCACACATCTAGGTGGACACTACCACTGGTGATGTCAGAAGAGGCAGATTTTCAAAACGGCTTGGAACGGCTAATCACACTCGCACCTGGTGGTATAAAATGTCACCTTTTTAAGATCCTGAGCTAAAGGAACCTATGTGAAGGAGCTGTTAACCTTTCATATGAGAGTTTACGTGGATGTGCTCTGTATAAAAATCAACATTCGACCACCACAATAGAGGATTTATAAAAAGGTGATTAAGTTTATACAGCAACACCACGTCGGCAAAAACGTGTACGCCGATAACGATATATATCCGTGACAAGTCAATATCGGCCCATAAAATCGGACCAACCGATATATCTGCAGGCCGTTAACATGACGATGTGTTTCCCCGTAGCCCAACTGCTACGCCAAGGTGATCACGGTGGAGGCCCAGAAGAAGATCGTCATCTACTCGCGGCAGCCCATCAACGTCAACGAGGAGATCACCTACGACTACAAGTTCCCCATAGAGGACGAGAAGATCCCCTGTCTGTGTGGGGCGGAGAACTGCAGGGGCACCCTCAACTGATCCCTCGCTGTCCATTCTACGGACAAGGACGTCTTCAGAAAGAAAAGAGAGAACCCAACCGAGAAGCACTGTCCCCTTGCTGCCCCCCCCCCCCCCCCCCCCCCACCCCCACTAACCCGACACTCACACAGACTCCTCATGCCAAAAGAAAAGATTTTGTGGCTACGGATCAGTTGTATGTTTTTGACTCCCCAACACACGCGCGCACACACATTTCCCTAAAGATTGTTTACGATTTCTGGTGCTACGGTACAGAAAAGAAAATTGTTTGACTACTGCCACTGACTGAAATATTGGCCCGAGATACTAGGCCTTGCTGGCACATTCTTAATGAACTCGGTAACGTGGTTAAGAGTCGATTCAGCAGTCTCCCGAACCCGTAAGGCCCGTTTGTGTTTTCCGTACGTTTGAATGTACTATCACTTTAACTTAACTCACGTCAGCTTTACCACATGTGGTACATGTCCCACAGCACATAGACTTAGCATGGAGAGCTGCTTAGAAACGCGGTGTCACAGACAAACACGCACGCTCTTAGGAAGATCCCCCCCCCCCCCCCCAAAGCCTGAAGCCAGAGGCTCCCCAGATTCAACCAGTGGCACCCAAGATGGGGCTTGAAAGGAAAAGCTCAAACGTTGTACAACTGGCCCTCCACGTGAAGAAACCGTGCTGGTTTCTGGCTCTACCTCTTCTGATGCACCCGTTTTCTGAAACTACACCACAACCTCCACAACAAAAGAAAAACAACCACAACCGCATACATTTTGTACGGGACGTTAGGCTATCTCTCACCGTCACCAGCCAGTATCGCTGCTTCCTTTTTGAGTTTATGCAAAGGTAAGGATTCTAGGTGCAAAACTAAAACCAACTCTGATGGTATTAACGAATATCCAGTGTTTTTTGATTCTTCTGTACATGTTTTATGATCTAGTTTTTTTCAAAGACGTGATTGTTTTTTGTGTTGAGTGCATGATTGAGTGTTCACTTGTTGCCAGGTTACGGTTTGAGAGATTAGGTTAAGTATTTTCATTTTGGATTAAAAAAAAGAAGAGACTTGGGAGAACCCTGTAGGTTATAGTGGCTGAAGGGTTCGATTCTTCAGAATCGGATGAATCGGAGTCTCCAGTCTAATTTAACACCCTACATTGTGAGGAAATAATATATTTGTCACTTTTGAAAAAGAAAATGGTGTATGAAAAAAAGAAAAAAAAGCTGACGAAATTACGTTAAGTGCCATTTGAGTGTGTGTGTGTGTGTGTGTGTCTGTTTGTCGTCTCAGACTGCAATGTTAAGTTGCATGCACAAGTTAGTCGCCCATTGTCACCATTGTTAGTGGTGTTTGGCATGAAGAGGTGTGTGTCTGTATTCATCTATTGGTTTGTTCTTTCCTAATGAGGTGTTATGGATGATTGTCTCACAAGTGAACCTGCTCCATCTTGTAGTGCTTCCTCCAGCCCCTCTTAAAAACCCTACCTCTCGCTCCACCCCTCTAACAACTAGTCTCCTTTCCCAACCCCGATAGCTCTTCCTCCACCCCACTTAGAACTACACCTCTTCTTCAAAACCTAGACCTCCTCTTCCTCCATCCATCTCACAACTTAACCCCTTCCTCTAGCCCCTAATCCCTCTCTCCCCCCCCCCCACCCCACCCCCGCTTTACTACCAGTGTTTTGATCAGTGTTTCCTCGGTCCGTCTGTCCGTCTGTCCTCTAACGTTGTTTCTTTAACAATGCGTCACTAAGAAGGCGGATCTTCTTCATGGACGTCAATGCACTAGAGGCTTGCACTTCAGCTTCCTGTTATTTCTAGTCAATCGGATTCCTTTTTTCGACCAAGTCAGTCATTGCCCTCCATCAGCTGGGAAGATTCTAAGTTTTTTTTTTTTTTTGTGTTTTTCCCCCACAACACCGTTGATGTTAATATTGTACATGAACTATTGTATAGATTTTGATTTTCTTTTTTTTACTTCACAAATGTAATACTTTTAATGATGCATTTTTTTGTTAAGTTTTTTTAGACAAAAGACTGAGTATTTAAGAAGATATTTTCAGGGATCTGTAAAAGGAATCTGCCAAGTTTAACAAGGGTTAAAAGGTGGTTTATTTAAACGAGAAAAAAGGTCCATTACGTACTGAAAATGTCTCCTACCTTTTTGAAAGATTGTTTCTTGTGGAAACGTCTTCATTTTTCTGCCCATATCCTTTGTAATCTTAAAAAGTGTAAATATCTAAACTGTGAATACTATATATATATTTTTGTTTCTGGGGTTTGCTACACCGAACACGGCTCATACATGTATGTAACTTATGAGGTGAACAAAGGGCCGGTAGCAGTGATTTCAGCTTGTGTCAAGCTTTGGTTTTTAATTTTCAGTTGTAAATTCTATGAAACAAGTTTGCAGTGCGCAGAAAAAAAATGGTGCAGAATCAACATGGGAAGGGGACAGAATTTTCAGCCTGTTTCTCATGTCTATTTATTATACAAACAAATGTATGAAAATGGAGTTCATGGAAAATAAAGGCAATTTTGCATACAAATGGTGACAACTTATTAAAATCAATGCTGAGGTTATAGACGTTTTCTAAGAGCCATTTTTATGTATAAATGCCTTGTAAATGGGTTTAACGGCACCACCTGGTGGCTACTTGAAGCAAGCTACCGTTTATAAGGTCAGTACTGTTGCGCTTTGAACAGGTGACGGCAATTAACGCAAAAAGTTTCCATGACCAAAATACTATGACATGTTACGTATTAATTGTGTACATCATTCACACTAGTTAACCTTATGTCCGTTTATTAGTAATTATCTTTTTTGTTTTGTATTATTTTAATGATTTATTATGATAAAAGGCAGAGGGGGAAGGACTGCAGAGAAAGGGACAATGAGTTCCACACTGAACCTTAAAGGAAGCACGACCTATGCTCGGGTGCATCATGAAGGACCTCATCATTATTTATCTGTCCAGCAGATGACAGCACCTGCACACTTCTGCAGTAGAAAGGCCAGGGCTAAAATCCTGCTTGTAACTAGAATATACTCCATTCGTCACCAGGAGCGTGTATTTTATTTAGTAGAAGGACAATATTTCTACATCCCCAGCATGTGTTGAGTTTTGGAAACATTTACTACTTTGTTGTAAGCCATGTCGATCAAGTTGGCATCTTCTCATTCATTTATGAAGGCTATTTACGGCATCACATCAGATACAGCCAACGTTTTGACTATCTAAATCTTAATTTCCATCATAACTCAATAGCAAATGCAAAATTGATCACAAAAGAAACGTAGGAGCCTATGGTAGTAACGTAGAATGTAGAACAGCCTAACGATGTCGCCAAGTTGTAATTCGGTAACAAGGAACATTACAAGGTACAACAGAGCTGTAGGCCTATTGTCCACTAGGTTGCGATTTGTTAACAAGTAGTTGTCTAAATCACAACACACAATGTTGACATACTCTTTGCGACACATGCTTTGCTGACAAATCCACTTTTAATCCATTTGCAGCTCAATATTTGCTAATGAGTGAAGAAATCCTTGCGCAAGCATACGAGGCGGGTTGGAGAGCTAATGTCCAGATTAAGAATTGCAATGTAATTGCAGCAAGGGTATAGTTAGTAGAAGGTCTTGCAGCACGAGTGTCTCAACTTGTCCTCTCCTTTTCTTTCCAGATAGAATAGATACACAACCCGTGTCCTTGATAAATCACTCCAACAGGCATGTGTTTAGGATTGGCCTTCCATGACTATACTGTTTCATTGCAATTGAGACTAATCACACAGAACTTGATGGTAAAACCTTTTAATTTATATTATTTTAGACAAAGAACCACTGTCTCTTTACCTGAAACTAAGCATTTAACAAAGGGGGCTACTGTGTTCATCTAAATGGTTCATCCCAAAGGTCAAAAGAAGGGCAGGATTATCTTCAGACCTTTAAGGTCTCACTCTGCAGTTTCCCTCTGGAGAACAGTTGGGGATAGAGACTCACTTTAAAGACTCTTAGGTATCTATTGGTAACTACCTGAGAGGGCAAAGGTTACTTGTGGGGGTTCCTCAAGGGTCCATTTGTGGGTCCCTCCTCATGAAACGTAAAGGGGCTAATATAAACCAGGTGAGAATGGTCTAAATTATTCAGGTTCAATTGCATAAAGCAAATGAATGACTGGATTTGCCAACATTTCCAGAAGTGAAATAAACTAAAAATAATGGTTTCTGGTGCACAGGAGGAAAGATTAATCTAAAAGCCAAGTCAAACATATTGGTGTCGCTATGTACCTAAACTTTAACCTCTTAAATACCAACCCCTATTTTGAGAATTTCCACCTGAAGGACACATCTAAACATATCAGCTTACAACGCTGCACCTGGGCAGAAATGTGATGATTTAAGTAGATATTCAGATAAATCCATATTTTTGCAACTTTTTTATTTATAGATTAAAAAAAATAAAATAAAACATGAAAACTAAATCTAATTATAGTGGTGGCTAAGAATTCATGGCCTTTGGGTTTTGAAGGGTGCTATGTAAATAAATGTGCTTTGCCTTGACGGAATTGCTGGCGATAAGCAACACCAGGCTGGATAGAAGGGCGGTTGCCCTTGCAGTGATAACATCAGTGGAGCTGCCTGTTCAGAAGTTAGAGCGCACCCTGAGGTAAATTACTTTAGACCTAGACAAATATACAGATTTAAGACGGCTATAAGCAATTCTAAATCAAGAAAATTCCATTATAACCATAAAGTTGAACACAGTAACACACATAAATATTTTTGGAAGTATTATTAAACTAACATAGGAAAGTGTATGTAAAGTTAATGAAGAGGTTGGTGGTCTCAGCTGTTCCGCTAATCTATCTATCTATCTATCTATCTATCTATCTATCTATCTATCTATCTATTTATTCAACATCCATCTATGTGTATCTGTTTGGCTGACTGATCCGTTCAGATTAGGGGCAAAAGATTTAAAGAAAGAAAATCCCTTATCAATAGGCCTATCTCACAACTTCCTGGTTCGGCGTTCGATTTTGCCTTCACCGGGTAAAGTGACTTCCGGTCGCGTAGTCCATGATATTTGACAATGGCGCGGTCAAAAAACAAAAGCTTCTGTTGTGTACCTCTATGCGCCAATTCAAAACAAAAACAACCGTATATACATGTCCACGACTTCCCAAATAATACCCAATACAGCAGTGGCGATCAGACGGAATGAAGGAGTTAATTTCGTAATTCAGAAGGGGAATACACTGGTCTGTAGTCGGCATTTTTTCAGCGGCTGATTATGACGACGGGAGTGCTACGCTGAATACTGGAGCTGTTCCTAGTCGTTTTGACTGGAACAGCTACACCACAGCCCCGAAAAAAACACCCGTGTATAAACGGGTGTCAGCTCGAAAAGCTGAAGGAGAGGACAAAACACGAACGGACCGGAGAGGTACCGGGGAACATGACTACGCGACACGCCCCCCTGCCGGTAAGTAGATGTGTGCTAACTAGCTGTTATGTCTGTTATTTGTGTTCAACACTTGTTGGGCTATTGTATAATTTTGCCAAACATGGCATGGTTAACGTTAAAACATTCAATCAACATCAGACGTACTGTTAAACTGGGGTTGCATATTAATTCAGATTCAGCTTTATTGGCCAGGTTTGCGAACAAACGAGGAATATGACTTTGGTTTTTACTCTATGTACACTCAACCTATAGTTAATACATAAAAAATAAAAACAGAAAACAGTACAAATAAATTTAATAATAAGAAATATAAATAAACTTAAGTATACAGAATAACAATACAATAAAAAGAAAGGGTGAATACGAATGAATGGTAATGAAGACTTATTTGTCTTCTTTTTTTGTAGGTGCACTGGATGATGCCCTGGAGTATATTGCTGAGCTGAAGGCAAGGCTGCAAGAAATGTCCATGGGGCCACAAACTGTCCTCAACAGGTTTTGTGTGTCTGATCAGACCATGACATATTATACTCGGTTTCCATCTCAAGAAGTGTTTCAAGTGTTTTGGGAGTCTGTTTTGCCCCTCAACACAATATATTCTTCATTGGAGCAAAGCACAGAGGATTGGACAAGAGGCGATTCCAACACCACGCCCTTCAAGGAAGATTCCAGTCATTGATGAGTTTTCATCTACTGTTGTAGAGTAGCAACTGGCCTTAAAGAACAGGTCATTGCTGACATCTTCCAGGTCAGCACAGCTGAGATGGTACCAACTCCAAGCTGGATATTCCCTCTAGGATGTGGGACATTAAAGGGCGAAACGTCAAATAAAAATGTGACTTTTTTTTATATTGTAGTGATAACAGATGTATTCTAATATGCATCTTTTCATAATGAGCAAGTTTAACAGAGTGCAAATTGCAAAACAAATGTCTTACCAGCATACGCTCTGTAGAGTGTGGACTTGACTCCAGTCTTCCCCACCGACTTGGGTTTCTTCACCACCAGGTCACTCACAGCCTCTGGATGGATTCCCTGAGGCGAACAACAATACAGGAAATGCATATACTCTAGACAAATACTGAAGTGTATGATTTGAACAGAGGACACAACAGCACACATGGGTTCGAGGTCGATGCCACATCTGTGGTTGACTGGTACAGGCCAGGGAAGGTGGAACCACATCAAGGCCCAGCTGCACATAATGCGCTGTCTGGAACAGCAGAGCGGTTATATGGCTACAGAAGCCTTTGCCCGCAGCACAGCTACAGCTCTGAGAGACCCAGTTGTCCAACAGCCTCCAGGGTGATCTGTGAACACCATAAGAATTGAGTTACTGAACTTAGTAGGTAGGACCTTGATATAAGGCCATTGGAAACTGGCAAGGAGCCTGCAACCGCAGAAAAGCCATGTACAGTTCCGTGCAAAACTCTTGGGCCACCATTACATCTGTTGTTTTAGCAATGTTATAACATGAACTAGCCCAGATGTTTGTCCTTTTAATGCACTCAACACATTTCCTTTATTTACGGCTTGTGCCTTAATGAAGAGGAAGAAAAATACATAGGTCTACTCTGTACAGCCACAACATTGCAGCAAGCTAGGTGGGCCAAGTCTTAAGCACGCTACTGTTTGTAAGAAAGAACAATGAAAATGATCTGAACTTCAGAAGAAGAGGAAAACTGCAACTGCAGTTGTTAGTCCAGACAGACTATCAAAACTAACAGACTTGGGCCAACGGGCCCTAACTCAGCAGAAACCTGTAGTATGTGGGGCTCCTCATCGAGCGGTTGCATCTACCTCTCACTACCACCTTTCCATCAACTATATTTGACACTTAGCATGTACATAATGTTAATAATATGTCGCTGATCGGAAGAAAACTGGTCAGCAAATAACTAGCTGAACCTATCCTTGGCTAAACTAATGCTAAAATGCTAACGCTACACACGGAGACTTCATAGCCACCATGGCTAATTATATTCATAATATTATAGTCTACACGTAACAAATATGATCATTTTACACACATTTCACACACAGACAATATTTCTGACGATTTATATGGATTGTAAATGGTTTGCTTGTCATCACAAAACATGAATGAGCAAGGCGGCCATTGAGTAGCCTACTGACAACAAAACACCTTAGACAACTTACCTTGATAATTGTGTACAAACTCCTCCACAAAAAACTTGTACCCCTTTGTCAGCCTGGGCTGTGGTGTTGCTGAGTGTGTCTCCACAATCTTCTGCACATCTTCGAATCGCAATTTGGGAATACCCACCAGGGAAGCGGCGAAGAAACGATCCATTTTTGCATTGACGGCAATACAAAAATGACTACGCCGGAAGAATGTTTACCCGGTGTGACGTCATTTCCGATTTTCGTGAGATAGGCCTATTAAATGACTAAAAGCTTGGCATCAATTATTGTATCATCCTTTCCATAAAATGATTCATAGATTAGCTCAAAAAAGATTTCAAACTGGGAAGAAACGTATTTCAAGTCCCACACTGGTATCAAAGACACCGGTAGGGCCATTTCCATAGTGATCATACTTTCGTTTGTCACAGGCTGATAAACGGGCTTTTCCAGATTGACCTCTGGAGTGGCGCTTACTTCCGTCTCCATGGCTAACGTTAGCATACCTGTTACACCTGTGTTATAGGAGCCCGGGCGCGGACCGGTTTCCCCACACACCTGCTCCCTAGTCTGAACCTAGACTACTTCACATTTGTGCCATGGGCACAAAACCAGAAACCAGCTCCATCGCTAGTGTATCCGCTGACCTGGACAGCAGAGAACACGGTTCGAAGATGGATCTAAGAAATATGGAGTTTGAACCACAACTTTTTTCCCCATCTTCTTTCAACAATAACCTACCACCGAAGGAATCACCGACGAAAGACGAGCCTCCTTCCGTCCGTGCCACATCGGCGTCCACCACCTCCGATACGGAGTCGGGGATATTCTCGGTCGAGTCTGAATTATGCGTGGAGCATGAATCAGAGCTGGACTGGTTTTGTATTTCGGAGCAGAAACTGATATGCTCCCACTGCGCCATCGTGGGTTCCTGCCACGGACACTCGGTCACACAGCTGACCACCAGAGTAACAGCCATCCGGGTAAGAGCGCTCAGTGAAATACCCAATAAGAGCCTACCATGCTTACTGTTATCAGATGTGACACACTCAGTGTCACATTTTAGAGCAAGGTTATGTATTAATGTGAAAACTAGAATTAAGAGAGGCACTGAACATTTCATTTTACTCTAGGTTGATTTCATGAAATTATACAGCCGGGCAAAACCATTTCAACTAAAGGGTGTGACTGTGCGCTGACGGGGATGTAGTTTCAGTTTTGCCCCTTTGTGACAGGATGACAGGAGCCTTCAGTGACGCGCAGTGAGTGAAGCAATGCATTACAGTACAGTATGTGCCCGTCCTCTCTTAACAGAACCAGCTGGTCGACGTGTGTGAGAAAATCCAGCTGCAGGCGCAGCGGATTGAGCGCTTTGTCAACCATACTTTAGCAGCCAAAGAACGAGCTCTGCAGGTAAGAAGTCCTGGTGCTCCTGATGACTCATTCATGATAATCAAGTCATGCTTGTTCCTGTGAAAAGAAAACATAGTAATACCTACAACGACTTAACAGAGATGCTGGTTTCTGGTCAGGGTGGGTCTATATTCGAAACCTCATCATTGTATAGTTATGATGACTACTGTCACTAGGTATTTATCCTCAGGGATTAATAAAATGCATTTTACCTCAGGACCTGAGGGATGACAAACTCACAGTATTTCTATTAATAACTTGACTAATACCCGCATTAGAAAACGTTCAGACTGCATACGACCAAAGTTGAAAGTATACAGAGATTTGTCACAATCCAGGCTGAAGCACAAGACAGGTGTACACCTAGACAAGGACATTGTTAATATGCATCCATGCACCCTATGGCAAGAATGAAGAGATTGTTATGATGCATCCATGCACCATGTAGCGAGAATCAACACATTGTTAGTACGCATCCATGCACCGTATAGCATGAATGGAGACATTGTAATTATCCGTCCACCCATGCACTATATGGAGGAGGGTCTCTCTGGTGGACAGGGAAGGTAAACACATGTGATCGGAAGAAGAGAAAGAGGGAAACACTGGCAGGTTATGCACTATAATAATAATTGGCAGTATAGTTGAGGCACAGAGTCAACCATGACATGACCCTGAAGAGTCGGTGAGACACAAACTGAAATAAGTTCAATTAAATAAAGAAAAAATCTCAACTGTTGGAACTCCTGTTCTAGGAAGTGATGGGTGCAATGGGAATGCAATGGGAGAATAAGCTATAAAGTGCCACTCAAGCTCCAAGAATGTTCCCATCATCCCCCTGAGACCTGACAGAGTAGATCTACACTACAGAGAGTGTGTCTCATTCATTTGTGACAAATTTGTGACAATTCATTTGTGTAGTATTCCATCCATCTATCCGTCGGCCTGCCTGTCTATCTGTCTCTCTGTCTTCCTGTCTGTCTGTCCGTCTTCGTCTCTGTCTGTCTGTCTGCCTGCCTGTCTGTGTCTGCCTGCCTGTCTCCCTGCCTGCCTGTTTGTCTGTCCATCTGCGTCTCTGCCTACCTTACTGTCCGTCTGTGTCTCTGTCTGCCTGTCTGTCTGTCTGTCTGTCTGTCTGTCTGTCTGTCTGTCTGTCTGTCTGTCTTTCTGCCTGTCTGTCTGTCTGTTTGTCTCTGTCAATCGCTATCTTCTATCTGTTGTCATTTGTCGTCTGTCGCCTGCCTCTGTTCATTTGACTATTGTTGTTTTTATATTTGCACAAAAGGTGAAGCTGATTACTTCCACCGCACATTATCACTAACCTACACAAGGCTCCCGCACATCGCCCTTTACAGCGCAATACAATGTTCCAATGTTGTGATAAAGCTGTTTGAAGACATTTTTCATTTTTCATTTTGATGTCACGTGAAAACAAAAGTCCCCTAACGCACTAGAACTAGATTTCGAAAATGTTTTCTTGAAATCGACACTGCATCCAAAACCAAATTCAACTTAATCACACTGTTGGAAAAGTCCCTAGCATTCACTAGCATCGTCTCCAACTGGCTCTCATCCCTCCCTCCCTCCTTCTCCTCCCTCCCTCCCTCCCTCCCTCCCTCCCTCTCCTCCTCCCCCCCCCCCCCCCCCCCCCCCCCCCAGACGGAGGCCAGCAGAGCCCGGGAGCACATCCTGGCCCAGGGGAGCCGGGTACGGGAGGCCCTGGAGGAGGAGGAGCAGCGGCTCCTGGAGGCGGTGCAGCGGGAGGAGGAGCGGGTGGAGGAGGGCCTCCTCACCCAGCGCTCCCACTGGAGCCGGGCGCTCAGCGGCCTGGGGCAGACGCGCTCGCGCCTGGTGCACGTCCTCACGCACACGGCCGACGCCCAGCTAGCGGTGGGGAACTCACTCTTGTTTTTCCTGTCTCTTTTTTGGATCATAAAACCCAACGCGAGTCACGCACAGGCCTCGGTTAATGTTTAACGCTTGTTTGTTACCGAGCAGTGTAGGAGTGGCACATATAGCTTTATGGTCACGAGAGACGACGTCGTTGACTACGTTAATGATCCCCTGTTTCCTTTTGCCTTCCAGACTGCCGGCCAGGAAATAACCGAAAGGTGATTAGATGAGATGCTTCTTTTAAATAACATATTACATTTTTAGTTTTTTGAAGCACTGGGGTTTCCTCAACACATGAGGAAATCCCATGACCCTGATTGATGTGTGATTGATGTCCTGTGCGTGTATGTGTCTAACAGAGTGGAGGAGGCTGAGGGAGTCGGGCACCCCTGTGACACAGACAAGCTGAACCTGAACACGGCCTGCAGCGACAGCAAGCTGCTGAGGGGCCTGTGGGCCGGGGCCGTACTGCTGGGCCCCGCTGGTAAGGGCCCCCTTTGAAACCTCCTTGAAAAACAATAATAAAGCTTTTCATCTCTCTATCTGTCTCTCGGTCTCTATCTCTTGCTTCTATACCGTAGCACCTAAAAGCAAGTTTCATGCTCTTTTTGGGGGTTTATCTTCATCGTTGCACTTACTGTAAGTCAGTTTGGACAACAGTGTCTGCTAAATCAATGTTATGTCATGTGTTGTACTCACACCAGATGGAATCATGGGAGTTGTAGTTCAGTCACCAGGAAAATGTAAAACCAGATGACGCTTAACATTTAAACCCCATGATTCCATCTGTATCAAAACATTACCGTTTGGGCGGGGCAGGATAATCATACTCATAGTGGCTTAAGGGGGTTTGGGTCCTGGCCAAATGGTTCTAGGCTCAATCCCTGTCTACCTGTGGGAATGCTTATTGCCAAACCGCTTTTCTGCTCCTTAATGTAATGTGAGTTTGCTGTAAGTAAATTAGAAAAGTTAGAAAAACCAACAAATGTAAAAGTAGAAAGAAAAACAAAGGGTGCATATTTATAGATCCTATCAGAGGAAAACTATCTTGACACCATCTTAATTAGACCTTCATTAACATTTCATCCATTCTGAAAACGGATTGCCTCTGATGGCCTCCATAAAGAGGGTTAGGGTTAGGGTGCATCGTGAGACAACCCTTCTCATCAAACCCCTCCTCTCCTCCCCGCCCTCCTCAGCGTACGGCCCGGCCGACCTGCAGTTCGACCCGCGCACCGTCAGCCCCCTGCTGACCCTCTCAGAGGACGGGCGCACCGTCACCTTCTCCAAGAGGCACCCCCGCGATTCCCCCGCCTACGACCCCGCCCGCTTCGACCACTGGCCCAACGTGCTGGGCACGGCCGCCATGTCCACGGGCACCCACAGCTGGGTGACGGAGGTGGGCCAGAGCGGCGCCTACAAGGTGGGCGTGTGCTACCAGAGCATGGAGCGCAAGGGCCCCGGGAACGGGCCGCGGCTGGGCTACAACGACTGCTCCTGGGTGCTGTCGCACTACGACAGCGACTACTCCTTCTGCCACGCCGGGAAGAACCAGGCGCTGCGGGTGGTGCGGCGGCCGCAGAGGGTGGGGGTGCTGCTGGACTGGCCCAGCCACACGCTGCTGTTCTACGAGCCCGACTCGGGCACCGTGCTGCACTCGCTCACGCACCCGTTCAGCGCGCCGCTGCTGGTTGCGTGCGCCGTGGCGGACCGAAGCGCTACCTTGCTGGAGTGACGTCCAACTGCGGCCACTTGGGTTTTTTTATTATTTTTTTAAATAATATCTTGGGCTAGTCTTAGGATTTTTATGAATGGACTGATTGGTGCCGCTGCTCCGAAATTAATGTTGCATCATTGTCAGTGGCTGTCAATGAGCGGACAGGTTTAGTTTTGTATTTTATTTTGTATTTAGATCTATTTTATTGATTATCTGTATTAGTCTGTAGATCAAATTATGAAGTCTTGGCATAAAATGAAACGTGGACTTACTGACAATGTGCTTACCTACTGTTTATTGATGTTCAATATTAATGCTGGTTCGTTGATCTGTTCACATTGTAAAAGATTTTTAAGAAAGGGAAGTAACTACAGCTCCATAGGCTTTGCCATTATATCATTTAAACTGTCATGCATTTCACAGTAAATCATTTTGTATGTTTACTGCAATGATATGGGCGTGGCTAGTTCTGGCGGTACACTCTAGTCATGCGCCACCTGACAGAAACACGGTTCAATCAAACGCACGTACACTGATTGGTCAATTAAAGACCTTCAGTCTCACGCACGCACCCTCTGCCAAGTGTGCTGAGCTGGATTTCCCCAAACCCGGCCTCCCCCTGCTTTGGTTATGCCCTGTATTGTATGTAACCTACATAAACGGTTGAGTTATGATATACCCCATGGGGTATTGTATCGTGAGTTTGCCCCAATTTTTACCCTAAAGGGTGGGACCATACCGCCAAACTGAAGTGTATTAATATTTCATGGAATAAATTATTAAATCTGACATTGATTTCTAACAGAAATAAGCGCGTATGTGCAACTATATATTCTATATATAAATATATAACTATATATATTCTGATTATCATGATGTAATTGTGCTACTTGAATCCCACCACCCATATTTTATGAAGACATTTGCATTAGAAACATAACCATCATGTTCCTAAATTTGGGTTGATTTAACCTTGGGGCAAAGACTTTAAATGAAATGTGCCGGTTTGGTTTGGGGTTTGGAATAAAATCTGACCAACCATTAAATTATATAGTCTTTATTTCTTACACCTTGGTCCAGAAAGCCTCACAATAAAACCTTTGTAGTGTTAGATGTTAGGGCGTTTTGAGACATTACGGCTGTATTATGAGCAGCCGATTAAACTGTTTTTACCTACAAGTATCAGTGTCCTACCAGTCTGGCTGAGCGGAAATGGACAGCGTCTATAGCGCTAGCGTCGAATTCCACCTTTACTCGTCTCCTCCCCTTCCTGTTGCTGGCTTTCCCGTATTTTGCTCCCCTTCGACACCGCTGCTGCTTCCCGGGGTTTGCCCCGCCCTAGACGATTGTGATGGGTTTAAAGAAATAAAAACAGGCCACCCCAGTTTCCCTCCGGATAGACGGCTTTAAATAGAGTGGTTCCAAACCATTCTACTTGCTGTAGTTTGGTCTGGCTTTGCGAGACAAGTGTCCTACAAATGGAAAGCACCCCTCTTGCAGTGGCTGTAGAATTCCGAAAGGTGGCAGCATTGTCAAATTAGGATTTAAACCACTTTAACAATTGACTGAACACATTAGCAATACAATACGTTGTACATTTTTTCAGTTTGGTTGAGCAATCGATCGATTTGAACCAAGAGGCAAATTGGGGTGTCAAAGTTTCGATGTTTTATATTCAAACAAGCCGTTTAAATTCCAGGACGACATGAAAATGAACAATATTGTCTGTTATGACATTTAGCCATTAAGTTAACCCTGCAAATTCATGACTTGTCAATCATTAACGTAAATTTAATGAATAATCACTTCAAATATTTGCAGATTAATAATTCACATTTATGAGAGACTTTGTTGTAGCGATGCACCCAGCTTCCAAGGGTGAAAAAATAAGAAAAATTAACAAAAGTAAATAATCAAAAGCTTAACATTTGAATGCATAACTTCAATGCACAGCTTTAAATAGTTCTGGCCATGAGTAGAGCTCTATAAATAACAAGCTGAAACAGAACATGTTCATGCATGTGACCAATAAAACCCTTGAATCTTAAAAACACATTTTTTTCAAATTTCACTATGCTCTGTTAAATTCTCCGAATTGTCCTTCACCTTTCATAAAGGACGACTGACCGACAAAAATACCCTTCTGTAACGGAGCACACAGCTCGAGTTTCGTCCGAAGTTTCAACTGAAGAGCCCTTCACGTCCATTGTTAGACCCACCAATCATACTTCGAGCAGAGAGGTTTCTGGTCCGTCGACGCCTATCTGGAGGGGTCATGTGCCCCCAGGCCTAAGTGGGAAGGGGGGGGGGGCTCAGGGGGAGGCTCTGCCCAGGAGGGGCGGCGGCTGGATGCCCAGCTCCCCCCTCAGGTCCTCCAGGCTCTGCTCCCAGCGCCGCTCGTAGAAGATGCTGAGCACACAGCGGGCCCCCCGGCCGTTCTGCAGGGCCCAAGGGCCCAGGGAGCTGAACAGGGCCCCCAGGCGACTGAGGGGAAAGAGGAGCACGGGCAGAGGGAGCCATCAACACCCTATACAGCCTGGTTCTCCACTGCGCAATAGGTGGCAAATAACATGGCACGGTGTAGGACTGCCCCGATTCAAGTTTATCTGCCGTTTTGTTTGTGACACTTAGTTTGTTTATTGAATCTGATATGAAGCATCCTTGCATGAAGAAACAGAGTAGAGTATTCTTCTGTGTATTTTGAACAATGATGGATCGCCTTTATGACAGAGCAGTTTGATTGTAGTTTAGTTCCAGGGGAGAATATTTATGTATGTATGTATGTATGTATGTATGTATGTATGTATGTATGTATGTATGTATGTATGTATGTATGTATGTATGCATACATACATACATACATACATACATACACACACGCACAAGATGACAAGATGCACATGAGATGATCCTGATATGTTGTCACGACATATCAAGTTGATGTCATTTTTGTGGTCATCTCATAGCCATGAGTTAGCTCATAGTTATGTGATAACAACACCTTATTTCATGCAGACATGCTGCATTCCATTCATATTCCTTTCAACAACAACAACACAGAGTATGCTGTTGGCACGAATCGAACCTGGGTCGCTGCGATCAGGACTAGGCCTTAATGGTACGTGCCCGGAGCGCGTACCATTAAGGCCTAGTCCTGACCGCTGCGACCCAGGTTCGATTCTTACCTGTGGTCCTTTGCTGCGTGTCCTCCCCTCTACCTCCCATACCTTCCCGGCTCTCTCACTCTATCATAAAGCATAGAAATGCAAAAAAAAACGTAAAAACGTAAAAAAATACAATAAAAAATATTGTACCTTGAGCTGAGACGCAGTGGACCTAGTGTGGCTCCAAGGACACACATGGGCAGCCCGGTCTGAGCCGCCTCAAACCACTTCACTGCCACCTCACCTTGGACCACACAAGAGGAAAAACACCATCAAAAGCTACAAACTAAGGTCAGACCAGACTGAGAATGTCAACAACAGATACAGTCAAGTCATGTCCAATGTTTATGTAGATCTCTTCATCAAGGCAGCAAGGGTTCGGCTACACAAACAACCCCTCCAGATGCTTCGGATTCTAACGCAGTGTGTCTACAGCCAGACTCACCCAGCATGTTGGTGGGCATGCCCAGTATCGTGTGCAACAGGTCGTGCACCTCTCTGTATCTCTGCATCACATACGCCAGCTCCTCATCGTCAACAAACTTCACATCTGCCCGCGAGTCTGGCGTCACTTTCTGTAAGATAAGCAAAACAATAGGTAAATAAAAAGAATGAATGCAGTCATTTATCAGAAGGACAGGTGAATACTAAAAATGGAATGATATAAATTGTGGTGGGGTGATTTTAGCATTTCATCCTCACGGTTACTCGTCAAATATTTTATAAATATGACGTATCGCTTTAAAACCGTCACTCACATTGTCGTCAAGAAATCGGAGGTACTCTCTTCCAAACGAGCCGTCAGGCAGGGAAGCCATCTTGTTCAGGTCCAGTGTAGACAGACGGATTCTTGGCCTTTCTCTATCTCCAATAAATAACACGAGAGGGAGACTCAAATAAGGACATGCAGGTCAATAATAGCAATACTGATTTAAATGGACGAGGTGAAATGCCTTACGTAAGGATTATGTCCCCTTCTGGATCGTCTCTCATTCGGTTTCTGAGTTGAATCAGAGCCGGGTACCCTGTGGTCTCTCCAAGGACGGCCACCATGTCTGCACGATCAAGACGTTTATTATTTAAATTAATTATAAATCAGTGCCAAAGACAATGATTTAGAATTCCTAATAATTAATAGGAAGTTAAGAGCATTGAAGATTTGATAGAACCTAGGGGTGTGCCAAAATATCGATACTGCGACATATCGCGATATTTCGTCTTGCGGGACGTTATCGATATGCTGACGCCAAATATCGATATTCAGAGGTCCCATGACATGAAAATCTCACTTTATGAGGTTTTCTAACATAAAAATGAGTTCCCCTAGCCTGCCTATGGTCCCCCAATTGCTAAAACTTGCGTTTGGTGTAAAACGAGCACTAGCTGTTCTGCTCGCCTTTGAAAAAACGGAGGCTCAAGTGCGCTGATTTGGAATGTCTGTATTCTTGACGTCATCAGGAATCTCAGCTCCTCCCCTTACTCTGCCTGGCCCGCCCAGAGACGTTGGCCCGCCAATGAGACTCGACCGTGCGAGCGCCACATGTGTGTGTGTTTGTGTGAATACACACACTGTAACGCAAGTGTTTCTTGTCGGTTCTTTGACGTGTCTTGTATTTCCACAACGAGACTGTTGTGGGGGGGTTATGTTATCTCAGCCATGGTTGAGAAGGAATTGGGAGAAAGGAACTTTGGCTTTGACTGGCTGAAGTACATGAACTGCGTCATGCCGCCGGTTGCCGCGAGGCACCATCGCCCGGCAGCGGGCAGCCGGCAGCGCGCGGTTCAGTCGACTTCAGGTTGATGTGAAAGTGGAAGAACCAGAGACGTCGCAGAACCCGACAAAGTCGTTTGTGATTCATTATATCGTCTCGAGGCGCACACCGCTTTTGGCCGTGATAATATGTATTAAATGATATAGATTTCTATGTATTATATGATATTATTTAGATATAGAGCTCCAGGACTGTATCGCAAGTGTTGTACACTTCCTTGTTATTTGGATAACCGTTCTGTCGGACTCTCGTCTCTGGTATTTCTACAACGAGACTCGTATTGGGGGATATCTCAGCCAAGGTTGAGAATGAATTGGGGGGAAGGAACTTTGGCTATGACTCCCTCAAGAACATGAACTACGACATGGAGGAGAAAGGGATTGTTGGCGGCGAATGTCTCCAGCTTGAGACCCGCTGAGGGACCACCGCCGGAGGCGGAGGTGCCTATAAAGCGCTGCTCGGGAACAATCCCTTTCTCCTCCTTGTCGTGGTTCGGTCTACTTCACATTGATGAGGACGTTGAAGAACCAGGAACGTCGGAGAACCCAACGCGGTCGTTTGAGATTCATAATATCGGATCACACATCTTTTGGCGGATATAATATATATTATATAGATATCTATGTAGGCTATATGATAATATTTTGATATAGAGCTCCAGGACTCCCGTGTGTTCTAGAATATTTACAGAACACGGCTAAAGGCTGTGTGCGCCTCGCCATTGCGATACATCCACTGTAAACAGAGCGAATGAAACTAAGCAATGAAATGTTTTCTGCATTTATTTTGTTTTCTAATTTTCTGTTACTTTGCATAAAATGTTTTTGTAATAAATTCTGAATTTCTTCAGTGACACAGATATCGTGATGTATCGTGGGTGAAATTTCTTGCAATATATCGATAATCGCAGAATCGCTGTATCGTGATATTATCGTTATCGTGGGTAAAATATCGTGATAGTATCGTATCGTGGGGTACCTAGTGATACCCAGCCCTAATAGAACCCACATAAAATGTTTAAATTGTCACTAATTGCCATTTCAATGACCACATTAAAATACATTTTGAATTGGATCCATCCTCATTTTATTAGCCAAATGTTCACATTTGCAAAAAAAGGTTGACCTGTCTTTTAATGTATGCAGTGACGAGTCCAGAGGATCGTGAAGCAATACTTGTCAACTAATTGGAGGATAGGTATCTTACCATGCCTGTAAGGATTCTGCAGTGCGGCGACCCCTGAGCCGACAGCCAACAGGGCTTTCTGGAGAACGGTGGTGGGAATATGTCCGGGGTACAGACTGCCATAGTAGCCGTCTGCAGATTCACTGCTAGTGTGCTGTTGACGGACACACAAGGCTAAACGAGAAATGGATGGGTAGAGCCTGGCATTAGTCTCGGTGTATCACAACCACCTGCCTGGTCCGCGTAGCAAAAGGTAAGACAGTAGGGATAGGGTCAAGTGAACTAATTGCAACCATGCTATTGTTCTAGCCCATGACGGTACAGTTAAAGTTGTAAAGTATGTGATCGCTATCGATGTCCCCTTAATGGCATGTGAATTGACACTCAACACTGTCAAACTATGCTTCACTATTTAGTACAGTGATATATCTCATAAACAGACGGCATGATTAGGCGATGATACACAACGTTCCTATATTTAGCTAAAGCATTTAATAACTACTGAATAATAACCACATAATACCTTTCAAGGACAGCACGGTGTACGGGCTGACCCTTATGAAACGTCCCACAGTGTTTACCCGGAACATTCTCCCCTTTTGTGTTTGTGTGTGTGCTCTGCGCAGGCGCAAATAAACCGGGCAGTCGTTTCCCTGGACCTATAAAGAGCGACGCCAGCCTTTTTGAGGGTGACATAGAGCAGCGTCTGGCGATATGCTCCGCTCTCTCAAGCCGCTCTCTGGTCTCGAACACAATATAAGTGTTTGCATTCCCCCCAAAAGAAACCTACGAGCATTGTTTGAGGTCGTGCTTCTTTCTTGCGTGGAGGAAAATATGTTATATCCATGTGGCGAACGCCTACTCTCCCGAGTCCTAGCCATTCTGAAAGAACCCCGGTTACAAATAACCTCGGTTACAAGACCGAGGATCCCCATGATTAAACGACTTACAATAATACCACCACGTCATAGGTTACACGTTAAAGCAAAACTAAAACAAAGAGCAAGCGTTCGATAAAAGGTTTCCCCGACAATTCCGTTCTTAGTAACGCTCGTTACTCAGCGGAAGTTGATATTCAACTTTTAACCGATCCGCCTACTAAACGTTCCCCGCTGCCAACGTTTACAGCGTCCATGAGCACCAGTAACGTCCCCAGCACGAGCTGATCTGAATGCACAGCACGGGACGGGACACGGACTGTTTTGTACTGCGGGTGAGTACTTTTTCCTACCTTGTTTACGCGCTGCTGGGGCGGCGGAGAGAAGCCCTCATGAACCAGGCAGTACTGCCATGGCGGTAACATACTGCGAGAGCACCAGAGATCACGAGAAGTACAGTGAGGGGAGTCTGTGGTAAACACACAACACAAGGTTGTAAAAACCTGTTTCTGAAAGCGTTTAAAACGTGTTTCAATGGTTAAGGACTTCGACAAAGCGTAGTTGAGTTCGTTTGGATAGTTTCATGCTTGTTTGGTTTTAGACATTGTAAAGCACAGCAATGGTACGGATCATGTGGCAATTAAAGCAGTAAAGTGGACATTACCAGTCCAGGAAGTTGTTCCCTTTAAATAATAAAAACCTCCACGTAATTTTTGTTATTGATCGTAGTAAGAATGAGTTCTAACTTGTTTCAGACATGGTCACACTTTATGATATGGTTAATCTTTTAATTTTCATTAGTAAATGCAGTAATAATAATTAAGTAACAAAGAACTCAGTTAGTTAACCGTAACCTGATAGTAATAATAATCTAGTATAGTAATCACTTACTAATGCTGTTCGTGTTAACTACGATAATAATGATATTGTAAGCTAAGCTATTGACTAACAGTTATGCTAATGTTATATAATAACTTTTACTGCATTAACTAATAAACACACATATACACACATATCACATTTACATATTACTAATGAAAATATAACTGCAGTGTTGAGTATCTCTGGATATTGTGGCTGCACCTGTACCTGTAACTGTACCTTTTGTACTTTTACAAACATTGAAACTTTGGAAAGAGGCTATTTTATCAATTTCAACTGATGGTGGTTGATTCTGTAGTCTTGCCCATTTATGAACAAATCAGTCAACAAGTTTTTTCTAAAACACACTAATTGTGTCTATTAAGTGCCCAGGTTTTCACACCCACTAATCTTGTTTGTAAACTATTTTAATGGGTCCTCGTCACTAGACAGACAGATTCTTACAAAATGAATTTTGTTCTAAGCATAAGAATGTGAGTGTGTACTCTGTAGTCTATCGGATGCTAATGTGTGTATGTCATCGGCCATCCATCCAAGCGGCCATTCATCATTGCTTCCACTAAGTGTGGGGTGTATGTTCATTGGTCCATAGGTTTCATGCATGGTGGTCTACTGGTTTTGCGTGAGAGGGTGACTATGTACAGAATAATTTCCTCTCCTTTCCATGACATGGTATATAATATGAGAGAATTTGCTAGCTTGTGATTCTGTATGTTTTCCCCCTGGTTCCTCTCGGAAATGTAATCTCTCTAAGGGTTAACATTGTGTGTCATGCCTGTGGTATAGGCTAATTATAAGTTGTACCAAGCTTCATTCAAGTTACAGGCCTTGTATAGTTATTAGTTACAGAATAGCTGTGTTTGTGCAAACGGGTGTAGCCTGGCCAGTATCCTGTAGGCATTCTGTTAACACCTGGATCCTTTGGGGATGGCTGATTTCTGTTGGTTGTATGGTTGGTTGTCCCATGACAACAATCTCGCACAATGGCCTGACTCCAACTGCTTTCACCATTTGTAACGTCATTGAATTGGGGATTTATAATACAAACTAGAAGTAGAAACCTCCAAGGGATGGTTTTGCCTTTTTTTTTTGTCTTGTGGTATTATTATTTTTTGTGTGTGTGGACAAAACACTGCTTTGTTGAGTATTTGGTCATGGGTGGTTAGGTTTCCTAAATTCCCCCTGCTTGTGTTTTGTTTTTGTCTCTGGTTCTGGCAGAGAGGCTGCATGTAATTGGCAGCGGCAGTAGCGGGCCCCAGGAAGTCATAGTAACATGTGGCTCCCAGGGCAACGGCCCCATAGTGGGGCTTGAGTCCCTTGCAACAGTCAAGTATAGGTGTAATATAAAAGAACAACCTGCTTGATACAATTTGAGTCACACACCCATTGTATTTTTCAAAATGCATGGTATAGTGAGTGGAGATAAGATGACTGTATCTAGGGTTGTGTGGTTCCTATCTAAGGGTAAACTTTGACCTTACCAAACATGCTTGAACTTTGACTACACAAAGCAGGGGTGTGTGTGTGTGTGTATGTAGAGGTGGAAAAAACTCTGTTCGGAAGGGACGGTTGCAAACGTGAGTGCTCCCAATAGAGTAGACCAAGAGATATACACTATAGACACATTACAGCAGCGGCAAACCGCACACTGCTGACGCTTTTAAAAGGGAACCTCTTGTGCAAGCAAGCAATACAGTCCATTGGCAGGCGAGTTGTGGAGACAGCGAAGCCGCGGCCTGAGTGGCACTGGACAGGATGAAGGCTAACGGAGTAGGCAGGACGGAGCCCTGCGGGATAAGAGGCCGTTGTTAAGAGGAGAAGCCGGGATGAATGAACAGAGGAGCTGGCAGGATACTTGGGGGCGGTGTATGTTCCCATCAGGTCTAACAGCTGTACAGAAGGATGGATACATGGGATTGAGCTCAGCTGCGTTTTTCCCCGAGGGACTTATGGTGGATCTTTGTTGTAGAGCAGGACGCTTGTGCCGCTGGGACGGCTCGCTGTCGAGTTTAACCTTCTGCTGTTTCGCACCTTTGTCCCAGTTAAACCTGGCGTCTTAATGCTCCCCAGGTGCTGAAGTTATTATCTTCTACTACAATTGATTACAATAAATAAATAGAATTAAGTTTGAACTTGTTTTTCGTGCTCTGTCTGTGTGTCCCCCAGGGCTCAGCCAGTGCGTTTGATGGAGAACAATGGCCCACATCTCGGTAGACTGCTGCAGCCCTTCACCATGCGTCTCTCTGCCGGGCATCCCTCTCAGCGTGCTGTCGGTGCCCATGGAGGACAAGTACAAATGCCAGCAGTGTCGCCAGGTGCTGAGGAAGCCGGTCCAGGCTATGTGCGGACACCGCTTCTGTGTCCACTGCCTCCGCCTGCTCACCAGGTAGACCCCCCAGGGCAGTCTTCGCCCACCTGTGTGCTGAAGCCACCACCTTTTTGTTTTGTTTCTCCTCTTCCTCTCCCACTGCACCTGTTCCTGGGCATGCTCAGACAGACTGACCCCCCCCCCCCCGGCCCCGGGACGGCGGACCTGACTTGGCTTGCCTCATCAGCAGCACATCTTGGTTTATTTGTTTCTCCATTGACCTCAGGGCTGTTCTTTAAGGGATAGACCTGCCGCTGGCGTGTGCTAGTGCTGCTGCTGTCACACCATCACGTGACGCTTGGCGCTTGTTTTAATACGGAGACCGGTGTGTCCCGTTCCTTCGGGGCGCAACGCATCCTCCTTTGTCGGCTTCTCACATTAACCCCTTTTCACGCAAAAAAAACCAAAAAGATCACTGACGTATTAATTGTTTATTAATACATGAATGTATTGTGAATTAATTACTAATACATTGGTGTATTGGTTGATATGTTGGTGTTGTAGGCACACAGGGGACCCCTTCGTCCATTCGAACGCTTCAATTAGATTAGTCTCCTGCATGGGAATGGAATAGAGCAGATCTAACTGGCCGCAACTATAGTAAGCCCTACTTCAACTAGGGCTGGGCGATCTAGTCAAATCCTCCATCCGGATTGAGGTCATTTGATATCCCGATAACGATATAATTCACCATATATCATGTTTTCTGGTAAATCAAACAATAAATAGTCTATGTGAAATAATGAAATGGTAAAGCCTATTTTTGTATGCTCCTGTGTGAATTTAATATATTATAAATTAAATTGGTATTTCTCACTTTCTTAACAACTCCAAGTTATTAAACCCGTTTCAAGTGAAACTAAAGAGATTTTTTTTAATATATATATATATATATATATATATATATATATATTTTGCCACGCTTACAATATGAATATGAATTTAAATGTCTAGTCTCGCATCCCAATATCGATTTAACATTGATATATATGTTGTGCAGCCCCTGTGTGCATAAACAATTGGCGAAAATTGTGACTTGTGAGAACCTGGTATTAGATGGTGTTTTTACAGGTGATATACAGCTGATGTAGTATAGTTAAATGGGACCAAAAAGCCCCTAGCTCCATCATTTGAGGGGGCATTTAGGTTCACATAGTAACTGTGTTATTTTCTTCCACTCAGTCCAGTAACTACCTAAGGGGCAATTCATTATTAGCTTAAATGTCATAAGCTTTCTTATTGGAATATTTTTCTTCTCATGAGAACTTGAATAACCCTGAAAGTCCCAGTCTTGTTGACGAGAAGGGAAATGATCCAAAACAACCAAGTTATGGCAATGTTGAAATGATCTAATTCTTTTGATGACCTCATCTTCTTTTAAATAAACATTATGATAGATTCAAATCGAACAATATCATTTGTAGAATTGTAGTATTACCGTGATATCTTAACTCGAAAAGGTTAATTTAATCTAACTTGATAGATCATCTTTAATGTTCATGTAAACAGAAGAGTGCTCATGATCATCTTAATGATCATCAATATAAGCTTCGAGGTAAAGCAAGATCAATAATAATTTCTCATTCCTTTTTAAAACCAAGATAAAGCACTGATTTACCAAGCAGTACTCAAACACACTGGAATGTGTTCTTGAGAATCAGTATCCGTCATACAGATTATCATACTCATTATTTTGTGGAAAGGGACAGTCAGGGTTTGGAATGAAGATCTGAATACATCTTAACCTCCATAAATACAACTTTTTTATTGCTATTCCAGTACCCAGCCCTGCCCATTGATTATTTTCTTTAAACCCTATCTTTACTTTACCTCAAACTGCCAAACCCATCCACACATTTAACCAATAATAAAGTGTTCATAACACTGGAAACAAGTTTTTCTTACAGCATACAGCATTTAAACTGAATATTGGAGTACTGTACTTCAATTATGACTTAACAACTGCATCTATGATAAACGATAAACTGTGTAATCCATCAAGGATGGACATTGTTGTCATAGTTGGCTGTCATTTCCCAACGAGCGACCCACATGGCATGCTAGTGTGCTGTAAAGTGATAAACCTGTCTTATTTGTTAGCTCTGGCCCCAAGCCTTGTGAAGCCTGTCGCCAGGAGGAGATATACGAGGAGCCTATGTCCATTCTGAACAGCGACCAGGTGAGCAATGACATCTTGACTGCTGTTGTCATGATCACACACACACACACACACACACACACACACACACACACACACACACACACACACACACACACACACACACACACACACACACACACACACACACACAGAAGGACAGACAGACAGAAAGTTTCTCAAATATATTTATATATTGTCAATTCTAATAGACATGTTCTGTCATGACAACTACTTTCTTGCCTAAATATATCCACCTAATCTCAGTCTGTGTGGAGTTGCCAGCATGTGAAACTGCTTGGTATTTAAACCATGACAACCGAGATAATCTATTTTTATAAGAAAAAAATGCAAACAGGAAGTGGATGCTGTGAGGGACTTTTTGTTCATCCACTTGAAGGAAATTGAATCAACAATTAAGGGGGAACCCCCCCCGACCGCTTCCGCGTAGACTAAAAGTACTCCCCTTTAGTTTCCGTTCAGAAGAACAAAGCGCCCACACGTTGGTAGCAATTACTCGGGGCTAGACTTCTTGCATGCGAGTACTCTTTTGTTGACGCTGATGTGTTCTTGCTCTGATTCATTCGACAGGCTTTCCCAGACAATGCTGCTGGCAGGGAGATCGCCAGCCTGCCAGCCAGGTGTCTCCACCAAGGATGCACTTGGACGGGTTCAGTGAAAGAGTATGAGGTGAGACGGAAAAGATGTATCCCAAAATGGTCCTAAAACGTCTGGCATTAATCTGGTTTCTTTTGGGCTTTAATTGAGTTCAATCAGCCTTATTTGCTCTGTTTGGTAAAAAGCACAAAACAAACATCACTCTCTGTTGACTCTGTCTGTTGACTTTCTTTTATGAAATTGAGGGAGGTTTTGTTTGAAATGGAGATTCCTAGTAGCTATAATGGGAAAAGAACAGAAAATAGAAGTTCACGGTGGATTCAGGAGCCGAGGCTGCAGCCCTGTGGTGAGTTTCTGTTACGGGTGAACTGGCCGTTGTGAAGAGGAAGTGAAACGTAACACAGCAGGCTGGAAAGTCCCTACCACACCAAACCCCCACCAGGCCCACATAGCTCATATGTCAACGACACACAGCGGAAAAGTACCGTGGGGGGGGAGAACAGCAGAAGAACATGCAATGTATGTCTAATCAGCTTGATTACTGGTGATGTGGAAGAAGAACTGGTGTTACAGTGCCAATTAAAGTGAAATGGTTATTTGGGTCATTGACTCATGATACTTCATCACTTGGGGAATGTTGTCCATTTCCTAATTTCCTAACAATGATAGCAGGCGGTTATGGCCTTCTATCATTGTGTGTTAAGGGAGCTGCCCGGGTTTCAATGCTATATTCAAGTGGGGATTTCTTACCAGTACCACGAGTTTAGCACAATGCACAATGGGGTGGATTCATGGACGTACAATGCCCCGCAAAAAGTTGATTCGTGAGAATTGTTGATGGTTTCCCTGTGTGGTGTCGCTTTGTTGTATTTCCAACAGTAAGTAATAGCAAATATAAGCATCGATATTGTCCTATATGTTAACCGCTACTTTACTATCTACGTCTCACTGGAAGTTTAACCAAGGAAGTTAAGAGAAGAGATGAGCTTTATTTATACCAGATGGTACATTTGAGAGTGTTTTGCATCGGTGGGGAACAGACGAGAATTCTACCAGCCGAACACTAATGCCTGATTTAAAACATAAAGAATAAGTTATCTAGTTATTCTGTAGTGGTTGGCACTTTAGAATGACTTCCAGTTTGAAACCTTAGTAAAGAAGTAGTTAATAGTGAGTTCATAGTGAATTCAGCATTTATAAAGTGTTCATACATGAATCCTCATTCAATATGAAGATAATGAGAAAAATACTTTTATAAAGCATTTATAAAGCATAAGCTGAGGATTTACAAACTATTAAACATGTTCATGTTTTTGAAACACTTAATGCTGTAATTCGTGTTTAGTTCAGGTAAACGGAAAGCATGAGTTTCATCTTGTGTGAGCTTATCTAAGGTGAGGACTATCAATGCCTTACTGCTTTAATTACTTATTGCTTGGTACTGCTGCATTGTTACTTATTATTTTGAGTATTCATGACTGAACAAAGCTTCATAAATAATAAATGTACTCCAAAGTAGTAAATTCACTATTTACTACACCTTCACTAATGCTTCAAAGATTTATTTTAGCATTTTTGTGCTTTATTAGAGAGTGAGATAGTTAGGAATCCGGTTCACTGCGATCAGGACTGATCCACCGGAGCGCGCCCCAAGGTTTAATTTATTCTAAATTGCTACTTTATGGTGTAGTCTTCAAAAAACCTCAGTCATAAGGAACCGAAAGGAGGAATGTGTATGCAAAGGTGCATGCTTGTGTTATTACTATTCAGTGCATGAGCGTGTCGAAGCAGGTGACAGGAGGTTTAAAGTCTGTGTGAGATTAAGGTCACACCTCAACCAAGCTATACCCTTCTACCTCAACTGCGTACAGTTTCTGTATATTCAACGTGCTGTGAGAATCAGTTTTGAGATGATTACTCCGGCGTCTGTAAGAGTCGTTTTAGATCTTAGATCGCTCCTCCCGGGACATTTCTGACCAATCTATGCATCTGTTCCATGAGTGGTTTGGATGAATTTCTTTGGTTGTTGTCCATTTCTTGGTTGGCTCTTTTCTGCTCTGTCTCTCTCTTTAGAACTCTTGAATACCACTTACAGCACCTTATTTAATACACTGATGTAAAATAGAAAAGATAAATAAAACCACAATAATTGTATTTTTCTCCTTTCAGGCGCAACACGAAGGCGTCTGTGATTATGAACAGGTCCAGTGCGAGGCCTGCAAGAACTTAATCCTACGCATACATAGGGAACGGCACGCCGACAGAGAATGTGAAGCGAGAACGTTGAACTGCAAGTACTGCAAAGTGAGCTTCACCTACAACGAAATAAAGGTACGTGAGAACATTTCACTGGGTGTGATCGGACGTAATCGTGTATTGCACTACGGCCACACATGACTGATGCCCTGGCTTGTTCCGTCGCAGGCCCATGATGAGACCTGTGTGAAGTTTCCTCTGCAGTGCAAGGATTGCGGTAAGAAGAAAATCCCCAGAGAAAAGGTTTGTAGGTCGTTATTGAATCCCGGTACTCGGTGTAGAACAGAATTCTCTTTTATTGTCATTTCACCTAGTACAACGAAATTGAAATGTCGTCCAGACGGTGTGACTCACAACAACACAATTTGAATATATAAGAAAGGTAAAAAATATATGCATAACAAATAATGATAAAATATACGGTTAAATAAGAATAGCAGCTGAGGTCAAAGGTATTGCCCAGTAGTGTAGTCCATTTTTTTTTTTGTAGTTCAAGTGGTACATTCAGGATGTTTTTTAAGGGGCTTGTGAAATGTCAAAGTGAATTTTAATGTCAGACTGACCTTGCAATAAGTTACATAGAGGACCGCAAGTGCGTTTCCCCATACTTCAAATGTGCTATTAAAGGGGACATATTTTGAAAACAACACTTTTCCTGGGATTTGGGGTGTTGTTTTGAGTCGCTGGTGCTCCAACACGCATGATGATTTTTACAGTGAGATATGCATTTCTGAAAGTACCCCGCATACAGTTACCAAACGAGCGAGTCAGTTTCGGCGCCCTCTCCTACGTAGGAAGGGGGCACAGTTGAATATTATTTCCCACTACCCCACCCCCCTCCAATCAGAGCATAGCTAAGATTTTGTGGACCTGCGGACGGAGATGTTCGCACATTTCAGAAGCAGGGATATTCCATACAAAAATAGATGTCTAATTTCATCAGTTTGCCGTGTGAGTGCCTGGCAGGGAGTCTGGCGGAGCTACCGTACTGCCGCCGAAGCTCTGGCGGCAGTCCGACAGTAATATCCCTTTCTCCTCCATGTCGCGGTTCAATATGGACTTCAGAGAGTCACGGCCAAAGTCCCTTTCCCCCAATTCTTCACAACCATGGCCGATGTAACCCCCACTACGAGTCTTTACTTGTTGTGGAAGTACCAGAGACGTCAGACGCAGTCTTTATGATTCCAAATATTCTCAGAGACGCACATAGCTTTTGGCCGTGATATTATATATATTATATAAATACCTATATATTATGTAAGGGATAATGTATAGAACTCCGGTCATTATCGGGAAAATAAGCCCCGACAGGGCGAACAGTACACCGACGCGAAGCGGAGGTGTCTTCCTTCGCCCTGAAGAGGCTTATTTTAAAATAACTTCAAAAGGCGTGTCTTTACAATTTTTTTGTTAGCATTCGTAGGGTTCATCAGCAGAGAAATAGTCCGCCGCAAAGACGTTGACGTTGTTTGGCAACCGAGTACACTGGGGTCGATAAGTTACCAGACTACTTGCGGAGTGATACGAAAGACGGCAAAAAAAATCCCTTTCCTTGACAGCGGTCAATTATAGTTGGCAACGGGGAATTATCAAATATAATTCACCGCCGGAAGTTTTGAAGGGCCCATTCAAGTGAACAGTGTGTTCCACGGCATTGAGAAGACCTGTGTGATTAATAATAATAATATTATTATAATATATTATATAGATATAGAGCTCCAGGAGTCCGCAAACGGCAACAATCACTTCTCCTCAAAGCTGTGGTTCACTCTGACAGCTCATTGGTCAATGGCTAGCAGCTCATTTGCATTAAAGTTACAGACACCAGAAACAGTGCATTCTGAAGGGACTGGAATAGCGGTAGGCGGTAGTGTTTTGAGGTAGTTAAAAGGTGCAATATAGTAAGGTGCAAAAGACCCGAACAGCAGCCTGGAGATACAGTTATACGTTATTGTACATTCTTGACTACTGTGGTTGCGTTTATAGTCCAGGAGAGATCCTCTGTGATGTGTGTGTTCCCAAAAATCTAAAGTCAAACCCTTTCCACACAGTACCCATTTATGAGGAGGGTTTGGGGGGGCTGCACTGTTCTTACGGAAGTCTATGATGATTTTCGTTGTTTTTCTGAACACCACACTGCCAATCTTTGGACTTCCTCCCTGTAGGCTGTCTCATCTCCTCCTGAGATAAGTCCAACCACAGTTGTGTCGCCCGCAAACTTGACAATGGCGTTGGTGGACAGGGAGGGGCAAAATCATGGGTGTAGTGGAGGGGACTCAACATAGAGCCCTGTGGGATGCCGGTGCTGACTGAGTGTGATGGGGGTGGAGGGTTGAGGTCCCAGTCTGACGGGTTGGGAGAGTCCTAAGTCGAGTGAGTTTGGTGACCAGTCTGCTGGGGATGATGGCATTGAAGGCAGAGCTAAAGTCAATGAAAAGCATCCTCACATAGCTCCAGTGGTGTTCGCGGTGGGTCAGTGCAGTGTGAAGAGCAGTGGCGATGTCATCCTCGGTGGACCTATTTGCTCTGTAGGCAAACTGGTGTGGGTCGAAGGTCGGTGCTGGACCAGTCACACACCACACTTCATCATAACTGGTGTAGGAGCGACCTGGTGGTAGTCATTAAGGTCGCTGATGACAGGCTCTTTTGGTAGTGGGATGATGGTGGCGTACTTCAGGCACGATGGGATTATGGATTTGGACAGGTTGAAGATCTTGGTGAAGACCTTAGGGAGTGAGGAGAGAGCTATCAGACTCATAACCCTCTCAGTGTTAATGCCTTGCTCTATCAGTTGAGCCAAAGCGGACCACCAATATGCAGTAAATTTATGCTCAAGTAAATGGATAAATCCTGATAAGACAAATGATTGGCGTTCCATTGACTTGAATGGCAAGTCAATTAATATAAGCCGAAATGTTATCTTGAAATGGTACATGTTGTTGGGGTGTGAGTGGTAAAGAGATTCCACAGGCGGAAAAAGTCCATTAGTGTGTTATTAACACACCTGTGACTGCCAGGCAAGGTGGTCCAGGTTGTAAAATAATTCAATGTTTAACATTGGGCTTGTCGTTGCGGAAAGGGTTAATGTTTAGCAGCTTGTGAACTCATTGCTGGGTTATCTTGATGGATGGTGCTTACTCTCTTTCTCTTTCCTTTTTACTCTTTCTCTCCCCCACCCACTCTCTAATCTGCAGTTCAACGACCACAGCAGATCTTGTGCCAAGTCAAAAACGGCCTGTCCTTTCAGCGAAGTGGGCTGTAAAGCTGTGGTAGGTCCAACAGATGGTTCATTTGAAATGGTAATCGTTGGTCTTTAGCTGCCAAGAACCAGTTCCTTTGATATAGTTATTGTGGTCTCAACTGCCATATTCAGTATATATTCAATAGATTTAATTCTGTAATTCTGTGCCTCTTTTCTGGAGATCAATCTTTCGATTGCCTTTTAATCTGTCAAATTTCCTCTGAATTGTGCACACATTCACGAAATGCATAAAATAAGCACCCAGAGGATTTAGAAATGCAAATAAGAGAACATTTAAATGAGAACTCGCCATTATCATTTTCACATCACATTGCGAAACCTTTATCTTCAATTGCACATTTCGTGCGAATGCCTCGTAGCCAAGAAGGATATAGGTTATCAAAGGGCCAGCCCATGCGTCTACTTACTGCCTCACAGTTGATGTTTTGCATGCTTTAAATTTACATTGCAAGCTTTAATATGCAAAATGTGTCAATGACACCCATGAATGACAAGGAATTAATTGACATCGTTGAGACCTTACTATGGATCTGCATACAATGAATGCAGAGCAATGCTAGAAAATTCCCCAGAGCTCACTTCATCTCAAGAAAACGAACGACAAAATTTCCACCCGTGTGTTCTTACACTCCTCTCCCTTCCGTCCCCAGATAGAGAACGGCAAGCCCAGCGACCATGAGCAGGCCAGCACCATGGAGCACCTGCGCCTGCTGCTGCCCATGGTGCTGTCCCTGGTCCACGGGCGGGCCGACGGCCTGCCCGCCCTGGACTGGCAGGAGGACCCTGGCTGCCTGTACCGGGCTCCTGAGGAGGGGGCCCACGGGGGTGCCAGGGCCGCGCCGGCCGCCGTCGACCTGGACAAGAAGGTGTGTGTGTGTGTGTGTGTGTGCGGCGTGTGATATATTGTTTAGCTTCTTATGTCAAATGTACTTATTGTAAGTCGCTGTTGTTTGTGGTGGATGGCTGGTTCAGGCAGCCTGGACACAGGCTGTTTAGACTCTGGGGGGCAGTGTTGTGCCTGAACGCGTTCATTGAACGATAGTTCATGAACTCGTTCATATTTTGAGCGAACGTGAACTGAACCTACTGTATTACTGCCTGATGAACGTTACTGTGAACTGGTTCATTCTGGTGTCTGTGAACGGCACGATCACTCGGTTTAACTTCGTTCAATAGGGGGACTATTTGTTTATCAACACGGCGGATGCGCTCTCAGAATGATCGCAAAAAGAAAATTT
Source organism: Gadus morhua (assembly GCF_902167405.1). Lineage (NCBI taxonomy): Eukaryota > Metazoa > Chordata > Actinopteri > Gadiformes > Gadidae > Gadus > Gadus morhua. The sequence goes on along the minus strand of NC_044051.1, from coordinate 12,742,002 downwards.
GTTTGACCGGTTGCCATGGTTATCTCCGTGTGGTTATTTGCAGTTGCGGTTTTGTCAGCTTACAGTTTTATTAAACTGTAATCAGAAAACGCAGTTATATGCTATAGACCAGTCATACTCAGGCCCGCGGGGTGTCTATTAATGGCCCTCGAGCTGTTTTGAAAAGTTTTTTTAATTATTTAAAAAAAAAAAAAAAAAAACGTGCTGGGCGCTCTTATTTTGAAACCGCGTGCCGCGATCTCAATACGAGGCTGGGGGTTGCAACGATAAACAGATAGCCCTCCAGCCCACAGACCGCTCCAGCCCTCCCAAACTCGAGGCAGACAGTCCATCTCAGCAGCAGTCAAGGCCGATTTAGGGTCGTTTTAGACGCAGAGACGTAAGCACGTAATTTACACAAGGGACTTGTTTTAGACAAGTTTTGATTTACGGTTCCTTTAAGGTTCCTTAAGGATTGCGCGTGTTGCAAGGGGATTCTCCGCCAGAACAGTAGGGGGAGCAACGAACAAATCTGTGGGCGTGGAAGTGGAAATCGCTGGCTTTTTTATATTTATAATTATCATAATTCGTTCTTGTGTTTTCTTCTTCTCCTTCTTCAAAATTCTTCATTCGCTTCTGTCATGGCCTTTTAAAAATGGCGCTTTTATGCTGTAAAACCGGAAATGTGAGACTCCTGAAAGGATGTGGTTAGCTGGCCAATCACAGTCTTTGCGAGCTGCGTAGGGCCGTAGTGTTTTAGTCGCATAGTCAGGAATTTTGGCCGACGCACTTAAGCACGTAAGGGGGGATATTTTACCGCACAAGGGGGGGTTATATATCTTACGTGCTTACGTGTTACGTCTAAAACAGAGCATATATCGGCCTCAGTCACACGTATACCGACCGGCCCCTTGAGTCACTGAAAAAATTTTTTGTGGCCCCTCATCATTTCTACTTGAGTACCCCTGCTATAGACCCTATAGCCTCTATGGCAGGGCTATTCAACCTCCTTAACAAGTGGGCCGAAAAAGAAAACCACTGGGGGTTCATGGGCCACACAGAGTAAAACTACGTGAATAAATCGCTACAAATAAATCGTACATAAATTAGTGTTATCTTAATACATATAATACTACTACATGGAATAAACTTGTCAGACGCATTCCTTCCTTCTTCACTTTTAATCGTATCATTATAAAAGATTTTGTTCTCACGTATTTTGGCCACGTATTTAGAATTCAACAATGTTGTTTGAATCATCACAAAACAGAACTACTGTACATATGAGACATTTTGAGCCAGTGAGTCAGTGAGAAAGATTGCACTGCCTTGTTTGCCTAGTTTGGCTCATCCTGAGACACTCATGCAGCTTCTCATAGGTCATGGAGCAACGTGCCCTTGTTCTGATGGCATTCATATGAGAAAACCTAGACTCACACGTATCGGTTGTGCCAAACATTGTCAGAATAAGTGATGCCAGCTCCTGATTGTGGGGTAATGATACTGGCTAGTATCACCGGCTACACACAGAAACCTGATTTGCATGCAACTATGTTTCTCCTTTATTTTATTTATTTTTTGCATGCAACCTCTTGCGGGCCAGAAAAAAAGTAAGAGGGGCCGCATTTGGCCCACGGGCCGCTAGTTGAATAGGCCTGCTCTATGGTATAAAGGCTGGGACGAATTTCAAATTCTAAATATGTACACTTTATGTTGAAAGTGTAGACCGTTACGATTCCCATTGAAACGAATGGCGCGTTGATTATTCTTCAAAACGAGAGCTGGACAATTGTGAAATTAATTAAACTGTAATCAGAAAAAGCGGTCATATGCTATAGACCCTAGAGTATCTGGTATAAAGGCTGGGACGAATTTCGAATTATAATTATGTACAATCCATAAAGTTAGCTCTCTGGCTCGTAGCTCAGTGGACTAGAATACCTCCTAGAATCATTGCTTGTTGGCCGGAAACGGAAAGGGGGGTTGTTTACGTTTGGTTGTAGTCTTTTCGCTCGGTTCTCCATCTCAACAGTAGGGCTAGAACCAAGCGAAAAGACTTCAACCAAACGTTAACACCAGCAATGAGTCTTCCAACAGAAATCAATGGGATTTACAAAATGCGCTAAATGTGCAATAAAACGCGATAGAAACTGTATTTCGCTACGATACTTGATTCAACCACTCTATTTCATCCTAGACAAACCAGAAAGGAGACTCAATGTTCAAAATACCAGAAAAAAAGAACTATGAACTAGTTCATTTTTGGAACGGTGAACTTAGGTAACATTTTTGAATTATGAACGTTTAACTGAACTTCATTTTAAAATTTGTGAACTGAACTTTGAACTAGTCCACGTAGAAAGTGGACTTTCCCGACACTGCTGGCGGGGCTTCCCACCTGTGGTGCAATGGGGGCGCAAGGCACACAGGATACACCAGGTCATCACCACTCACGCTCAGGAGGAAGAGCTCTGACATGTCAGCGTTAGGGTCAACACCGCCTGTTACAGTTTGCTCATAAACTGGTTCGTACAAGATCTATTGCCTCGTGGCACGTTGCTTGAGTGCTGCAACGCCCAGGAAATGGGTTGTTTTTAATACAAACCGGTTTACGAGCGGGTTGGACCAATTGTTCCAGGCAGAGCGAATGTTCATCATTGACATGTCGGCATCCGTCCCCTGAATGTGTATGGTTAGGGCTGGTTTATCCTGTGTTCCTTGATCACCCAATGCAGCACAGCCTGCCTCAGAGCCTAATCAGCCTGACTCGGACCAGGTGAGGCTGATTGAATCCCCCACTAACCACACTCTCCTGGCTGCAGTTGATAAAACAGTTGGGTTTGAGCTCAGGCCCCGTTTACACGAAGGGAAAACGCAGATATTTCCATGCGGTTTGGCATCTCATTTACACGAAAACGCTGTTTTTATCACAGAAAACGGTCATTTCTAAAATCTCCGGCCAAAGTGCAGATTTCTGAAAACGCCGGTTATGTGTTGTCGTGTCAACGGGGAGAAACGGGGTTTTAGGTTCCGAAGCGTCACATTATGCGCCAGGAAATGCTTAACGTCATATGAGCGCCCTATGTTTACAGTTTGTTTGTTACAGGAAGACGCTCGTGTTATTTGTTGTTGTTGATTCTGAGGATTCTGATTGGCTTGCATGGTTTTATCCTTCTCCCTACACTGCCACCCATAGGTTTGGCATAGTTATAATGGCGCTCGACGGCGTATTTATGCGGGTTGATGTAAACGACAACTTTTTTGAAAACGATGTTGTGTGACAATGTTATTTTTGAAAACGGAGGGGGGTAAATATTAGATTCTATAAATACCCTTCTACGTATAAACATGGCCTCAGTCTGTGATCTGTGAGCAACACGACATATTTTTTTATATTATGGACGTTCAGCAAAAAAATATTGTAAACTCTCCCACCAAAAACCCATATTGACATCCAATAAGCTGATTTCCATCTTCTGCATTTCTGCTGCAGGTATACATCTCTGTATATCTGAGAACATCAAGTAATTTGATGCGTTTGGTGCTTTTTTTCATTTAAATACAGCGCACTGTGTCCCACAAGTGCGCTGACTAAAATGCCTCCTGTGGAATTTGAGATCAAAGGACATTCAAGGAAGGGCAAACTGCTGTGAACCGCGAATCTTCGTCTTTGAATAGTAATCATAGCACTACAACACAACCGTTGCACTAACCATGTAGGCAATACCCCTTAAAGCGACCCAGGTTTGATCCTGACCCTGGCTACGTTACAAGTCATTCCCTCTCTCCTCAACCAGCTTTCCGGTCTCTCTGGTCTCTCCTGCCCATAATGCCAACAATTTCCATGAAAATGTATACTGTATATATAAAAAATAAATAACAATAATGTGTACTGTACAAAGATTGAAACGTCTGAAACTCGTCACTGTATATCACCTATCATCAGCGTCTGCCAACAAAACCACCAGACATCACCTCACAGCCGGTTTGAATAAAACAAATCACCTCCAGCCCAAGGGAAGCCCCTAAAACCACCGCTTTCCCCATCCCAGGTGAGCGCCCTGGAGAACGTCGTGTGCGTGCTGAACCGCGAGGTGGAGCACAACTCGGTCACACTGGAGGCGTACTCCCACCAGCACCGCCTGGACCAGGACAAGATGGAGAACCTGGGCAACAAGGTGCGGCAGCTGGAGCGCATGCTGACCATGCGCGACCTGCAGCTGGCCGAGACAGAGCAGCTGCTGCGCGAGATGCAGTTCTGCACGTTCGACGGCGTCTTCGTCTGGAAGATCTCCGAGTTCCTGCGCCGCCGGCAGGACGCGCTGGCCGGCCGCACGCCCGCCATGTTCTCGCCAGGTACGACGCCGTGCTCGGAGAGACGCTATCGTCACTACGTCGGGGGTGATCGGACGTCACTCGGGAAGTCCTGGCCTCTTGGGGCGGTTGCTGTTGGCCATCTATTTCATTATTTCACAGCAATTAAAATGCACACATTTCAGACTGTTTTATTTAAATGAATCAACAAAAAACACAACCAAAAAAAAAAATATTGCGGGCAAGGACATCCCGAGAGACGTCCGATCTTCTCCGACCTAAGCGTTGGTTATCGGACGGATCCCTTTCCTCACGTCTCCACTGTGACCGCCGGTGCGTGCCGAGCCTTCTGCCGCAGAGACGGCTCCGTTGTCCAGGGGGCTGACACTGCCGTCGGTGGTATGCATGCACGCACGGCACGCATCCACGCCACCGGTTGCCCCTCGCGGCCCCTTCACACGTCTTTGATATCCCCCTTTTCCGTTTTTTTTTCGTTTCGCAGCGTTCTACTCCAGCAAGTACGGCTACAAGATGTGTCTGAGGCTCTACCTGAACGGAGACGGGACGGGGCGAGGCACCCACCTCTCCCTCTTCTTCGTGGTGATGAGGGGGAAGTGCGACGCTCTGCTGAAGTGGCCCTTCAGCCAGAAGGTAGGCATCATCCTCATCCTCATCGTCCTCATCCTGGTCTTTGTATTACTGCGGAGTGCTTGGATGACGGCTGGTTTGAGCTGCCTCACCTGGCCCGAGTCGGACCCTGGTGCTGGGTGGGGCTGCACTGCGTTGACGCATGCATTGTGCAATCAATCTAAAGCCTCATCCAACACCAGTGCGGAGATCAGTTAGTAACTTTCAGTTTGTGCGTAGAAACCCTTAACATATCAACGTGAAAGTCGGTGCAGTCAGCTGGAGTGGAAGAATGAACCCATTTAATAATTACAAATAATAAACCTTTCTTTACTTAAGCTACTCGTTAATTTTAACTTGGCATTAATTGTCCTTGCACTTAGAGGTAGCTCCCTTTCTCCTTCCAGTTGAAAGGTTTTATGTAGGCTCACATTTGTATCGCCCCTGTAGCCTAGCCGCCTAAGGCCAAGTCAATCACCTCACTTCTTTATTGTGTACATTCCTTTAGTGGTCTTGCGTTTTCGTCCACTACCCCAAATAGTGCACTGCAAATGAAAATCTCTGGCCATGGCTGGTCTCTGCCTTGGCCAAACCACAACATTCTCCCCTGTTAATCCAACCCCCACCGTGGTTAAGTTTAATCAGACCATTAAGACTTTGTTGTTAGTGCCAACATTAGGAAAGTTTCCCACTGTGAATCACACACACTCGTTGTTCCTGTGAAGATGTTTGGTAAACATTGCCTCTGTTCATGCGCCCTTACACCAAACGCCATGTGACGTCTTACAAGGAATGACTCCTCCCACCCAGGTGACCTTGATGCTGCTGGACCAGAACAACCGGGAGCACATCATCGACGCCTTCCGGCCCGACGTCACCTCCACCTCGTTCCAGCAGCCAATCAGTGAGATGAACATTGCCAGTGGCTGCCCTCTGTTCTGTCCATTGGCTAAGCTGGCGGGCAAGAGCTCCTACTTACGCAATGACACCATTTTCATTAAGGCCATCGTGGACCTGACCGGCCTCTAGGGGGTAGACTGTGGAAGCACTACGCCAAAATAAAATCAGAGACTAATGATTATTATATATAAATAAGATATCTAGAATATTATTATATTATATCCATGTAAGCTATAAATAAATGCTTACTATATATTTTGACTTCATTGATATATATCATATAAAATATCTATACATATATATAAATATATATGCATATGCTAAAAAGTCATTAGGATTTGCCTCTAACAGCAGGTAAAGTGAAAGTGTAACCCTTAAGGGGGTAGTTCGGAATTTTAGACATAGGGCCTGATTCCCAAGTTAGCCTTGGTGTTCTTTATCATTGGAGACAGTTTTCAACACTTTTCATTCCTCCTGGTTGCAGAGTTTGCTTTTGCTAGGCTAGCGCACGGCAACGGGCAATACTATCCTGCTAATAAAACAGTCTTACCCACTCCACAGTACACCCAAGGCATATCAACTATAACGCCACACGGTCGATGTAAATGTCTTTGTTGATAGAATAATGTTAGAAATAAAACCAACCCTGCATTGCATTTTGAGGGACTGTTATATTGCTGGTAGTAGGCTACGGCAGCAGCGGACTAATACCTAGGTTAAATTCCGCTGCTGCTGAGAAAGTAGTCCCTCAAAATGCAATGATTCATGCGATGCAAGCTTAGTTTTATTTCTAATATTATTCTATCGACACAGACATTTACATCTATAGTCTGGGGTTATAATTGATTTACCTCGGGTGTACTGTGGAGTGGGTAAGACTGCTTTATTAGCAGGCTAGTATTGCCCGATGCCGTGCGCTAGCCTAGCACGAGCAAACTCTGCAAATAGGACTGAATGAAATGTGTTAAACTGTCTCCAATGATAAAGAACACCAAGGCTAACTTTGGAATCAGGACCTACGTCCAAATTTTCGAACTACCCCTTTAACCATTTATATAAATTCTAACTAAATAATGCATGTTGGAATTTATTGAGTTAGAAAGGTGTTTCCAAAGTGTTTACTAAAAACGAGGACTGCGTTAGAAAGTATCTCAAGTTAATCAGATAAAATATAGCCCAATAATCTTTGACTTATATTCCAAATATATTGGTTATTTAAGCATAGTTCCACAATGTACCAACATGGATCTTATATTAGATTATTAATGAATATAAATTAGTATTATTATTGTTAGGTTTTATGGTGGTTGCGGATGTTTGAAAGTTATTTGCGTGTCAAGCTGAGCAAGTTATTGGCTGTAAAAGACTCCCTCCTTAGATATCATTTGAGTGACGATACAGTACCCTTCAACACCAGAGAATCATATAAGATTCAATATTTAATACCTGGTTTTGCAGCCTGTAGAAACAGGCTGCACTGTTTAATCCAACCTACCTGCTGATACAATTTATTTATTGCAACGTTTTTGTAATGGCAAATATACTGTATAATCTAAAACTTTCAGTTGAAGTGCAAAGAATGGTTTGGGTGTGTTTTCCTAGATAGCGTTTGGCTACTTAATATTTAACTAATCAATTCAGACACATAAAAGTCAGTTATTTTTTCTAATAAATAAAAGGTGTTACGCTTTTTGTATTTGCCACTTTGTACTTTTTTGCTGAAAAATGTTTCCTTTGTTCAAAAATGTTTCCTTTGTTCATCTCAACTGATAGATACAATCATGTACAGTAATGACTGCGCATTGGGGCATTATCCCACTGCTTTTAATACAAACACGGGGGCTTGCTTTTATGAAACTTTTTTTTGATGGTCACAATTGGGTGTAGAAAATCCCAGGCAGACCGTTACCACTGCAGATAAGAATGTTTGTCATTCCTACCTTTGACAATGTAAGGTCACAGACTAAAAAGTGATGAAGTGACCATGCAACCGAGACTAAGTAAGCATGAGCTGTAATGGTAATGATGTTAGCCATCAGGTGGTTGCCGTTTATTTTATTATTTCACAGCAATTTAAACGCACACATTTCGCAAACTCGGGCTGTTTATTTAAAATGGTCAACAAAAACAAAAAAAAAGCAGATCTGATGGATGAAAAACAAACCCTTAAATGAGAATTCCACACAAAAACAAACACACTGATAAAAATCAAATCACATTCAACACTTGTCCAGGTCCGAGGTGGAAGGCAGTGAGGAGCAGATGAATGACTCGACCGGCCGCTCAGAGCACTGCATCATGACTGAGGTCAATGCTTAGAGGGGGCCCTAGTTGCTCATGCAAGGGACATTGGTTCCCCTGGGCATAAGGACACACTGGTGGTCCGGTTGCATTAAGTGGGGAGAACAGACAGGCTGAGGGAGAGGTTGAGATGTCACTGAAGACCTCTGCTGTCGGGGTCAGCACAGCCCCTGAGGGCCTTGTGCCGTACAGGCCTGGCGCCCTGTGAGAGGACTTCCACCTTGGCTACAGTGAATGTAGGCGATCCATTGGCTTGGCACTCAGGTGTGAGCAGGTGGACTGGTCCAAACTGTAGGCCCTCCCATTGCAGTCTTGTCTTTGTTCTGGGTCCAGAGCTATGGTCACTTGACCCCACCTTAGTCCTCTATGTCCTTTTTGCTCCTCTGATGGCCCTCCTGTACTGCTCATGATTCAGCATGATGCTGGTTGGTGGAGGAAGGACATAACCATTGATGGATGTTAAATGGTTCTAAAAATGTGAAAGAAATATCAAAATAAAAAGTCATGCATTCATGCACATGGTGACTATGGAAAAAATATAAAATACTATTCGCCCCCATTACAGATTAACCCAGAGGACTTTGCCGTCTTCATTGATTAAGGTCTTCTTAGTGCTAAACCTCAATGACTTTTACTCCATACAAGCCAAAGTGCAGTTCCTGTGGTCAATTTCAAGTACTATTCCATTTTAAATATTTTGACATGATACGATTTGGTTTCATATTAGTTCCAAACTCAATTTAAATTGAGCCGTGATCCACAACGGGGCATTGAGGCTGTGTTCCATTTCTAATGGGTATTAACAAGAAACGATACAAATATGGCTGTCGGTACCTGGCAATAAAAACAACATGGGAGATGTTCACATGCAAAAGTAAAACACACGATTTGCCAAAATACATCCTTAGAAAAGGAAAATGTAGATGTTTGCAAAAGAAAAACGCCCAATATATTGCTATAGGAGTTGACCTCGAGAAGAGAACATCCGATGAATGCGGGCCAACATGAAACCCAGTACCCTTCTCAGTACTGGGCTGAATGGGTACTGAAGGATGACACATCTCAAGGAGGATACGCATCACTTGGAGCCAAACCTTGGTGTGGCTGATTTTGTTCAGACTTAAGGAATTCCGCGGATGATGAAGCGTGATGCTATTTGACTCACTGTGAACTCTTGTTGAACTTAACCACTCATTTATTTCGGTTATTTCACTTCAGTTCTTAGTAAACGTTAAGCTATGCATATATGGACCTTCTCCAACTGACGTCTTTCATTGAAGGCAAAAGTGAAGCAACCACAATGTAGTCATGTTCGTACAAACTTCTGTTGAGAAAGAATCGGTTAAGGGCTAAAAACCTCAGAATATGCCACTGATGTTGAAAGCTTGAGAACATTGGTATTGGGAAAGACTTCTTGCCTTAAGCAAATTCCATCCATAAAATAACTTATTTTCGATGAAAAGGGATTTAGTGGGTTACATAGTAGTGCTATGGATTGATCCTGGTCCAAATCCCTTCTGAATTAATGTGAATCCATCTGGCCAGGCTTCACGTAAGGCATATGTGGCCGAACACCAAATACAGTGGTTTTGACCTATCTGCATCCATCTCTGAGGTACTATGGGATCTACGTGATGGACAGATGCTTCATCCATCCACAAAGTAGTATTTCTTTGAAGGTTTCTGCCTTCTTCCAAACAGTTTCCAAGGACGACTTTACATATGTTTCTGTGTAACAAACCATCATGTAGGGCTAACAGGATAAGTTGTAAATATGGACTCCAATTTCCCTCCATCATTTAAACACGTGCTATTGCATCAGTTACAAGTTATAGGCCATTAGCGTTAGGCCATTATGGGTTGTTAGGGTTAGGCCATTATAGGTTACCAGGGATAGGGTTAGGCCATTATGGGTTACCAGGGTTAGGGTTAGGCCATTATGGGTTACCAGGGTTAGGGTTAGGCCATTATGGGTTACCAGGGTTAGGGTTAGGCCATTATGGGTTACCAGGGTTAGGCCGTCATTGGTTACCAGGGATAGAGTTAGGGTTAGGTCATTATGGGTTACCAGGGTTAGAGTTAGGCCATTATGGGTTACCAGGGATAGTGGATCAAACATTCTGGCTACACCGCCAAAAAGACTGTAGCAAACGGGAGTGGCTTGTGCAACAGGGCGAAAGCCTGAAAATCCATATAGCCCCGCCCCTCTGTGTCTGACAGTGAGAAAGCATTTTTTGAAATTTGATAGTGGGCAGGGCTTAGCAGAGTAGCTTCCCTTAAAGGGGCAAGCTCCTCACTTAAGCAGTGAATACCAAAAGCTTTCCTCATAAATAATTGATTCTCTATTCACTATATAAGGCAACAAGCTCACGCTCCAACTATTACACTTCTGTTTAATTTATAAAGGAAATTTGATCTATATAATAGCTGCAAAGCCATGGGGGACTTTAAGGGAAAGTATGAAAGGCTTCAAAAGGGCTTTCAAGTCTTCAAAGGATACAAATGCGCCAAGACTCGGCCATGATGACATGAATGGACCCAATCAGTCCTATACAACATTATGGGGCAGGAGTGTTTTAGCAATATAGTGCAAGTCAGCATCTGTTTGGATGTATTGAAACATATATGGCTAGCCGTAATATGGTTAACTGAATCATTTATCTCAAACCGTAATATACAAGTCCCAACAAAAAAGTAATGAATTTTTTTTTTAATCTATTTACCATTTATCAGACACTTGTATCCAAAGCAACTTGTAGTGATGCAGATATGTTGGAGGGGCATCTCGTTCATTCCCCTGCGCACTCGGGGGGATTGAACCCAGAACCTTTGAGCTGGGGGCCGACGCCGCAACACTGTCTTTTGATCTCATGTGAGTAACCTTCACAAATAAAACCCACTGCAAACTCTACCATATGAGTGATCCATCATCTATCGTTGGGCTGTATAAACGTTGGAAAGTGACACAGGAGATAAGAAGCAGACCGCAATGACGAACGTCCGCCTCTCACAGCCGCTCTGTTACATTTTAGACCCGCTCAGTTACGGCCTGCACAGTGAAAATGTGTCACACAATTTATTTGTTATTAATATTGATTTAATGTCAAACCGTTGTTTTTTTTTTAACAAATCTTCAGTTACTGCACTTTGCCTTTTAATGGCAGGATATGAAAGCCACTAACACATTATTATTAACACATTTAGCATATTCCTATGATATATATATATAGATATATATATATAGCTATAATGTCTGGGAAACCCCTCATCATGGGTCAGTTCAGCAGAAGCGTTCTGCTTGTGGCTACAAAAAAGCTCATTCTGGGCGTCTTTCAGCATTGAAATTAGTGTTCCATTTCAGTCGTCCCATAGAAGAAAAAAAATCGACAAAGTCTATGGCCGTTCAAACGTAAGATTGCATCAGCGCCCCCTTGTGTCCGCCTCAAGTCACATCCAGTGTCTCAGTGGACGAAACGGGCCAAAATACTGCTCTAGGACGGGAGTGCACGGTTCGAGGTATAAAATCATACATTCAGTCCCCATATATTATAGATATATCTATATATAGATATGGCTACAGATATATCTATAGGTATATATACCTGGCGTGTATGTATAGCCCCCTTAGAACACCTTAAGGCGCTAAAGTCTCTCCCTCACCCGTCTCTCTCCTCCTCCTCCTGCTCCTCTACTGCTGGGGTGGGGGTGGCGGCGGCGGCGGCGGTGGTGGTGCTCCTTGTGGAGGTGGCGGGGGTCTTGTAGCGGGTGAACCAGGAGGGCAGCAGGTTGCGGCGGGGGCCGGGGGTCCGAGCCAGGCGCACCATGCGCGGCGAGCGCCACACCTTGATGGTGGAGTCGTCGCTGGCCGACAGTAGCAGCTCCTGGTCGGCGGGGCTGAAGGCCACGCAGTTCACCACGTCCTGGTGGGCCAGCCGCGCCAGGCAGATGTTGTAGTGGCGGTCCCAGATGTAGCCGTGCTTGTCCTCCGCACCGCTGCAATGTGGGCGGGGAATCGGAATCAGAGAGAGATTTATAGACAACATTTCTCGGCCCAAATAGGGGTTTCCTGATCCACCCGTCTCAGCAAGATTATGTAGAACCCCAAAGAGGCGTGAAAGTATTTCTTGAAACGATTTTAAATGCAACTCTGCGTCATTTACTTATTGCAGGATAGTCGATATTGCAAATGATATGTCGATTATTAACTTGGTCGGAAAATGGGTATTCGTTTTTTTTGGACCAAAGAGAAGACAAAATGAGCATGACTAACTATCGCTAGCATTGCCTAGCTTAGCATTTGAACATCCCGCAGCCCCCCGCTTGCTAGTTCTCGTTACCAGCCATCGGTCAACTGCAGCGTAGGACTTCCGCTACTTGCTTGTTAACAGTTCCATTTGGTAATTGACAAGGCCAACATTGAGAATAATGACTTCCCCAGGTGCTGTGTTTATTGGATATGAAACTGGATGTCACAAGTAGGAAGTATGCAAGCATGTCGTTGCCTGTGGCGCGTTGTATGCCGTAGAAGCGTAGCGGCGGCCTTGCTGACCTGGCGACAAAGTCCCGGCTGACGTCCAGGAAGATGAAGAAGCACTCGTCGTTGGGCGTGTAGGCCTTGTGCGAGCGCAGGATCATCTTCTCCTCCCTCAGGTTCTTCAGGTCGATGACGTGCAGGTCGATCTCCTCCGCGATGGGCGGGGGGCACATGGGGTCCGAGATGACGCAGCCGGCCGGCCACGCCCTGCTGTTCACGTACAGATACCTGGTGCCAGGTAGACGGCAGAATGAAGATTTTAAAGAAGACGTTTTTGCATTTTATGCTCTATAACAGTGAGCTAGAGAGGAAGGTATGGAAGAATGAGGGGAGGACATGCAGCAAAGGATCACGGGTAGGATCCGAACCCGGGTCACTGGGATCAGGACTGAGCCTATATGGTGGTAAGTGCTCTACTCAGACAGAATGAAGCAACAGAGGTTGCCATTCAGGAGGAAATGGATTAGTGATGTACTTGCACTATAATGGGAATGGAAATCCGGAGGAGATATCTGTGAAGGTTGAAGTCTCCTCTGGATTTGTATTTCCACCCGAGAGTAATTACACCCCTATCAGCCTTCGCCGGCTGAACCTGTTCTGCTCGGGACTCAGTGTCTTTCTTTTGATACTTTTGACTAAAATGCATGAAGTTGTTAAACGGGGGGAACATCTCTGTAAAACGCTAGCGTTCTGCTACTTCCTCACAAAAAATGCTTGAGTGGTGTTTTTCCATCGACTGCACCCCAGCTTGCGAGCGCGCCGTGGGAACGACAACGCCCCTGGCACAGGCTCCTTGTATGAACCAATGTGTTGACTTTGTGTCGATGTGTACAACTTAAATCCCCTTTTCGTAACCTACTGGGTGTTTCTCTTGATTAAATAAGGGCTTAGTTGCTCTTTAAATAAATAGGCCCGAGCACAAAGAAGCTGCCTGCTACTTGTATTTGAATCAGCAGCGATAACTAGCTTTGTGTCATCATTGTGAGTCAGCAGTGCCTATTGGGTCACCTCTCGATGCACACAATCAAATACTTCTTCCATCTGCCTACTCATCTTCTGCCCCTATGACCCGGAGACGGCTCAACCATATGTTTAATTACGTTATACTATCTTTGTATTCAATAAGCATGTGACTCATGCTGCATCTGCAGCCTCCAGAGACAGAAGGGCCCTCGCTCCACCTGTGGTCTGGCGAGAGGCCCATGCCGATGATGTGTCCGTGGATGTCGATCACGTGGTCCAGAGAGTCGAAGAACTCTTCTGAGCTGCGCTCCCCGCCCAGCACGGGCCCGCTGGTGCTCATCTGGTCGGGCATGATGCGCTTGATGCCTGGGAGGGACGGAGGGAGGCACGCCGTTAACCAAGGAGGAGGAACTATGCAACGGGTACAGACTGTGGAAAGGTAAATACAAAAATACATCAACCCTGCCTCCGTGTGAACTCACTGCCACTCAGTTTGGTGCAAGAACAACCTGCTAGAATGACTAAATTGGGATTTTTAATTGACCCATGTTAATGTTGTTGCTTTCATTTTTTCATTAAGAACCTAAAAAATTTAGCTTTTCTTTTGACAACATTACGGTCAACATTTACCATATCTCAATGTATAGGTGTATACACTATGACCGGCTTTAAAGGTGACATATTATACCATCAGGTGTGAGTGTGATTAGCCGTTACAAGCAGTGGCGGTATAATAACATGTCTCCTTTAACAAAAGGCGATATGCCTACAGAACCACCATGCCCTGCTCAGGGTAGATGTAGTATACGCGTCATGCGATCCAGTCTGTTTTAGGGCGGTACCTATCTGGTGCGGGGAGTACGTCAGGCTCCCGGTGGTGAACAGCAGGTAGGTCTTGTCCTCCCCCTCCCCGGGGGCCGAGGCGGTGATGAGGGAGGGGTCGGGCGTCTTGGTGTAGGCGCGGCCCATCATCCGGGCCACCGTGGCCTCGGCCTCCAGCTCGGCGGAGCCGGCCCCCCGACAGCGCTGGGCGACCCGGGGGAACAGAGAGCGGCCGGGGTTAAGACGGCGGGGCGACACGGTACGAGGCCCTCTGGACCTGGGTCCCAACGAGTGAGAGGACAACTAACCGGGGGCTGTTTCGGTATTTTAAAGCAGTACACTGTTTGTACAGCAGATGGCGCCACTGTTTGGTTGACTAGTACTGTCTGGCCTGGTAAAGCCGGAGTAGAAGCTTTAACCCAAGTGTCTTGTTGTCATTTCCTGTAGATCATTGTAAAGTAGCACTGGATATTTTTATTTTTTGAACTGTTCTATGTGGTGCATTTAGTTATTTTTTTACAAAGAACATTACCTTTGTACATTGTATTACCCAATAAAAAAAATAAATATAATGCTTCGACACTTATTACTTCTAAAACTCTGTATTCAGACGCGGTCAGGTTTTTCGGTTGGATACTTCTAGCTAACTCCGGCCAGTTCCTTCAAAAGCTGCCTACCCCAGCTTAAAGTCTGCAATTCATCTTGACAAAACCAGTCCCCGTACCCGGCCATACGGGACTCGGTATCCCAGGACTCGATGTTGCAACAACTGCGTGATAATAACATCGGTGCGATGTGACCATTTATGACCCACCTGCAGCACCTCCAGGCCCGAGGACGTGGGCTGAGGCAGCCGCGGCGTGGCGGGACCCTGACGCCTCAGGCGCTCCTCCTCCTCCTCCTCCTCTTCCTCCCCGCTGCCGTCCTCCTCGCTGTCGGTGCCGCCCAGGTCAAAGTGCAGCGTCTGGTGCGGCCCGCTTCTCGGGGCGCGGGCCCGGCTCTGGGCCCGCGCCAGGGACTGCGCCTCGTAGTCCAGCAGCAGGTCCGGGTTGTCGTGGCGACGCGAGTGGGCCACCATGACGGTGCGCACCGTGCTGGCGTTGACGTTCTGGATCTGGAAGAGACGCTTCACCACGTTGACGTTCTCCGACTCGATGTCCTGGGGGATGAAGGAGGGGAACTGGCTGATCACACTGCCAGGCATGGTTCAGGATCGCTAGGAGAGGAATGTTCCCCTTTTAGTTGGATTCGTCATTGGATGTCGTTTCAATCGTGTAATGAAAATGACACTCAAAATGATATTCTGTTGAAACAAGTGAGCTCAATTATCGTCAATATATGTAGAATACATATATACTGTACAACCAATACATAACAACAAATAGACCGGGGATGTTTGTGCCCCATGCTGAATAGCGCCATTATGTCAATACTGTTTAATAAAACAAGCCATAGTGGTTCATAAACCTATAGGTCCCTTATAGGAGGAAAGAAAGGGGTTGTGTCTGGGGGGGCCCTTGGGCCTCAGACACACCGCTTTCTTGGAAAGATGAAAGCTACTGAGGACTTGGCTCTTGAGGGGTAATGTCCTGCTCCTTTAACGACTTCCACAAATGCCATTCGAATAAGCAACCACTTGCACACACATCGGCTTTCCATGCGGTCTAACAGTGTTTATCTCCTAGGTGGTGAATCCTAAATGAAGAGTTGACCATGTATCACAACACAAGGATCCCCTTGAAGGAACTATCAGTCAAACATTCAGACTAATGCAAAGGTAAAATAGGTCCAGTCGTGTCGCTGAAATAAGATATAAACTAATGACAGGTTTCACCCAAAACTAGGGGTGGACGGTACAAACGGAACAGAAAGAAACCGGTATGAACTCAGTGTTGTTGAAACTAAAATGGGATGATTCCCAAACATTTACTGGACGGCCCGACGGCTGGAGTTTCCCCGCTTTAGCCAGATTTAGCCATAATGAAATAATGAATTCCCTCCGGGAACACCCCGCCCTCCCACATCAAAACCCAGATGAAAGTGGAATGTAAAGCAGCATAGGACTACGTTGGCGGTGTGGTAGCAGCGGATTTAGGTCGAATTTCTTTTCGTTTTCTTTCTTCAAGTTATTAGTTATCGGATATTCAAAATATATTTATGCTCTGAACAACAGAGATCTGACGCGGGGAACTAAAGACGCGGCCATTAAAACTGACATTCGATATGTGTAAATTGGTGGAGGCAAAAACCTGGAAGGCTTTGTTGAGCCAGAACACGGAGCAGGAGGTGATGTTGCCGATCCAGTGCAGGTTCCCAGAGATCAGGTGGCTCTCGTTGAGCCAGCATCCGAACACGTCGTAGGGCTTGTTCCGCACGCGCGACAGCAGCGTGTAGTTGTCTGTGGTGATGATGGTGTGATTTGGTGGGATTGATGGGATGACAAGGCCAGCCAACACCCACACACACACACACACACACACACACACACACACACACACACACACACACACACACACACACACACACACACACACACACACGTACGTTACATAAAGCCCTGTATAACTACAACCCAGTCAAATCTTAACAATGATTGAAAACAGAAATCGCCAGGTAAAGAAAAACATGTTTTGAAAATGGTGTAATACAAATTATGTTTGTTGGAGTAAAATCACGTCTCGTTCAATCCTGTTAGATACAGGTTGATGATCAGGTTCTTATGTTGCCATCAAAACACTACACACATTGGATTACGACTAAAATGCATCATAACAAGCATAACTATACTTAAACAAATTATTTTAGAATTAAGAGAAAACCCACATGATCACATAAAAAGCGATGAACTGGTCTGCATTCTACTGTGACAAGCGTGTGTGATCGTGGTGTTGTGCGTGCACGTAGGTATTTTGATGAGTGTGTGGTGATGTGGTGTGGTGAAATGTGTGCATTGTAATGTGTGTACGTACTGTGATGTGTGTGTTTCTATTGTGACGCGCGTGCACATGTCCCACCTAGACTGATGACGGCGATCTCCCCAGAGGAGGACTGGTGCGGTCCCAGGTAGACCCCAGACACTAGCAGCAGGCTGTCGTCAGCGTTGAACTGGGAGAACTGGGTGTACGCCCAGTTGAAATGGAGCATACTGGAGCTGTGCACCAGGGAAATGATGCCATCGGGTCGCTCCGTGTCCCATAGCTGGACGTGAGAGGAAGAAAAAGGGAAATACATTTGTTTTACTTTTACTCTATTAATGGATGTGAGAGGGTCATAACCCAACAGCAGAACATTTAAAAAGGAATCGTAACTCAGAAGTACCACACGTAAAGTGGTATATTTTACCGGCTGGAATATTTTTAACCTTTCTTGGTTAAAAATAACATTTCACGGACCATTTGGGAGAAACATTTGAATCCAAAACCACTGACAAGTGAGGCTGAGAACAGCATTAGTAAACAGTATACATTCAAAATGGGAAAAATCTACAATAACTCCCAAGAGCTGCATGACCCAGTTTCTATAAACAACAACAGGACAGAGTGCAGCGTCGTCTCTTTCATCGTTAGCGTTTGAAGTGGTAAGCACAACTCAGCAGAGTGCGTACTACTCTAACGCACCTTGATGGTGCAGTCCTTGGAGCAGGAGGAGAAGCGGTGGCCCCTGTGGGAGAAGGCCAGGTGCAGGACCTGGTCGTGGTGCTCCGTCAGGGTCTGCACCTCCTCACAGGGGATGCAGTCGTACAGGCGCTTGAACTCCCTGTACCAAGACACGGAGGCTACGAGCGTGCGCGCACACACGCACACGCACACACACACACACACACAGCTGAATGATCGTGTGACATCATGACAGCAAGGTTGATGGTCGCTGATCGTTGGATTCCTTGCTCATGGAATTTGTGATGTAAAAGATCTACTTCTTAAAACGTAATGGTTTTGTTGCTAAACTTAAAATACCGGTCCGGGTGATCAAACCAGTCATGATAAGCCCCCTGTTTTCACTAAAACATCAGTTACTAATATAATTTCATATCCCTTCATTGTGCAGATTCTGCCTGAGAGCATTTGGCCCAAAGGCACCTGCCACATATGTAAACAATGGCAATCAAGAACATGGGTCTTTGTGATAAGACATTTTGTAAGACATATGTATAGCGCATCACTGTGATTGGGTCCAGAAACAAGGTACTGACAGACGCACATTGATTCCAAACCACAAAAGTGCTATTGCAACTGTTTAAATTTGTGGCTGACACACTCAAACAAAACAATCTGCACCAGTATCCACTCCAAGAGATTCCACTCCATGACACTGGTGGTGTCGAATGTTTTGTTGCTTGTAATGGCTCATCAACATCATCACACCTGGTGGTAAATTAAAACAGGAGCCCCTTTAAGAGGTCAGAAGAATTAAAGGCCAAAGTGACTTCACTGAGAGGACTGAGGTACCTGGGTGTCGAGGCACTGTGCGGGGGATGCGGTAGTAGCTGTAGAACAGCTCTCTCCACAGGAACTCATCTCGGGAGACAGCCAGCCACTGTCTACAGGTAAGGCCAGCACTCAGCACAGCATCGTGGGGTAAATGGAGGAAGATCTCCAGCACCAGGCTGTCTGGCAGGGCTGGGCCACACTCCATGCTGACATCCTACGAATAAAACGTAGCGTTTAACTTTGTACAGAGTTTTAGTGTATGCGTCATGGCAGGGAACGTTTATATCGTAAACTGACGCTGATGAAATGGGGCTCTGTGCAAACAAAAAGCACCAACCCCTTTCCCTGCTAATGACATTAGCATTGAGCCGGACAGCTGGTTGACCCCCTAGATTTCTTAGCTGCAAGCTTTATTTTTCGTTAGTACCCATCATGTCCAGTCTACCGTGATCCCGAATGGGTCTCCATATATTCAAAACAACAAATCGAAGCATGCCGAAACACTGAATCGATCATTAGGGGAGGACCGCTTTTTGCAGTCAAGGTTGTGAAAACAACCAATGTTCATGTAGATTTGTTCTATTAATATATTTCTTTCCCATAAACTAGTAGCGTTCTTGACATGTCAAGCAAGCTCTCCCTAAGTTCACCCATTTCTGCTTAAATTAACTTTAATCTACATAAATGTGGCCAATCAAGAACACCATTTAGCATGTTGCACTATCAGGGCATGCAACACAATGAGATACACAGTAATAACAGAGCGTTACAACTTGGGCTAAGGTGTACATCTTGTCTCGCCAACTAGCTTGAAAAAGAGCTAGAGCTAACTGGCTAACAGAAGAATTGGCAGCTTCTTAAGATTTATTTTTCTGCTTGGGACTTTAATGACAACGGTATTCGGAAACATCAATTCATCATTGGCACGTTGTATTCATATAGCACATGAACCATAGTATTTATTTATTATATAATGGAACTGTGACCAACCTGCTTGTCCGAAGTATGTTGCCGAGAAAACAGTGCGTTACGGGTTAGCTACTTGAGATGGCCAAACGACCAGACCCGAGCAAGTGATGCCAGAGCCCCTTGGATCACCCCCACCCCTTCAATACTTAATATTATATACAGTTAGGATTTTAACTGTCAGGGATTTAAAACCACGTAGTTTAAAAAGTATCATACGGAAATGTTTTTAAAATGGTAAGATATTTTTTTAGCATCTCTAAGATATTTATAATAACCCTCAACTATTTGTTACGTTATTCAAATTGGAGGCATGTAGGCATGGAAACTAATAATAGTATTACATAAATCGAACGTTTTTGGTTTGCTCTAAGTTTTTATGATTGTATATAGATTTTAATGTATTCTAAGCAGAACAATTGTTGAACGCTGCATGCAGCACTCGCCTAAATAGTTGCAGTCTGATAGATTAGCCATTTTATTTGACTAAAATAAAAAAAAAATGTCAAAAGATTTTCTTGTGGAGCAGGTTGTTAAACAAATGTGTCTAGAAGTTCAGATTATAAAACACACATGTCTATATAGCAAGGTTTTTTTTAGCACGAAATAATGCATATCATTTTGTCAAAGGTGTCAACTAAACATACGTCACAAGCGGGCACGGCCGTGGCGTCACGCCCATAAGTGCCCGTACGTGCATGTCTGGTGTATACCTGGTGTATACGAAGCGTTCAGACATTTGCATTGTGTAGCCTACCCTCTAACCACATTCTTACCACTTATCTCATGGACATTATTTGACAGTAGTCCAACCTATACGAAAATAACTGAAGTTAAATTATGGCGTGACTAATTGAAAGTGGTATGTATATTTTAAGAAGCCTATATTCAATCATATTATATTATATCAATATGAGAGCAAATATCATGGTTAATCAATAAGCTATGGAAAATAAACACTGTTATAAGAATGTAAGAATATAATTGCATACACTCTAAGAGGAAACTCAAAATAGAAAAAGGTTAAGATGTACCGCTGAAACCGTAAACCTAGGGGTTGTACATGGTTACATGTTGTAGTATCTAGTATCACCCTGCTCTTGCGAGAAGAAGATACAACGATCTCTACAAAATACAGAAATCTCATGAGTAATTTCAATTGGTTAAACTTTCCTTCTAGCTCTGTGCTTTGTCTGTGAAGATGTCTCGTTAGAAGACTGCTGTGAAATATGCTGTTGCGACTGCTCAAAGGAGAGGTCCGCCACCAGAGGCCAACAATACAAGCCCCAAAGTAAAGCCTTACTGTTTTTATTATATCGTTTCACTGATATAATCCAATGCACGTTTGTACTGCCCAGTAGCCTACTTTAATATTAACCATGTGTAAATTTAACATGAATGAAGTATAATTTATGTAGTTGTGATTTTTTGGGATAAAGTTGTATTATGTTGTGATTGTATTCATGTTATTTCCTGTCTTTGTATGTTTGTATCATTGTCTTATTGTGTGCTGCTGTCCTCCTAACTAAATGGGTAAACTAACTATCTAATTTAATCTATTCGAGACAAATTATTTTCTTATACTTTCTTTGTTTCCCCTACTAGGTGAAAAGGTTTGGACGGTCCAGAACAATGAAACACCAACTGTTCAACAACCTCTTCCAAGGAGCCCTCCCTAACTCTGACCACCACACGTTCACTAGTGGTCTGCCGAATGTTGTTCTGCTACTTCCTGCTGTTTTTTTGTACCTGTGATAATGATGACCTGTCTGAAAAGCTTCCTTTGGGAGCGGGGATATTGTCTGATGTCTTACATGTATATAAAGGACCGCAGGAAATACTGTTGAATTACATTACAAATAAGATAAAATAGGATAGTACTTTAAACCCAGATGGAAAATAAATAATGGGATAGTAATATTGGTTTGAGGATTATATGCAATGAAGAAATATGTAATTATGAAATAAAATGATTTGATTATCAAATATTACATTTCATGTATCTTTCATGTATCAGCTTCAAGGTTCATAGTGACAGTCCTTTGCGTTAAAGCAATAAATGGGTTACTTGCTCGAAGTTATGTATATTTTTTAACAATGATTACCCAATTTCAGTATCCTTTTTTTAATAGTAAATAATCATCACATAGAGACATTATAACCTAATCTAATAGAGTAATCAAATAAGTACAGATCTCCTCTGACTGATATATGAAGTGCAAAATGTCAGTGGTTTGAGATTATTTGTTTGATGGTTTGGGTTTTTTAACAATTTCACACACCTCTTCACCACACCAACGTTGTCGAAAGTGGCACACCCTGACCACCAGATGTCATTGACAAGCCACGAAATGACGTCAGACATCAACATCTCGTTCGACGCAAACTTCTCCGTGATAGCCAATCAGATTCTAGTGAGACATACTTGGTAAAGATGGCGTCTGCGAGAGAAAATGAAGAGTGGACTGAAGGCTTTACCATTATTAAAGACAAGCATTATCGTTTCAGAGACCATACGAATTGATTTGTCAGTAGGAAATACGTTTCATCTGGCTGCTCTCGATATTTGGACATTGTTTTATTCATTAGCGTTCGGGCGCAGACGTCCGCAGCTTTGTTTTCGATTGGAGACAGCCCGGGGTTTGGACAGCTCACCAGCTTCAAGTTGGCAAGCGCGAATGTTAGCCTGGATAGCATTTTGCTCTGCTGGCTTGGATCTGTATCGGTGTCCATGGAACCATAGCAGGACCCCTGTCGACAACGGACCATACACCGTCCGCCAAAGTCGTTCTCGTACCAGCCGCCGTTGATGAACCACACGGATTAAAATCGTTGTCTGGAAATAGAGGCCATTGATCTGTCATTGCGACACTGTTTTCAGCGTCGTGGCAGAGTGACTGGCCGACATGTATTTTCTAACCGGCTGGCCCCGGAGGCTACTTTGTCCGCTTAAAAGTGAAGAGGAACCCTTCTACATCCAGCCCAGCACGCAGAGGTTTTACTTTGCGGTTTTGTCGGAGACTCAACTCAGCATCTGGTTTAGCCGGGTAAGCAATTGCAGTAAAACGACTGTAGTGCTGACTTTCTGTCATAAAAACACAACGAGGGACTTGTTGTTTACAGTCAAACATTTCGGGGGTACCAATGTTTACAATAGAGCCCTCGCACTTTACATTCATACTTGCATGGTCATCCATGGTCAGCCATGGACATTCTTCGTTGTATGGCGACAACCTATTCAAATAGGCTATACTATCGATACTATGAATGTAGCGGTTTCCTGGTCAGTAAACTTCGTATAGCCCAGTTTGACCTAGCTTTGCTCTTGGGGTCTTAATTTTATCCCTTTTTTTAACATAGATAAAAACAAAAGGTATTGGTGAAAACCCCCATGTAAACATAAGATCGTATTTTAGGCCTACAGGATTTCCATGACCGCAGAATGTCGTTGCTCTGTGCATCTGAGAATTGCATTCCAACCATTGCGATTGATCAGAAGATCTGATTTGGGAAATGTCAACAATCAAGTGAAAGAGTCTCAAAGTTCGTTGAGCGGTATAGGGAGGGTTTAGCATTTAAGCCTACGTTTTTCTATTTTCATGGAGCTTTCGAGGTATTTTCTCGTAATGGTTGGACATGCGTTAGGTAGAGCATACCAGTACTCCACAGTATTTATCTGTGATGAGCATATTGGCGAGGCCTGGGGAAATTACGCCATTTCTAAATGTGGACCATGGTCCACATTTAAATATGGCATGATTTCCTTTTTTCGGCCAACCCCCCCAACCACCTTTGTAAGATATTCACATATCCGACCTGGAGGTTGAAGTCTTTATGGTGCTATAACCCTCATTGCTCTTATACTATTGTATTACGCACACAATGGATAGGGGTCATTGTTTATTTACACACGCACGCAGGAAGTGCCCCTGGTTTGCTTACTCTAGTCTTTCTCTATGGGAGTCTAGTCTGCCAGTGAACCAAGTTGGGGAGCAGTCGTAAGATTCCTCACATGAGTGTGGATTGGAAACAGTTCCCTTCCCTTCCTCGGGGCCAGGACCTCTTCACATCTGTTACATCCATGATGTTACGTCAGCTCAGCTCAAACGAAGTCCACACCATTGGAATGTCTACATTTGTTTGACCTGCTGTGGCCCTGTCTCTACCTGCAGCTCTACAATATGTTGAAGCTGCATGTTCAAGGCAATGGCTATTATATGTCATTGGCTATAGATTCTGAAACAATTGACTTGTGTGTCACACAATACCGTGGGTCATTGTATTTAAATGTAATAAATGACCAAGCCCAGACTGCTTCCATTTCGAAATGGAAACCAGTAGAATTCATTCTGTTTTTCTTTTGCTCCTACTTCTGATTGTGTGATTGTTGATGTTTTTCGACCAGCATAGCTAGAGTTGAATTCAACTCCTGAGACCAGATAGTACCATTTTGAAAAGGACCAATGTTTGGTCTATTAAATATGTTATTTAGAATTCCAGGAATAGTTCTATCTTATGTTTCCCTATTATTGGCCTCCCAAGTCAATATGTATGACCCTGTCAATCTCCATTAGAGCTTTGTTTAATTAGATGGTACCTTTTAGGAGTTGGCAAGCATCGAAAACAAGTTTTCACAATACAAAATGACAAAACTATTCAATTACTCTAGCAGAAACCAATGCTTGGATAATAATCCTTCTAAGTATGTTGCACGTGCAGTTACAGTTCATAACTCCAGGATACTGGCAATTGATAACCTGACTGACTCCAAACCATCACCTGGGCTGCTAATATAGCATGCGTTTGCATTGCTTTTCATTCGCGCTTCACAAAGTTTATCATTCGACATTTACACCTCTGTCTTGTCATCTTCGTCATCCCTATGGCCTGACTTGCCCCAATCCGGGTCGTCTTTTTAAGGCACCACAGTTTATCCGTGCAACACCATGGCTTTGCATCGGCTATGCCTCCATCTCCTGTGTGTGTGTGTGTGTGTGTGTGTGTGTGTGTGTGTGTGTGTGTGTGTGTGTGTGTGTGTGTGTGTGTGTGTGTGTGTGTGTGTGTGTGTTAGAGAGAGACACTGGACATGTCTAGGAACAGTAGGACAGTGTTTGGGTGAGTTGTTATGTGGGATTATGATCCAAGTAAGTGTGTGTGTGTGTGTTTATGCAAGAGCGTGTGGATCTGCAAGATTAAGTGTGTATGAAAGTGTGAGTGCATGCAATAGTGTGTCCTCATGAGCAACAGCGCTCGGGTAATCCTTAGTTCCCACAGGACTTCTTGTGTTACTGTGTGTGGATGTAGTGGAGACGGTGAGCGTGGGAAGTATAAGTGGGTGGGTGGGCACAGGTTGGAGTCCTCCACACTGTACTTCTGCTCTGTATGTATCAGCTCCTGAGGGCTTGCTGTTTGCAGAAAGGTAGCTCAACCTCCTTGTTGTTCCATCACTGGCTCTCAGAACAAGCTCCCTTCTGTCCGCAGGACACAAGTGTGGAAAACCTTCAGTAATTACTTGTTGTTGGGCGGATTTTGTATGATGGGTCTGGTGTTTGATTTCTCCGTCCTGCGTAGAATATGAGCACTCGCCCTTTCACCAATCTCAGGATTGTTACATATTGTCCAAACCGAGTCTGCCTCTATCAGGCCTCTACTTTGAGGAACCTCGCATTGAATTGGTCCACTCCCGTAGAACAGTGTTGAATATTCTTGAGGTCAATGTGGCCGTTTACAGATCATCAGAAAAAATACATTATCTCTTGTCTTCTCTGCGTGATATGAGTTGATCACTGTCAAAAGCAAGCATCCAAAATGGCATATTGCATCCTGAAAGCATAGGCATTTACAGCTTGTGTATTTTGAAGTAGCCTCAGCCTACACAGTCATTGCCACGGAATGAAATTCTGGCAAGATGTATATTGGTTTTCTTTAGTTTAAACCAAGGCATCCTGGGCTGGCAGATCTGTTAAAGTTGTGGCTATTTACTAGATGGACAATACAGCAGACCCGGCCAAACCGTTTTTGGGGTTTAATTTGATTTGAAATGTTCTGGGAAAGCAAATTATATTGGCCTCTCAATTTTAACAACACCATGCAAGTTATAAAAAAATAACCGCCATCATGCAAAAACTCTTACTCTACTCTTAGTTAGTTTTTGCCTCAGGCCCTTTTTTTTTTTTATAGGGCCCGAAGCAGTTCCGGCCTCTTACAGAATAGAGAAAGAAGCACACGTTTAGATTATTCCAGAGACCTAGAAAATGCAGCATTGTTCAGCTAACGAGGCATTTTTTATTGCCCCAGTTTGCCACGTGCCCTCCATCGAGTGTCTCCGGTAATCGACTTAATTAACCAAGGTATTTGTGTATAGTCAGGGCCCATCACCAATACCCATGAATTAAATTTACCATATATCTTTGCTACACCACCATGAATTTAGCCACATTATGAGTGCTGCTAATGATTTATTCAAACTATGTGAATGCGCCCCTCCCCCCCCCCCCCGCTAGAGTTTGCATTCATTATATTTCAATCAAGCTTGTTGCGTTTTTGCATGGACTGCTTCAAATCAGATTCCGTCATGCAGAATGGATGAAGAGACTCCCTTCTCATTTAGAGAGGAAGACGTCTTTTCTTTCGGTCGCACGATTTTCGAGGGAGCTCAACTCGCATCACGAGTTCACAGCAGTTTTTCTTTGGCACTTTAAAGTTTTAATGTTGTGGAAGGAACACCAACGGCTACAATTACTGAGTGCTTGGTCTCTAATTACAGTGGTAGGAGGTTGTGTGTGTTGCCCTTTGATTGATTGCATTACTGCCCTACCTCTGCAGTAAAGACCTAAAGGGAAGGTTGCAAACAACGCTTGTTTTTGAAAGGATTTTGAAATTTTATTTTAGAAATAGAGAAGCAGGGAAATGGGATTAACATTTTCGTTATGAATGCAACATGACTTGATGCAAATTCAGTGAAGTCGGTCGGTTTGACATTGATACAGCATAGGTTTCTTCGAATTGAGAGGATAAACAACGCTGAAACAAATCCAAACAGTGCTCATCACAAGTTGGATCTTTAATGATATGCTTATGCCCATGGGGTGACCAGTGGGTTGGGGAGTCCTCTCTAGGTATCTAATCTAGTCAGAGACTTGTTCGATGGAATTGCAGCTAACCATCGTATAAAGTTGATTCAGATGTGTGCGGCATACAGGTTAGGAATATGATATGCTTGTCAGTAGGTTGGTCATTCCCTCCCCGTCAGGGAGGTTTATCGTTTTGCAAACTTGATGGTTGAGGAAATCATTCAGCATATCTCCTAGGCACTGGGGAAATTCTGCACATGAATGTTGAACCAGCATAGACAGAATAAGAGTCATCATTAGTGGAGAGAAATACATATGCTTCCTCTGGCTTTGTTTTGCTAAGACCTGTTTTTTTCCTCCGAAAGTAACTATGTTAAAATTTTCAACTGGTTTTCTTTAATCTATCTCCGTAAATCGACTGAACTATTAGGACCGGCATTGTTCTTATTAGGTCTAGAAATAGGGACAGGACAGTCAAGTAACCTCACGTTCTTGAGATTATATCGTCTGAATGGATTTTTTATCTCTGGTAGACTTTAGCTGTTTCCAGTGTTTGTCAGCCAACATTTGTCTACTGTTTACCCTTGAGCTTGCACAGTGGGGCTTAATGGTTGGCAGTCTCAAACAGAAGCACATGAAACATGTAATAGAGTGCGGTTTTTCTCTTCCACTTTTTTCAGCATCGGCCAGGTGTAAACAAAACACGCCAGCAGGATTCCTTATTTGCATTGACTAGTGCACAATCTTGATTGTTATCATCAGGAAAACAATGCAGGATTTGAATAAAGTGCTTGGTATTGGCAGAAGTCCTGATTGATCTATCCATGCTGTGAATCCTCATCCTCATCATCTTCACCGCAATATATAGAATGTGCTATCTTTTCAATCCACCGTCAAGTATTTATTTCATCAGCGATGTAGACTGTAAGGGAAATAGTTCATTTCTGGAGAAGGCCTTTACAATGCCACTGAGCGGCGGTACCATGGTGTATCATTAACCCATACCCTCCTCTTCTTCCTCCTCCTCCACAGCCCAGTGTCCTGATTGTCAGCTACATCGAGTCGGCCAAAGCGGCAGCCCAGTTTGGCTCCTACCAGTGTGCAGAATGGAAACCAGATGACTCCATGATAGCTGTGGCGGTGAGTGCACGGCTCCTCTGAACACGCACACAGCGCTCCACTTGGCGTGCCCCCATCGCTCACTCACACAGAGGAAGACGGAGACACACTACCCTTATCTCCTTTGTTTCGAGCCCCCCCCCCCCGTCTTTCAGCTGCGTGTGTGTGTGTGTGTGTGTGTGTGTGTGTGTGTGTGTGTGTGTGTGTGTGTGTGTGTGTGTGTGTGTGTGTGTGTGTGTGTGTGTGTGTGTGTGTGTGTGTGTGTGTGTGTGTGTGTGTGTGTGTGTGTGCGCGTGCGTGCGCGTGTGCCCCGAAAAAGGGCTAAGCCAGCTAGTTTTGTTGGCTTTCGCTCCATCCTCCTGACTGATTCGTTATATCAATGCCCCATTTGCAGAGCTAAGATCAAGTATTAGCAAGTCACCACGCCCTCCGTTTAATTATTCAGTGTACATCGAATGGTCTTTGAACAGCGGTCCCTTTTATCAGATGGCCGCCAGATAGAACTAAAGCCTGGTTATCTTTGTAAGTCCATAAACCATGTCAGCATTTAATAAAGCCCAGGAGTTCAAATTAGACGGAATAAATTGCGAACTGCATTTCAAACGGATACAGAGAGCAGTATTATGTATGTATTATCTTTTGTCCTGTTCCCGCTTGCTTCAACAGGGACAGAAAGTTTTGCGTGGTTAGTTGAGTTGAGCTATGAATGCCTCTATTACAGGCCCACGTTTGGAGCATAGATTCCAACTACCAAAACTCAACTCAGTGGGGAAAAACGCAACGAAAGAAAGGACAGTGCAACAGAGGAAATTACCTTCAAGTAGGCCAAGGAGTGGGTTGTGTGCATAAACCTTCACTTCACTCTTTCACACTATTTCTATGTCAGTGGAAAGGTTCAGGAAATGTTCTTGCAAACCCACGTTACGGAATTGGACCGAAACATTTGAGGTCCAGAGGAACAGCTGATCTGAATGCAATGCTTCATACGTGCAATCTCATTTTCAAGCCAACCGAACATCGCAGCCCGGTCTCAATCCTAAGCTCGACGCATTTAAAATGCAACTGGAGCGAACGACTCCCAATCGACACCTCAGAAATATCAACCAGCAACACCTTGCCCTCACAAAACCAAAGCCGTGGCCCGGAGAGCTGTGAAATGTTGAATGTGGTGATTTATTGTACCCTGTCTGCTCTATTTACTGTCACCTGCGACGTAAACGTATGTTTAGCCGGCCCGCTCGTCGTCTGTAGAGCGTGTCGGAGGTCAGTGCCGCCATGCCTCTCGATAGAAACGACGCGTAACGCTCACCTTGAATCAGTAATGGCAACAAGAGACTTTCCTGGTGCAACACGCTGCCAGCAGATACCTTAAACTCGATGGGGTCGCAGATGAGAACAGCAAGCACACGATTGCTTTGAACTGTTGATTTTGAAGGCTCATGGACCAAACGTACTGCGTTTAATTTATGAATAGAACTTAGGCTTAGTTAGGCTTTTTGGCAGCCGCATCCCTGCTGGCTTGGAAGAAAATAAATAGCATCTATTGTTCTAGCAGAGCCTTGTTGTGGGAATTGATGTCCTTGTCTCTTCTGCTTGGGGAGGTTTATAGCATGATAAAGTTTACTCGGGTAGTGTAACTGATTCATATCTCACAGAAAGTTGGGATATACAAATCCTCATGAGCAACAAGCAGCACTGCGCTCAAATACCGAGGCAACCCTGGAAGTTCACCTCCCTTTCTCTATTGGGCAGAAATCAGGCTTGTGCTGTTTCTCGCTCTTTTCATGTTTCTGCATTACTTGAGCACATACAGGTCAATTGGATTTTTCATACTGACAATTCCCCCATACAGGACTGCTTACCATACATTTGAATTCAGTGGGAAAGTTGTATCCATCGTAGTTGTAAAAGTGTTTCTCAAGCCCTGCTTTTGTTGATATGTGTGACAAATACTCCTACAACTATATGTACACCTATTTAACCAATAAACATCTGGATTTGCGGTCAACAAATAGCAGTTCAAATAACTCCGAAAACGGAAACCAGTGATTATCATGACATGATATCCACTAAGGGGCAATTCAAATTCTGTATAGACCCAGGTTTAGTTTTGTATGGCTCAGCGGGCCCCAGAGGCTGAGGGTCAACTGATTTTGTCACCCTGCACAAATGGTGTTCTGACCGTGGTCTAGGACCTGAAAGATGGTGACGGGTGGAGAGCGCAGGCTGAGGGCAGCCTTCCACGGAGGTGATTTGTAAGGTCTTGATGTAATGTTGTCAGGATGACCGATGGCCTCAGCAGCGTGACCGAGGCTTGAGCGTTTGTCCCCAACCCAAGAGCTGAGCAGATGTTGTGGTGCAGCAAGGCAGCCCTAACGGGCAGAGTAACCTGGCTCTGTCCCGCTGGCAGCGCGTGTTTAACCGTAGAGTGAGCTGTGTACCCATGTGGCGAGACTAACCTATAAAAGTGAAACCCCCTGTGGAAAAGCATGGCTAGATGGTCCAATGAGAGAGAAAATAAATTGGTTTTTAGTTTATACTTTGAAGCTATTATCAGAGCCTGCCTAGAGGGCCAGGAAAGTGGTGATAGAACAGTCATCTGCTTTTTATTCCTGAATGATGGCTTGTTAGCGTGTTTACTTATTTATGCTGTGCTAACATACTTTACCCTCTGTATTAACACTGTCAAAGGAATTCTATTCATATTGAGGAATTTCACAAACACAGTAAAAAACTTGCCTTTGATTTCCTTTGTCTCATTAGACATGTCTAGTTGCAATTGACAAAGTTAAGTGAGAAGTTTCCCCGTGTTTGGATGTTACAATAGTTCATTATGGCAGGTTGTGTAGTCAGCTGGTGCGTCTGAACGTTGACCTCTTTCTCATAAGGAAGTCGGCTGGCTGTGGCTGTTCTATACAAGGACCGGATTACAGTCAGAGAACCTAATCCAGCAACCTCGGCTGTTCTGCGTAGAAAACGGGAAGTTATATTTCGAACCCCTGACTTTGATTTAATAAGCAAGTTAGGGGTAGCAGTTTAAATGTAAACGTTGTCCCCTTTCCCCAAGTATTTATACTTGCTCTACATTGTATAGGCTAGTTGCCGTGACGACGAAAAGCAGCACACCGTACCTGAGCTAACGATTTCTGATGAACGCTCTGAGCCACGAACATGAGATCCAGGTCACAAATTAGACGGGATTATCTTCTAGGTATCTCTCTTGTGCACATGTCACTCAACCCACCTCTTATGCCACACCACCGGTGTGCCAATAAGGCGGGAAATATGAACCTCGGGTTTCCATCGACTGTTGCCATGACTACGGTCACTAGGGTTCCACATCTAGTTAGGAGGTTATATTCCTTCTGCTTGTGTGTGTGCGTGTGTGTGTTTTGGTGTGGGTGTTTTGCCGTTTTTGTGCGTTGTAAATGTCATTGGGTGACGGATCACATACTGCGAGGGATAATGTATAAAAGACAGACTGTAGCGCACGAGGGAGGATGAAGATGTGAGGGCATTCCAGACAAAACAGCCCGATATCTCATCAGTTTTGTCATGCCTGCATCTGTTATTTATTTCTTCCAACTAGAAAACCCCATTAGCAAGACTATCCTGTTTCAGTGTGTGAACCCTGATGAATTAACGATACCAAGCCAAAACAAAAGCTTAAAGATTATTCATTATGTAGTCATTCTGATCCCTCTATTCGCTAAAGAATGCCTGCAAAGCCTGTACCCCAATATAGTATCAAAAGAGTAACGCTGCAAAATAAGGCCCGTTTGGGGTTTAACAATGCCAATGCGAGCCGATTATAGGGGTTGATTTTAGATTTGTGGAAAAAGCTTTAATACATGCAGACAGTCAGATCAGGTTCCAGCCCCCCCCCTCTCTCATCTCTCCATGAGGAGCCGGTGTCTCGCCAAGTGGCCCAGTCAGCAGATCTCTCAGAGGCCCTCTGAAGTCAATGTGATCCTCAACACTCTCGTCAGCCAACCAGCCCAGACCCGCATCAGGGGGGGTGCATCAAAACATACCACACATAGGCGGTAGCAGTTTCCCTCGAAACGCAGTCCATTGTGTGTGTGTGTGTGTGTGTGTGTGTGTGTGTGTGTGTGTGTGTGTGTGTGTGTGTGTGTGTGTGTGTGTGTGTGTGTGTGTGTGTGTGCGTTCGCACTTGCGGGCGCTTTTGCACAGTGTTATGAGAGCAGCTAGACACAAGCAGCAAGTGCTTTTATCAAGTGCATCAAACGACAGCACATCCAAGGGAATGGCAGCCATCTCTTGTGAAGGCGCCCGCTGTGTTCATTCCCATTGGGGAAGAAAGACGCAGCGGCCTGTGAATCCCAAAACAAGGCTGGTTGTCCTTGAGCTCGCCACAACAAGGCACAGACCCCCCTCTCCGGTCACCAGAGTGTGTACCTTTCCCCAAGGGCACAGCTAGCCCAGTAATGAGGGCAGACCAACTGTGGGCCAGCCGGCAGAGAGTACAGAGGATTCACTGGGCAGAGACGGTACAGTGAATACACGTAAACGTATGCTCCAACAGACTCGGATCACTGGGGAAACGACTTTGTGGTTGTTTTATGTTAGCGGGAGATGCATTTATAATGTAGGCTGGAAGGTGACAACATGGCGTAAAAAATAGTGGAGGTGTGAAATATCCAATGAAAAAAACGTGAACGTAAAGGCATGCGCATAAAGGTTTCAGTTCAGTTTTGTATAAGTTGGCGGAGTATTAAGCTGTAGCACCCTCCTCTCTTCTTTTTTCTCCCTCCCTTTCTTTCCTCTTGTTCCTTCCTCTCTGCATTCTCTGAAACTCCCATAATGTCAAGCCCTTCACAATCAGGCCAGAATGCACATGAATGAATGCTATGAATGTGTCTGGGGGAAAGCCATAACTCAGACGCTGTGCTTAGCCAAAGTAAAGCAAGGTGCCGGCCTGCGTTTAAAAATACCAGGCAAACCCCAGTCACTTCCTGGTTCTTGTGACCTTCCTCCGTGTGGTTTGGCTTCCTTACTTGCACTTTCCGTTGAAATGTCGTGCAGGGAAGCCACTCACAGCTGCAGCCGGCGTACGGATACATTGCCTGGGTTGGTTTCTATCACACAGGCCTATTTAGTGAAAATTCAAATGAACCGAGATCTGCTTGTACGATCTCTCGGATACACATCCACAATCCTAGTTTGCAGATATCTGTTTAATACTTTAAAATGCTAGCTTCCCCTGAGTTTTACCCCAGGCCAGGCTTTGAGGTGTTCCGGCAGGTTAGCAGTCTTGTTTTCTTTTGGGGGCGTATGTTTATGTTCTATTCTCGGGCTATTCTATTCTAGGTCAAAACACAGTTTGAGTTGGAAAGCCCACTTCCCCACAGATCACTTTGCAAGGGATAAAATCTTCAAAACAATACATAGAACCTGTATTTGTGTGACTTCTGTTGCC
This sequence comes from Gadus morhua, assembly GCF_902167405.1. NCBI lineage: Eukaryota > Metazoa > Chordata > Actinopteri > Gadiformes > Gadidae > Gadus > Gadus morhua. The sequence continues at coordinate 12,708,534 of NC_044051.1, read as the reverse complement.
ATCTCTCTTGGCTGAGGAGACTATTCCCCTGCTCATAACCTCTCAGTTCTGTAATTATTGGCAGCATATTTTTCTTGGTATTTCTGGGCATTCTGCAGTTTCTTTATGGGGCCATAATTATCTTTGCATATATAATCTTAGATACTTTAATCACAGTGTGCTAGTTTGCATATAGTTTTATATTATTATGGCATCAATCCAAGAAGTACTTCAGCATGCCCGCCAAACATCCGTCTACCCCATGCATAAACAACCATGCATCCAATGGATCTTTACGTAACTGGACGCTGGCCAGCTTCATCCACGGCGTGCGCTAAAGGTATTTAAATCAGCAGTGTCTAACATGGTACGCTTATGCACAGATTGTTAGGCTGGCATGGAGTCAGGCACGAGCAAACGCACACAGCTGTTATGTGTGTAAATCCCATTGGACTTGACATTCCAGAGCCATAGCATAAGACCAAGGTCTTTGGTTGACCTTGCACCTCCCTTCTGACTCCATACCATACAGCTCGCACATGCCCTCTATCTTCCTGTCAAGACGTTGTGCTGAGCTGTGCGGTTAAGTGCCCAACATCCTTTTCAAGTCCAGTGCTGCAGCAATGTCATGCACTTTAATGCATGCATAATTCTCTGCACTCATAGAACGGTTCACTGGTGCGAGCTCCACTGCATGCGGGTGAAGCATGCCTACCGTCCTCTCTAGTGGGAGATGAGGTTGTCCTTCAGGGAAAGTGCTGTGAAAGTCCAAGGGCGGAGCAGGCAGGGATTTGAACATCCGCCCCTTGATATGGACTTTCCTCAGGGCACTAAGTTGTTGCTGTATCACTATTACCAGGGTTGTCTGAGGGCTGGTGCTTTCTGTGAAATGGTGCTCTCTGAGTAAGTGTTTAGGTTTAGTGCTTCTGTGAGGACTGGCGTTTTTATAATTTCTAGCCGCTTATGAGGAAAATTGATTTGATAAGGACTAGTGGTTTCTGAGGACTGGTGTCTTCTAAGGGACTTTATGAGGACACGGGGCCTACTGGGGATAGTGTTTTGTTAGGACAAGTATTTAAAAAAGGACTAGTGGTTTCTGAGGACGAGTTTCTGAGGACAAGTCAGCTGATGTCTGAGTAACAGTCTTTGAGTAATTGGATATAATGCAGATTTTAGTTTTAACTTTGTGATGGATTTAGAAAACAAGGCATCTTTTATTTTGCAAGCAATTCATTCAGATGCAGAGGCTCTGAATTACTGTTCATGGCCTGAAAGCACATTGTGGGAAACGTCTGTCTGCGTTGTTTTTTGTGATGCAAATAACCTAAATGAGCATATGGGTTTTTTCATTGTGATGCGTGAGGAACTTCATGTTTTATCACTTGAACGTAAATCATCAAAAACGGTGCAGATAAAACTAGTAGTAAATCTACAATAAAGCGCAGTGACACTTCGGTTCGTCAAATCGGTATGCAAGCCTTTTATTTGCTTTATTTACAAAATATATGGTCGGGATTTTTGAGGACTAATGTCTCCTGAGGACTGTTGTCTTTTGAGGACTTGTCTTTTGAGGACTGTTGTCTTTTGAGGACTGTTGTCTTTTAAGGACTGTTGTCTTCTGAGGACTGTTGTCTTTTGAGGACTGTTGTCTTTTGAGGACTGTTGTCTTCTGAGGAGTGTTGTCTTTTGAGGACTGTTGTCTTCTGAGGAGTAATGTCTTCTGAGTAACATTGCCCTTTGAGGACTGGCCCTTCATGGGGACGGGTGGATGTGGGGTCCTGGTGGTAAATAGGACGGGGACGTCACAAAAAGCAGGTTTGCCGGTTGAATAGTCCTCGTTGGAGCCACCAGCTGTTGGACAGATGCTTTGGCGCTCACAGCCGCCCTCCAAAGCCCAGTGGCTAACGTAATAACTATCCTAAACCACGAATAGGTCTATCTTTAGACTCGTGTGTGTGTGTCTCAATGTATTCATGTATGTGTCTCTCGTGTTGTTGTGCGGTAGCAGAGAGAGCGTGTCCCCCCAACGGCGAGCCTTCCCCTCGCTATTTTCCCCGTTTCCTGTGTGTCTTGGTCCTCATCCGAGACCAGACTGTTCCCTCTGTGTTCCGAGCTCGCTCCGTGACCTCAGAGCCGCCCGGAGGAGTCGGACTAGGGAAGCTGGGCCCAATCAACCACCACCGTCCCAAGTTACGCAAAACTGCTGTCGAGCAGAGTTTTCACTTTCCCAGCTAAAAAGAAGTGTTGTTTATATAGTAAATATACAGAAGCGGTATCCCTCCTTGTTTGGCGAAACAAAGTTTTCGGCTGTACCGTTATTATTGTCGTTGTTGTAAGAGAACAGTAGGTATGGAGACTAAATGTTCTCCTGGTTAGAATAGTTTAGTGCTACAGAAGATGGAAATAATAATAATCCTAATCCCTGAAAATCAGTCCGCTGAGAATATGATATTGTAGAAAATATTAGAATAAATTCACACCTTTCCTTAAATTTTCATATCGGCAAACATACACCGATACCATTATATATGTCTGGCTCTATAAAATCAACTATACTGTATTGCTGGTCCTCTGAGATAATCACCCACATAAAAGACAATTGAAAATCTTCCTTATATAACATTCCTTCTGCTGAATCGGTATTCTACATGGAAAACACACGGCTGGCCACTCTGCATACAAGCCTTAACGGAAAGAATTCCAAAGTCTTTCCAACTGTTGCTTCGCTTTCCTTTTCTCGCTTTCTACTTCTTCCATCAGTGCGACAACAGGACTCGGGTGCTTCCCTCACATCGGTCCAAAAAAAAAAAAGGCTAGCATTCAAATGTAATTTCTAATGACTGAATGGCGGCGGGGTTAATGGTTTGGAACGTGCTACATTTGGGAAAGCCCTAATGAACCATAGTGTCATTGAGTAAGTAATGACCATATAGCGAATAGAAAGTTAGCCTGGGGAGAATCGTGTGTGTGTGTGTGTGTGTGTGTGTGTGTGTGTGTGTGTGTGTGTGTGTGTGTGTGTGTGTGTGTGTGTGTGTGTGTGTGTGTGTGTGTGTGTGTGTGTGTGTGTGTGTGTGTGTGTGTGTGCACCCCAACGTTCTAAACTGCGGCACCCACACGCTTTATCTCCCCCACTTCCTCTCGATCCTCCTCTGATCCCACGAGACGAGCCGAAGTCCCACTTATCATTGGCCCCTTGAACGCACCGTGTGAACGGCGCTTTCATGTCTCCGGAGGCGTCCCGGCTCAACATGAAAGGCAGCGGGTTGTGGGTGGTGCGGCGTGGGGGCGGGCGTTAAAGGCAATAAAGACTACTGAAGTTTAGTTCAGACTCGCTTGCCAAAAAAGGGCTTCCCCTCCCTCCTTGAGTACTGCATGCTCTAATGCGCTTTCTTGCCCACTGTAACCGCCAAGACTTTGAAGATGCAGTCGACCACTAGTCATACTTGTGTCTCTATATATAGTGTCCATATTACCTATACAATTGCCCCCTCCTCCCCCCAAATCCGTCTAGTCCAGTGCCAACACCTTTCTTAATGGAACATGGCCATGCAGGAAAAGGGATAGCGGCAGATGTACACGAGGCCGTCCTCTTCCAGTGAGCGATCACATGACCGCTGTCTCATTGAATGTGAAGGTTTTATGGGGTTTTATGGGACTGTTGCGTCAGTTGAAACTTGGTGAACGTTTGGCTCCCGTTCTACCGGGTCGCCTATCGCAGAAGCGCCAGTGTGCTTACACAGCTCTTGATAATGGTGTGAAAGTGCTTTTAAATGGTGTGTTGTGTCAAAGACCTAATGGGCCTTTAATTGGTTATACTGTAATTAACCATGTTTTATATTGTCTGAAGGATCATACAAGGCAAATATTGAAAACAAACACTGTTATGAGGACGGTAGTGTGCCTCACGCTACCAGAGCTGGTAGTGATGATGACAACTTGTTTCTAAAATGGGTGGTTAAAGTGTTGTGCTGGGAGCTCAGTGTTGGATGAGTTTGCCTGACGGATGTCTTCTGCCTGTTCTGATGAGATGGTTGTTGGCGGTTGGGGGGGGGCGAGACTCGGCAGGAACTTTACGATATTTAAAAACAATTTTGGATGCTTTAAGTAGGGCCCGACCGATTCATCGGCCTGCCGATTCAATCGGCCAATTATAGCCTTTTTGAAAATAATCAACATCTGCCAAAAAGACGCAGATTACAACCGATTTTTTTTATTTATTTTTTTATTTTTATTTTTTGAAATGTTATTGCGCTTAGTATCCTGCAGATTGCGCTCCTACTCGCCTTGCTAACTAACAACTTTAGCTGGAGTGAAAAAGAGGAGATTGAATTTTACCGTACAACATGAAAGCACGCTCGCTCAGGCAGCTGCGCGCTCACCTCACCAATGTACACAAGATGCGTTGTTTGAGCATGTTGTGCCTGTTTTTCTTTAGGTCCCAGGCCATGTTAATTTGTTATACTGTAGACTCTAACGGTGAGACCATACTGCTCAGCACGCACGTGTTAGTCACTGCTCACGAGCACAGCACATTGGGAGTTAGTTATTTATTTTACATTTTACATTACACTCATTTTTGACTGTAAATGTATTCTAAAACACTCAAAGGTTCTGCATTCAATTCACATATTCGTCAAAAGTGTTTAAAGTATATTTAAGGTGTCAAAAACTACGTTTTATATGCCTTTTTTTGTTTTGTTTTTAATTGGCCGATTAAATCTTAATTGTAATTTTTCTCTGAATATAATCGGCATCGTTATCGGCACTCAAAAATCAATATCGGTCGGGCCCTACTTTTAAGATACATAACGTTATTCTGTAAAAATTATGATTACATAATTATTGCAATTAAATGTCCAATTTTTATTCCTTGATTTTATCCTTTTTTTGGTATACTTAAAGTTACAGTTCGCCTTCTACAGGTTCTGTATTCCGGAAGCCAAAAATCGGGATACTCGGTTGTTTTGATATGCTGATTTTGTCGGAATCTGCCTTGTGCTGCAATCCCATATATTTGTACGTGATGATTCAAACTCTTGATTCTTTCTCCTGTAGTAGTCTTGTGGTGTTAGAACCCCGGGTAGTTCTCTGTCCCTCCTAAACCGGCTAGTGTGTGCTGCTGTGTGCAGCATACTTCTTAAACTGATTAATTTGTCCTAAGACATGAGCTTCATTTCCTCGGCTGGGATTTTGATTTAAAAGTCTGGTCGTGTGAGCTTGGCATTAGCAGCACAATAGCAGGAAGAGCACACACACGTGACCCGCCCCCCTCGCCCCCACCTCTCCCGCTGTAACATCTCAATTATTACTCCTTCGTTTATACAATAAAGCACAGGGAAGCGGCGGGTGCCAAACAACATTGTCCGATGTTTGTGTTTGTCTTTCTACATTGTACAGCAGTTTAAAAGGTCAGATTTTAGCCTGATGGGACAGCTCACAAGGGAATTGTTCATTTCGCTTCCAGATGCTGTTCGTTATCGAGGACAAAAAATGACGTAAGCGTAAATAAATAACTAATTAAATAAATAAATGTAGGAATGAATAACTAAATTGGCTTTTTTTGTGTAGCAAAATGTATGCATATTTTATCCTACATTTATTTATTTATTTATGCTTACGTCATTTTTTGTCTTCCATATTCCGTCAGGGTGCGCTGGTGAAATTTGTTAGGGTTAGGTGAATATAAGAATAAGTGTTTTATAGCAGAAATGCTAGAGGTTTATTATTGCATGGTTCTGTGTGTGTTTATATATGAGAGGGAGAGCCTTTGTGATGGTCTTGTGTCTTAAAGTACTCCCTCAGAAGCGGACAGTAACAGCTTGGTTGGACTTGGCTGGCTGCTTCAGCCCACACACCGATGCTCTGAACGCTTCGTCACATCTCATCACTAATCTGTTGCGACCGTTTAACACATATTTCCAATCCCTTGGCATGGAAAGGCATGTTAGATCATGTTGTTATTGGGATGTTTTCAAGCCGTTCGCAGCATATCCATCAGGATACTCTCTTGATTAGAGTGTGCGGGTTCCCAGGCCCAAGGATCTGGGTTTGAAACGGTTACCGGTGTAACGGTAAACCCTGATAAAAATGTTGTCGGTAACAATTACCGTTTTCATTTCAAATAAACTTATTACCGCGGTGGATAACCGCGCCCGCGGTGTGGAAACCGTGTGCTTAAATCCTTCCCAGCGCTTCATCCGCTGGGAAGGATTCTCCTGAGTCTCCTGAAGTTGCCGCGCAGGCGCACTGTGTAGCCTACAACATCAGGTTTTTAAGTTTCGATGTGCATTTCTGGCAAAAACACTATTCAATATTCGCTGAGAAGTATTGTAATAATTTTCAAAAATCGGTCAATCAAGAACCCCCCACGCACGCACGCACGCACGCACGCACACACGCACCTCGGATACACGCACACACAATGAGACAGGGAGAGGCTTTTATGATTTGTATGCAATCAATCTGTTTATTTCAACGTGGGCTTAGGCAGATAGGCCTACATGCGCCGAAAACAGGTCGCTATTTATTTATTATTTTACTGAACACAGCCTACATGACGGTGAAGTAGACGCGTCAAGAAAATAACTTCACACGGTGTGTCTTTTTACAATTTATTTGTTACCAGCATTCAAAGTGTTGATCAGCAGAGAAATAGTCCGGCAAAGACGTTGACGTGACGTCGCTTAGCAACCGAGGACGCTGGGGTTGATAAGTTATCGGACCACTTGCGGAGTGATACGATAGAAATAAAAATAACTTTCCTTGACAGCGGTCATTATATGCTTAGCAACGGTGAATTATCAAAAAAATATTCACGAACGGAAGTTGTGAAGGCCCATGTAAGTGAACAGAGCGTTCAACAGCATTGAGAAGAGCCGTGTAATAAATAACAATGGTCACATTCATTGTTCGATATTCTACGTGACTCCAACTATTTGATGATCGTTGCCCCTCCCTACCTTCTAAGAGGACTAAGTCTGAAGTATGGGCATATTTTGGGTATTTAAAAGTACCGCGATAATACCGAAAACCGGGATAATTTTGGTCTCAATAACCGTTAGGTTAAATTTTCATACCGTTACATCCCTACCCCTACTTACTCATTAATCTCATGCATTACAAAATTAATTGTAATTGCTGTAAAACGGTAATTATAGATTTCTCGTCCACTTAATGTCACTAGATCTTCTGCATGTTTTTATGCAAAAGATCCCCCCCCCCCCCCCTTCTTGGCCTTTGGAGGTGTTTTGCAGCCTCGTATCTGACTCCTTCGTCTCTGTGTCTCTTTCGCTCTCTGTCACTCTATCTCTTGCTCTCTCGCTCTCTCTGTCTGTCTATCTCTGTCTCTCTGTGCCTCTCTCTCTCTGTCTCTCTGTGTGTGTGTCTCTCTCTGGCTGCATCCGCTCCCTCCTAGCCAAGTGTCCCCTGTGGATCCATTTAGCATGCCAAACCCTGCCCCTCCCCTTGCTCCCCAGCCCCCCCATCATTGGCTCTCTCTTCTTCTTCTTCTTCTTCTTCTTCTGCTGTCCACGTTTTGGCCAGAGCCGTGGCAGTGTGTTGTCAACCTGCCATCGATGATGCGCACACGTGTAAAATGTCACAGGTGGTTATCCCAGGACATTGGCACCGGGCCTCCAGGCGACAATGCCGGTACATCCATACTCAATAACGTTGAATTTACGTTCCTAATCTGTTAGGTTTTGTACCAATTTTGTTTATGTTTGAAAAGTATTGGTAGGGTTTTGGTTCGTATTTGAGTGTTGGCGTTAAAGATTTGATGTTGTCGTGTCGGTTATTGTTGACTGAACAACAGAGCGGCTGTGGTCTTTGGTTCAGGGACTCTGAGTTCAGATCTGTCTCAGATATGGCCTTCAACTCAATTTTGTGGTGTCTTCGTGTGCCTGTAGTGCGCTTGGCGTGTGATGCTATTATCTACGGTTGGCTTTCGAGTTTATTTGTATTTGATTTGAATAGTCACGACCACTTTCTGAGTTCTTTTAATTGTTTTTTCATTGTTTGCCACATGTTGCACCAACCCCTTTGAGGCAAGGCCGGTTACACTACATAAGCCGTTAGTACAATGACTTTATGCTAATCCATATAGTGGTTTCCGCCAAAACCCACCCCAAATTAGCATAATAGTTTAATCGCTAAAATTGCTTTGGCAGTCACGGGGAAGTTTGTTTGGTGAAACATAAAAGATTGCCATATCATGGCTGCGTGTGTAAGTCCCATTAAGGCTCATGGACAGATACCAGGTCCCCAAGGAATTCATTCCCCATTTAATTAAATCTTTTAGCTCAGAGCCAAGAGCCATGCAGAAAAAGACCTGTAGGGACAGACCTTTTACATCTACCACGCCTCATTAAGCCGCAGTGAAAACAGGCCCATTCACACTCTCTCTGTCAAGCATCCATAACAAGCTACGGACATTATGTCAGTTAATACTTTCTGACATTCCCCCTTCTCTACCCACCATTTCCTTTCCTTTATCATTAATGTGATAGTGTTACAGAATCTAGACCTACCTGTAGGTTGTGCAAACATTGGTGGGTTTGAACCAACGTGTGGAAGACATCTTTGGAAATGCTAATCATTATGCTTCTCTGTCCTCAGGCCTCTAATGGATACATCCTCCTGTTTGATGTGCTGGGAGGACAAGAGGACAAATACCTCTATGAGGCCGTCTACCCAAAGTGAGAGACACACACACTTCACTCACTCACTTTCTCACTCTCACACTTGACTCTCGCACACAAAGGAACACGTGGAGGCTAATTACTGTTTTGGTGTATTTAAATGCAGGTTGAATGGCTACCTTTACTATATGCAACAACAAGCAAGGCACTTGGAAGCCTACTATTCATTATAATATGCCGCTTCCATTATTCTTAAAATAAATAGAACTCTTTCCTCTTCATCTGTTTTTAAATAAAAATCAAAGTATTTATGTCCTGTAGCCTTTTAAAAACATGACAGTTGGAACACTAAAGTGGGACATTTGGGATGTATCTAAAAACATGATTTTGCTGTTACCCATGCAAAGGGGATGCGAACACGATATCCACTGGCTACACAAGCTGGTGCAGCAGATGGTTCCTCCATACTTTCTGTTCTCTTGTAAATGTTCCAGTTCATTGAAATTCAGGGGAAAATGGGCGATTAGCCAGAGAATCATTCATATTTACTGCATATACATGTACTAAATGAACAATAACAAGAATACTACGGTATGTCATTTCATTGATGCCAGATACACACTCTGACTCCAATTATGTTTTGGAGCGCACTTTAGCAAGGATAAGCAACATTTAGCAAAATAAGGATCTAGATATGAAGCATATGATCATCTTGTTTAGTTTTGTTCATGTCCTGTCTGCGATGCCTGTGGAACCCTCCCTGAGCAAAGGGAGAGATAAGATATGGTTCCCGGGTCCATGTTTGGGCCTGCTTGTAGAGTCAACAAGACGTTTCTCAGACAAGTCTGGACCTGAGCTCAACTTTCCCCTAGCCTTAACTGAGTGAACTCAAAGAACTTTCCTCAGTGTTGCATGGCGCGAGGATTCCATTAATACGTCTGTTTGAGTTAATGTTATCTTTTAAATTGTTGTTAACATATTTGTACATATGTAGGTATCAATCTCTGTTCCACAATGTAGCATGTGGCTAGAATTGCATTCAGATTGAATCTCTTATCTCAAAACCATGATATAGTTAAGTGTGTGTGTGTGTGTGTGTATTTAGATTGTCATGACGTCAATTATGTCAATAATTAAACGTCTGTTTCAGCCTGTCTGCGGACCCTGTGCAATTAGCCACCGTAATCCCTTCCTCAATTTCTGTACAAACAAGGAAACCTGGTTCAGGGGGACGCTCCAAGCCCGCCGTCGACTTCCATAGGATGTTTGCTTGTTGACATGTTTGCCCATAAGGCAGGCCGGCGGTGATTTACAATAGCCAACATACCTTCATGTCCATTTGCACCCATGATTACCTACCCTGATGTCAGATAAAAAGTAATGGTCGGACTACTATGTTTGCATGGAAGGTAATAAACGTACATGCATATAGGAAATAAAGCACAATATATGGTGTTTATTACTCATTGTGTGTGTGTGTGTGTGTGTGTGTGTGTGTGTACAGAGGGAGTCCCCGTGTCAAGGTGACGCCTGGTTATAAGCAGGAACAGTGTGCTCCTGCTCTGACCCTGGAGATGAAGAAACCTGTGGACCTGGAAGCTCCCATCACCAGGTACACCCATCATAACCCACCATCTGTCTGTCCCCTCACTATCTGTCTGTCTGTCTCTGTCCCCTCACTATCTGTCTGTCTGTCCCCTCACTATCTGTCTGTCTGTCTCTGTCCCCTCACTATCTGTCTGTCTGTCCCCTCACTATCTGTCTGTCTGTCTCTGTCCCCTCACTATCTTTCTGTCTGTCTCTGTCCCCTCACTATCTGTCTGTCTGTCCCCTCACTATCCTACTGTCTGTCTGTCTGTCCCCTCACTATCTGTCTGCCTCTGTCCCCTCACTATCTGTCTGTCTGTCTCTGTCCCCTCACTATCTGTTTGTCTGTCTCTGTCCCCTCACTATCTGTCTGTCTGTCCCCTCACTATCTGTCTGTCTGTCTGTCCCCTCACTATCCTACTGTCTGTCTGTCTCTGTCCCCTCACTATCTGTCTGTCTGTCCCCTCACTATCTGTTTGTCTGTCTCTGTCCCCTCACTATCTGTCTGTCTGTCTCTGTCCCCTCACTATCTGTCTGTCTGTGTCCCCTCACTATCTGTCTGTCTGTCTCTGTCCCCTCACTATCTGTCTGTCTGTCTCTGTCCTTCTCTCTGTCTGTCCCCTCACTATCTGTCTGTCTCTGTCCCCTCACTATCTTGTCTCTGTCCTTCTCTCTGTCTGTCCCCTCACTATCTGTCTGTCTGTCCCCTCACTATCTGTCTGTCTGTCCCCTCACTATCTGTCCCTCCGTCTGTCCCCTCACTATCTGTCCCTCCGTCTGTCCCCTCACTATCTGTCTGTCTGTCCCCTCACTATCTGTCTGTCTGTCCCCTCACTATCTGTCTGTCTGTCCCCTCACTATCTGTCCCTCCGTCTGTCCCCTCACTATCTTGTCTCTGTCCTTCTCTCTGTCTGTCCCTTCATTAACTCTCTCTGCCAGAGACGATCCACCCTTCAATGAAAATAAAAGACGGCCACTGTTTATAATGACCTACGGTTACCGCGGCAACGAACAAACCAAAGACATTCCCCACCCGGAGGGTAATGTTTTAAAGAGCACGACCTGTTACAATTAGCAACTAAAATTACATCACCACACCTTCCCTTCGGGAAACCAATGGAATGGTGGGGGTTGGGAGGGCTCTGGTTCCAGACGGGGCTCTGAACCAATGGGATGGCGGGTCCTGTGAGGGCTCTGGTTCCAGACCGGGCTCTGAACCAATGGGATGGCAGGTCCTGTGAGGGCTCTGGTTCCAGACAGGGCTCTGAACCAATGGGATGGCAGGTCCTGTGAGGGCTCTGGTTCCAGACAGGGCTCTGAACCAATGGGATGGCAGGTCCTGTGAGGGCTCTGGTTCCAGACAGGTCTCTGAACCAATGGGATTGCAGGTCCTGTGAGGGCTCTGGTTCCAGACAGGGCTCTGAACCAATGGGATTGCAGGTCCTGTGAGGACTCTGGTTCCAGACAGGGATGGGTGGGGTGGGGGAAGAGATTCTTCTGGACTTACAAGTAGAGCACACCCTGGCTTCTCCTATTACTCAAGTGATGCACTCACCTTTATTAAAATATCCCTTTTCTAAAACGAGTCCCTTAATTAAACACAGAGAAAGAGCAACAAGACGCAGCCTTTTATGTTGAACGCAGACGTGCCTTTTATTAAATCACTTTCACCGTGACCCCTACTTTGTGATCCGTCTTTATAAAATCCAAACGCAACAACAGTCATTATTTATCCCGAGGTTCTTGGATCTCGCAGCCAAGTTATGTCATCTCTGTAGCGTTTTCTCTTTGGCTCCCAACGACGTTCACTCAAAACCCGTCCTCGGCCATGTCTTTCTCTCGCTTTGCCCTTTTGCTATTCCTACATCCTCCCACTCCTAATCTCTTCCCTTTCTCTGAAAGACGAGCGCTCGCTCCAAGCCTCCGTAACGTTTCCCCGCTCTCGTTTGAAACTCCCTCCCTCTCTCCTCACTCTCTTGTTGTTCCTGCATTGCTCACCACCTCCCCCCCCCACGCTTTATTATCAACCCTTCATGGGATGACAAAGACCGGCAAGGAAGCGTAGAGACGTTTTAAAGTTGACTCATCATTATGGACACAAAGCGGCCGCTTAATTGGTCCGGACGAGCTGTCAATCGAATCTGAATGCCCTCCTCCTCCTTTCAGTGCCAAGTCGTTTATCACTTTTTCTTACTTCTTTGTCCTGCCCCTCATCTCGCGGCCTCTCGTTACAATTGATGCCCGAGATGTTTCCATGACCTATGCTGTTGTGAAAGGCAAGGCATTGATTTGTTGTTTCTAGTCAGGCGTACGCAAACTTGCAATCAACAATGTAGGCGCACGCACGCACGCACGCAGACACACACATTTGTTTGTCCTTTTCATCCAGCATCTTCCTCCTCATTCTCCTCTTAGTCCTCCTCTCAGGCCCTCACTATAATTTCTTACTCTTTTTTTCTCTCTGTCTTTCTCACGTTCTTCATTACTCAACCTCTTCTTGTGCAAAGTTAAATGCACACACTATCTATATATTTGTACGTTCAACTGGTTACGAGGTTCCCTTCCCTCTGGAGCCCCCCATGCTTGTAATAGAGGGACTCGCGGCACTGTAAGGCTATGGTTCCGCCTTGGACAGAAGCACGCCTACCAAATATCGATGCAGATCCATGCATACTAGCAGGCGGAGGAAAGGTCACGACTTGCCATTGTTTGCCCCGGCTCCCGTAATGCAATTTCCGGTCGCCTACTTCCTATGAGCTGTGTACGCCCGCACACGGCTCAGGCCCCTGAGCCAGATGAATACGAGCATGACAAGAACAGCAGCACCAAAGACGAGGCAAATCAATCAAAAGTCTTTTGACAAAGTGTTTGACACGGCGATATCTGACACATCTAACTCTTGAAGGATAGAATCTCTATCTTTCTATTGTTCTTTCGAACTTTTGTTCGCTCATTCGTTCTTTCGTTCTTTCGTTCGTTCGTTCTTTCGTTCGTTCTTTCGTTCTTTCTTTCGTACTTTGTTTCTCTTTTAAACCTTGAAACTGAAAAGAGCTAGCGCTCGCTCCGAATCACATGCGGATGTCCCGCCCTCTTTCTCCCCGTTACACCATCCACACGGATATCGCTCCTTCCGACGCGTAGTCTCGCTCTCGTCTTGCGCCTCTGAACACGCGTAAAAGGATTTTGCTCCGTCCAAAATCCCGCCCTCTCTCTCTCAGGTGGAAAATCGCACATTTTGAGCACCCCGTTCCAGATGTCCTGTCTTGAGATGAGAACGCCAGCACGCAAGGCCACATGGTCAACATGTCTATAACTCTGTTCCCCCCCCCCCCCCTCTCTCGGCCAGCCTCCAGTCCCTCCAGGACGACCTGCTGGTGTGCACAGCGGACGGATACCTCCACGTGCTGCACTGGGACGGCCTGGGCAGCAACGGGCGCAAGGCCATCAGCCTCACCACCATCCCCTTCTCCCTGGACCTGCAGTCCGCAAGAGGCATGCTAGCACACACACACACACACACACACACACACACACACACACACACACACACACACACACACACACACACACACACACACACACACACACACACACACACACACACACACTATTTTGTTTTACAAGCCTCAGTTGATATGCCAATACTGCTATACGCTATGTAGTGTTGTAATGTATTCTATTTGATATTCTAGGATAGATGATTTATACCCATAAATGATAGATGTGCACACACTTTATGTGCACATCCACACACTAGTTCATCCTTGCTGACATTTCCTTTTCATCACACGATCATTTCAGCTACTCTGTTCATCAACACTCATCACCTCTACTAGTTGGTGCTTCCCCTCACGTCCCCACAGGAAGTATGCAGCGTGCAGAGTACTTATGTGTGTGTGTGTGTAGGGGGTCCGTCTCTGGACCTGGACAAGGTTCACATCAAGTGCATGGAGTACTGCGTGACCCTGGACGGCTTCGCCGCCGTGCTCAGCGATGGACGGCTGGGCTTCATCACACCGCTCGGCAACACCGTCACCGCCGACGTAAGCGCTCTCGCTCTCTCTCTCTCTCTTGCTCTTGCTCTCTCTCACTCTGACTCTCTCATGCTCTCGCTCTCTCACACTCTCTTTCGCACTCTCTCCCTTTCTCGCTCGCAATTTAGTGCTCTTTCTCGACTCTCTCGCTTTCTCTCTCTTGCTCCCTTTCGCTTTTGCTCTCTTGCTTTCTTTCGCTTTTGCTCTCTCGCTCTCTCTTGCGCTCTCTCTCGCTCCCTTTCGCTTTCGCTCTCTCTCTCTCTCGCACTCTCTCGCGCTCACCTACAATGACATTGGTAGAACTTTATTGATCCCAATTAAAGGTAACAGTTCCCCAACGGATGTTCATGGCAGCACCTGATATACAAACACCTGAAGAGGGACAGTTGATTTTGGGCTGGAGGTCCTGGTTGACTGTGTTTGATTGTGTGTGTGTGTGTGTGTGTGTGTGTGTGTGTGCGTGTGTTCCCCCCTCCCCCAGCAGCTGCAGGGCGTCTGGGCGGCTGACGTGATGGACGGGACGTGTGTGGCGGTCAACAACAAGTACCGGCTGATGGCCTTCGGCTGTGCCAGGTACGCTGCTGCTGCTGCTACTACAACTGTGTGTGTGTATGTATTTGTATGTTAATGAAGAATGAAACGCAATGCAAGGGTCCAGGCTGAACCATTGGTCAAATTCAAACCAACATCGCAATGTAATAGAACGCGATTTGCAAAATCGAAAAGGCTGCGATTTGATACTGATACTGACTAGAGATCGTTGGATTCGTACTTATTTTTCAATTGTTAAATAAAGATGTTATTATAATATCAATTCATGCATCAATTCATCTCAACACATAGGCCTGGCCTAAAGGAAAGAGCAGTTTATATGTTGAATGCTTCCAATGTTGTGTTGGTCATACTATAGATCGATTTATTGCTTGTGTCTAGTGAATACTGCACAACATAAGAAAAATCGCATTCTAAATCACAATCTAAATATTGGTAGAAATAATCGCAATTCGATTATTTCCCGAAAACGTTCAATCCTACATTAATCTCCCTCCCTCCTGCAAACGTGTAGATGCCTCCATGCATGCAGGAGGGGACAGACCCTGACGACACTGTGTTCTTGTTCTCGACATCATCACTCATTCTAGACATAATTGAGGATATGAAAAGACAGATGTTTGAGAAGACATCCATGGCACCGGGAGGTTTTATTGCGCCAAGATCACAATGTAGCATGGTTTTAACCTTGTTAAACTCCCTGTTGGGAAGAGGGTCGTATTCGACTGCCTGTCTTGTCGCGAGGGATGATGTGTCGTGTTTGGAGACGCTATGTTCTCCTCCAGACCTGTGGAGTATGCGAGTCTGCCTGGTTGGCGAATCTGCCTCCTGCATCATAATCTTTGTCCAGGATTTTCTGTTCAGTTTACGTATCGTTTGTCTTTAACGTCATGCAACAGAATTTCCCCCCAACATCAAGGCAGGCAATAAATGGCAACCAAACAAACCAGTAATCCGTCTCGCTTGAGTAGGACGATGTGTGATAAAAAAGCCTTATCGTTTCATCTGTTGATTTGTATGGTTGTGTGGGTATGGTTCTGTGTGTGTGTGTGTGTGGGCATATAGAGCATAGTTCCTCTACTCTGAATAACTACTGTTTCCTCATGATACTGATCGTAAACATAAAAATAAAGATGCATGTGTTAAGAGATTACAACACTTGTAACCTCAGACTTTCAAAAGGCACCACATCGTGCTCAAATTGTCTGTTGTTAAACTTTGTAACTGAGCTGTGCTATTCAAAAACCTGCCAGTGATACTAACTTCGTCATGCCATCATTGTCTGCGTTTGTGTGTGTGTTGGGGGATCCAGTGGCACTGTGTTGGTGTACATGATCGACACCACGACTGGATCAATGCAGCTCTCCCACAAGCTGGAGCTCACCCCAAAACACTACCCAGGTATTGCATCTCCCGTCTCACAGTGGCGGCTAGCGCTGTACCATGACTCCCTCTAGTGGCCAACGCATGCACAAGCATGTTGCTTTACGCATAACACAGCAGCAGGTTAAACCGTATTCAGCATTGACCTTCTTGTGTCTGTGAAATGTCAAGCCCGAGCTAGAATTTGATACTTAAGATACTTCGGCAGTGTTTTATACTACTTTATGTGATTCCAATTGCATTGCAGTGTAATCATTGCGTAATGTTTTCCCATTTGAAATGATAATTTTCACCTTGAAGGTAAGAACCAGCTGTAAAGGTTCCTCTAGTCTAGTTGTTGATAGACCTGCAATCTCAATAATAAGTAAAGATAAGTGTAAAGTAAAGATAGCACTTGATTCGTGATGTGTGTGTGTGTGTGTGTGTGTGTGTGTGTGTGTGTGTGTGTGTGTGTGTGTGTGTGTGTGTGTGTGTGTGTGTGTGTGTGTGTGTGTGTGTGTGTGTGTGTGTGTGTGTGTGTGTATTTATGTATTGATGATGATGATGATGATTATTCTTATTAAACCACATGGATGGTCTTCTCCAGATATCTACAACAAGACGGGCCCTGTCAAGCTCATCCGCTGGTCCCCGGACTACAGCGTTGTCATGGTGACCTGGGAATGCGGGGGCCTGTCTCTGTGGAGCGTGTTCGGAGCGCAGCTCATCTGCACCCTGGGGGAGGACTTTGCGTGAGTGGGCACGTGTGTGCATGCACATACATGCACAGGAATGCACACACACATTACATAATACAGCGCACACACACACACACACACACACACACACACACACACACACACACACACACACACACACACACACACACACACACACACACACACACACACACACACACACACACACACACACACACACAGAGAGAGATGCACTCACAGTGGATACATGAATGATGATTACAATAATAACCTGGATTAATCTCTCGGGTGCAGGTATCGTTCTGATGGAACCAAAAAGGAACCAATTAAAATCAGCTCTATGGTGAGTAATTGTTTATGTTCAATTAACTGCATTACTGTCTTGGTGTTATGTTGGATTTCGTGGGTTTTGTCTTAGTTCTCCATGTACTTGTTGTTACTTACTCCATGTTTGTGTTTTGACGTGGCTTAGCTTTTGTTGTGTCGGCCCTCTGCAATATAATTTAAATGATGCATAGAATCTAAATGAAAAACAGAATCTGCTTTCTTTCTCTTTCTTCCTCTCTGGCTTTCTAACCTTTTCTTTCCTTTCCCTTGCTTTTATTTTCTGTCTTTCTCCCTCCCTCCTACCACTTCATTGCAAACAGTTTAGCACCAGACACGGACTCCTCTGTGTCGCCAGCAGCGCACCACGCTGCCTTCGTTAACCATATCCCTCTCTCCCCTCCACAGAGCTGGGGAGCCGAGGGCTACCACCTGTGGGTGGTCCCTAGCATACCAGAGAAGAGGAAGAGGAGGAGATCACAGGAGCAGCAACAACAGGAGGTGGAGGAGAAAGAGGAGGAGGAGCAAGTGGAAGAGCAAGAGTTAAATGAGCAGATGGCGGATCCACCCGCTCCTTGCTCCCCGCCGCGAGTGGGCATCTTACAGTTCCACTTCATCAAGAGCGCCCTCACTGTGAACCCGTGCACGGTGAGAGACAGACCTGGGAGTGTCCCCACCGCGACAGCCAGACAGGCCTTCTACGTTGTACTTTGCTCTCCCCTTGGGAGAACACGGCGGTGAACCTCGGGGAGCTGAGCACCACGTGTGAACCCCACCTCAATGTTGTGATTGTCTCGGGTGTATTGCCGTAGGTCCACATTGGAAGGCCTCACCCGACTCCGAGCCCTCATTAGACGGGCACTGGTTCCCAACCTTGGTGTCGGGGGCCCACTCTGGGTCCCCTGATTTGCATAAGGGGTCGCAGGTGATTGCTGACATAAGCTCTAGATGTTCGCTGATCCTTTTCAGCCTAGCCATTTTACGAAGTTACTTCCTTTCTTAAATTTCCAGGAAGGCAGAACACAGCTGGTTGAAAATACAAAACAGCACGTGTATTATTTAATGTCGTATGAAGCGTGTAACTTAATTGCTCACTTGCTGTTCCCTGGCCGATAAAGGGGCCCAGTTCCCCGAGATTTGTGCGGTTGGCGGATGAATTGAAGGGTTGTACTACTGATTAGCTCGTAAGAGTCATGAGTCGCCGTCCATGGCATTGTAATAACGATACAAGTCAGGCTTTGTTGCAATGTGGACCAAAAAAATACATTCTGCCTCACTGCTGCCAACTAGTGGTTGGAAAGATTTAAATGATCTCATTGTTGTTGTTTCATGTCCTCATGAAGACTCTCACACTTCTCATCGCTTGTTTTTCTTACTTACTGAACCAAGAAGTGGAAAACCGGTCCTGGGCTTCGGCCCGGCATTAAACCAAAACAATAAACAAAGTAGTGTCGGGGAATGGAACGCCCTCCAAGTGCACCCTTATGCCACCTTCATCCTCGCCCTCTTCCTCTTCCTCCTCGGTGTCCCAGAGTAACCAGGAGCAGGTGTTGCTCCACGGAGAAGACCGCCTCTACCTGACCTGCGGGGACCCCGCGCAGACACACAACTACAACAACACAAACGGCGGCGGCGGCGGCGGCGGCGCCGACCCCCATGTCCCGCACCCCCACGCACAACCCCAGCCCCAGGACGGCAGCCCGCTGCACTCCCCTCCCGGCCACAACGCCGCTCTCTCTCAGGGCCTCAGCACTTTACTGGGACACAAACACTGGCACGTCATCCAGGTGAGGGCGCTTTTATTGTGGCGGCGGTGGGTTCACAACACGAGGCCGACGAGCCTCTCAGAGGGGCGTCACCGTGAGGGCCAAACGCTTATTGTTGTGGGTCAGTCTACAGGGGGAGTAGACTAAACTAGTGATGATAAAGATAAGATAACTAGGTATGGTGATGATATGTTAATCCCAGGTTCAGCCCCCAATCATGTATGATCCATGCGTGTCAAAGCAACAGCAATGGTTAACGTGTTATCTTCACTTATAGTGCTGCTCTTTATGTGAACCAGGGACATAAAAAGAGCAACGCTGTAAATATTTCCCCAGTGTTTGTCCTACGATGACCCCTCTGTGAAATAGATCTGTTGATGGGTTATTGTAGGTCTTAGCCTTGTTGAGCCTGGCTCAATCCTGTTTACCTTGGGAAGAATATGAAGACTGTTATTTCTTACACCAATGCGGGTTTACATTTTTTTGTCCTCAGATCCACTGCACATACCTAGAGAGCAATTGGCCAATCCGGGTGAGTGGAAAAATATTTAGCTGTTCTGTTTTATGTGAAGGTTGTGTGGGTCATATCAGGTGAAAGTGTTGCAAGCAGCTTTTAGAAAAGTGTTTGGATTTTCCGACTACTTTATTTGAATGGAGAACATTTTGTTTGAAGGATTATTATGTGCCCAAATTTTCTTTTTAGATTTTTTTTTTCTTTTAGAGATTTGCCAAGACTGTGTTATCGTATCGTTGACTATTTAGGATATGTGGACGATTTAAGAACAGTTTTTATCACATTGATAAAAAAACATACAGCTTTACCAAGCATATTTTGATATGTTTGTGTGTGTGTTCAGTTTGCAGCCATCGACTCTGCAGGCCAGTGCATGGCAGTGGCCGGGAGGCGGGGCTTCGCTCACTACTCTCTCTACAGCAGGAAGTGGAAGCTGTTTGGGAACATCACCCAGGTACTGAGGGCCTGCTGGGGGAAACACTGGCCTGAACAAAACCAGCACTGATACACGACATCGCTCATCCATGTTATCTTTAGAACTGTATTAGTATGATGTTAATCTATATTAACTCCATCCATGTTATTTTAGGACTGTATTAGTATGATGTTAATCTATATTCACTACATCCATGTTATTTTAGAACTGTAGTAGTATGATGTTAATCTATATTAACTCTATCCCTTTTATTTTAGAACTGTATTAGTATGATGTTAATCTGTATTAACTCCATCCATGTTATTCTAGTACTGTTCAATCATGATGTTAATCTAAATTTTCTACATCTGTTATTGAACTGTTTTAGTATGATGTTAATCTTGTTAGATTTCAGCTTATTTCTAAACTGTTCGTATGGACTCTGCGTTGTGTTTTTTCCGTCGTAGTGGTAATTCTTGAAGTCGAAATCAAAGCAACTTGACAGGTTGGATCAGAGGGTTGAATAGATGGTTTATTCCAGGATGTAATACAGCGAGATACAGACTTAGGTTGAATAATCTATAGTGGACGCGGTTGAGGAGCAGTTTTGAGACGTGTTCCTTGGCTGTCGAAACCCTCTTCTCACCGATCCAAAGGGTTGGGGCGAGTATTATACACAGAGAAAACATGAATAACACGTAAACAGAAGCACTCTCAGCCTTGATAAGGTATATGGCCCTGGCTATGTCCCAGAGGACCAGGTCGGTTCATCCTTGTTGAGACATAACAAATGGCAGATGTTAGGAAAATAACACCTTGTATCAGTGTGAGAGGCACTGGCCTGTTCCTAGACTAGAAATGTGAACACAGAGAGACACTGAAATACACCAACATTCTACAATCTGTATTTACTCCATCCATGCTATATTAACTCCATCCATGTTGTTTAGTTGTCTACACCCTCTCATTGTGCGTGTTTCCTAGAGTCTTGCAGTAGTGGACCTGTGTCACTAACCTGATTGATTTTGTTTGTCCCCAGGAGCAGAACATGACCGTCACCGGGGGTCTGGCCTGGTGGAAGGACTTTGTCGTGGTGGCGTGTTACAATTTCATCGACCAGCAGGAAGAGGTATGACCCAGAAGGAAAAACCTTGTTTTTCACTCATCATTTAAAATAATTCTTCTAGTCCATCTGTAGAGGTCATCGAAAAGGGAACACTGATTCTAACTGTGTGTGTGTGTGTGTGTGTGTGTGTGTGTGTGTGTGTGTGTGTGTGTGTGTGTGTGTGTGTGTGTGTGTGTGTGTGTGTGTGTGTGTGTGTGTGTGTGTCTCAGCTGAGGCTGTACCTGCGGTCATCCAACCTGGACAATGCGTTTGCCTCGGTGACGCGCTTGCCGGCAGATACGCTGCTGATCAACGTGTTCCGGGACATGGTGATCCTGTTCCGGGCCGACTGCTCCATCTGCCTCTACAGCCTGGAGCGGAGGAACAGCGGGTGGGTGCCTCCCTATAGCCTTCACCCTGTAGCTTCCACTCTTAAGGGTGCTGGAGGGGACGTTAAAGGGGACATACTAGACCGCCAGGTGTGAGTATGATTAGCCGTTACAAATCGGCCTCTTCTGACATCACAAGTGGGCGTGTCCACCTAGATTATGACGGACAGATAGATGAGCAACGTTTGCTACAGTCCACTGGGCAGACTGATCTATCCAGCATATATCTAGGTGGACACGCCCACTTGTGATGTCAGAAGAGGCAGATTTTCCAAACGGCTAATCATACTCGCACCTGGTGGGGTAATATGTGAACTTTAAGGATCTAACAAATCGATAGAATCACTCGTACTGGGCATGTATTTTGACGTGTGTGTGTGTGTGCGTGTGTGTGTGTGTGTTCTCCAGTCCTAACCCCTCAGCCAGTGTGGAGCTGCTCCAGGAGGTGTCCATGTCCCGCTACATCCCCCATCCTGCCCTGGTGGTCTCCGTCACACTCACCTCCGTCCGCACCGAGACGGGCATCACACTCAAAGCCCCGCAGCAGGTAACACGCACACAGACAAGCACACATGCACACACACACACAGAGACAAACACACACATGCACATCTAGCTAAGGATGTGTTCCATAGTCACTGATGGATTATGAGGATTCTTCACTCAGGTTGTGACACACACACGCACACGCACACGCACACACCCCTCACTAAAGCCTGTGTGTTGTAATACACACCCCAATTCACCCATTATAACCGGCCGCTTGAGCTCGGTGACGTCCCACTCGTCATTACGAACAGTGAGTCGGTATGGGTGTGTGTCCCCCTCACACGTCGGTCGCTCACTCTGGCTCGCCCTGCAGGCCTGCGTGGCAGAGAGCATCATGCTGAACCTGGCCGGCCAGCTCATCATGCTACAGAGGGACCGCTCCGGGCCCCAGCTCAGGGACAAGGACACGCCCCCCAACAACAAGAAGCTGGTGAGTCACCACCTGGGGGTCCACAGTCTGGTGGTCCACGTGGGGGTGGGGGGGAGTAAAGCCTTGAATGGAAAGGGGGTAAAAAGGCACACACCGCATGTGTTGGACATCATTTGAATGAAAGAAAAAGTGTCGACAATCTTTTGATTTTGTGTATTTATTTTTATGCACTCATTAATAGACGACCTATGGGCATGTCATGTGTCACCCACTCCATTGACCAATCAGTAACATTTAGAATCGTTGATCTGACCCCAAAGTTCCCATCACCGTGGTTACCACCACTATCTCCTGATCTCCTTAGTCTCTAAATGAAAGAGTTCCTCTTTTCCTAGTTTCGGAGCCCACGGCCGTATAGGAGCTTCAAAACCCCCCTGCTGAGGGTTAAGCTACTCGCGCTTGAATTTAAACTTTGATGTGTCTGTTTGTGCCTCTCTCTCCTACTCTCTCTCTCTCTGTGTGTCTCTCTGTGTCTCTCTGTGTGTCTCTCTCTGTCTCTCTGTCTCTCTGTCTCTCTGTCTCTCTTTCTTTCTTTCTACCCCCCTCCCCCCCAGCTCTCCTTCTGCCCCCCGGTGGTGCTGGCTCAGTGCGTGGAGAACGTGTGGACCACGTGCCGCTCCAACCGCAAGAAGCGCCACCTGCTGGAGGCGCTGTGGCTGTCGTGCGGCGAGGCGGGCATGAAGGTGTGGCTGCCGCTGTTCCCGCGCGACCACCGCAAGCCGCACTCGTTCCTCTCGCGGCGCATCATGCTGCCCTTCCACATCAACATCTACCCGCTGGCCGTGCTGTTCGAGGACGCCCTGGTGCTGGGCGCCAGCAACGAGACGGTGCTGTACGACGGGCTGCAGGGCGGGGGCTGCGGCGGGGCGGCGTCCCCCTCCGAGCCACTGGAGGCGCTGTTCCCCTACTGCACGGTGGAGCGCACCTCGCAGATCTACCTCCACCACATCCTGCGGCAGCTGCTGGTGCGGAACCTCGGAGAGCAGGTACGTCTGTCCCCGTCCCCCCGTCCCCCGAGAGAGGGAGGTGATTGTGTTGCCGTGGCGATGGACTGGAAGCGGGAGAGCCGATTGATTGATTGATTGGGTCTGGGAGTCTGGTCGGGCGGGTGGATGTTTTTTGTTTGCGTGTCATCTAATCGGTGGGTTCCGTTCGTTCTCGTGTCGTTTAATCGATTGACTTGAAGGGCTTTTGTTTTAAAACAATTCATTAAAGCGGGTGCTTACGCTGTCGACGTAACGATCCCCCCCCCCCCCCTCCCCCAGGCCCTGCTGCTGGCCCAGTCGTGCGCCGGCCTCCCCTACTTCCCCCACGTGATGGAGCTGATGGTGCACGTGGTGCTGGAGGAGGAGGCCACGTCGCGGGAGCCCATCCCCGACCCGCTGCTGCCCACCGTGGCCAAGTTCATCACGGAGTTCCCCCTGTTCCTGCAGACCATCGTGCACTGCGCGCGCAAGACGGAGTACGCCCTGTGGAACTACCTGTTCGCCGCCGTGGGCAACCCCAAGGACCTGTTCGAGGAGTGCCTCATGGCACAGGACCTGGACACGGCCGCGTCCTACCTGATCATCCTGCAGGTACGCCCGAGGAAAAGGGAGCGGGGGGGGACACGGAGAGAACGGGGGGTGGGGTTGCTAGGGACTGGGGGTTAAAGCACCGCCTGGAGATTGAAAGAGGACCTATTTTATTCTTTTAGAAAATGTTGACGTTCTGTTATTTATTGATTTATAGATATGTACGTTTATTTTTAAATTAATTTCTAAATAATCTGTAGATTATTTGCAGGTTTTATGATTATTGTGATGATGAAAATGATTGTAACTGTGAGGCCTGCCCCTTGGCGTGCTTGCTCCAGGGCGGTGCCGGTACTGTCCCCCCCCCTCACCTGTCCCCTGGCTCTGTGCAGAACATGGAGGTGCCCGCGGTGAGCCGGCAGCACGCCACGCTGCTCTTCAACACGGCCCTGGAGCAGGGCAAGTGGGACCTCTGTCGTCACATGATCCGCTTCCTCAAGGCCATTGGCTCTGGGGAGATGGACACCCCGCCCCCGACGCCCAGCACTCAGGTAGCGGGCCGACTCTCTAACCAAACACAACACGCTTTAACAATACACCACACGCTTTAACAACACGCAACACGCTTTAACAACACACAACACGCTTTAACAACACGCAACACGCTTTAACCAAACACAACACGCTTTAACCAAACACAACGCGCTTTAACCAAACACAACGCGCTTTAACCAAACACAACACGCTTTAACAACACGCAACACGCTTTAACCAAACACAACACGCTTTAACCAAACACAACACGCTTTAACAACACGCTTTAACAACACGCAACACGCTTTAACCAAACACAACACGCTTTAACAACACGCAACACGCTTTAACCAAACACAACACGCTTTAACAACACGCAACACGCTTTGACCAAACACAACACGCTTTAACAACACGCTTTAACAACACGCAACACGCTTTAACCAAACACAACACGCTTTAACAACACGCAACACGCTTTAACCAAACACAACACGCTTTAACAACACGCAACACGCTTTAACCAAACACAACACGCTTTAACCAAACACAACACGCTTTAACCAAACACAACGCGCTTTAACCAAACACAACACGCTTTAACCAAACACAACACGCTTTAACCAAACACAACACGCTTTAACAATACACAACACGCTTTAACAACACACAACACACTTTAACAATACACCACACGCTTTAACAACACACAACACACTTTAACAACACACCACACGCTTTAACAACACACAACACACTTTAACCAAACACAACACACACTTTAACCAAACACAACACTCTTTAACCAAACACAACACACTTTAACAACACGCAACACACTTTAACAAAACACCACACTGTTTAACAAAACACAACATACTTTAACAATACACCACACACTCTAACAAAACAAATCTCACTTTAACAAAGCACAGCACACTTGACACCAAACACACAATTTCCCATCATAATAATGACATTAAGACCCCGTGTGTTCCTGTGTTCCCCCCCGTCCAGGAACCCAGCTCAACGGGAGGCTTCGAATTCTTCAGGAACCGCAGCATCAGTCTGTCCCAGTCGGCCGACTGCATCACCACGGGCAAGTTCAACCTGCAGAAGACCTTCAGCATGCCCACGGGACCCTCCTCTAAAGGGTAAGGCCCGCGGCTCCCCACGGCGTGATTCATAATGACAGAGGGCACTTACACACACACATACACGGACGCAGAGAAGAAGGTAGGATCACTCCCAGCTCAAATTAAGATCACCCTCTCCTGCTGGTCTTCTAATTAGATTGATTTTTTTATGAATGAATTTAAATGTGTGAAAGGGTTAGCGTTAATTAACCCCCTTGTGCCCCCTTGTCGTCGTCGTCCCCCCCCCCCCCCGGCCAGGCGGGAGGTGGAGTGTGCGGAGAACATGTACATCGACCTGATGCTGTGGCGGCACGCGCGCCACCTGCTGGAGCAGGTGCGCCTGCGCGACCTGGGCTGCTTCTCGGCCCAGCTGGGCTTCGAGCTCATCGGCTGGCTGTGCCGCGAGCGCAACCGCGTGGCCCGCGTGGAGGACTTTGTGGGCGCGCTCAAGACGCTGCACCGCGACTTCCTGTGGCCCTTCCCCGTGCTGCCCGCCGGCAGCCTCAGCTCGCCGCTGAAGAACGGACGCTGCCGCGCCGGTGAGGGGGGAGGAGGTAGGGGAGGGAGGGAGGGAGGGAGGGAGGGGAGGAGGGAGGCAGGCATTGAATCAATGTCTAAAGTGCACTGACCTTTATAAATGAAGGCTTTCTTTGACCCTAAAGTACATCTCAACTGTGGCACTATAGTAGTTCTATAATTGTATGCTACAGTACTTCTTTTATTTGATACTACAGTACTTCTAATAGTCTCTGTTACGAGAGTATGTTTATTCTACAGTACTTCTAATCTTTATAGCCCAAAGCACACGGGCGTATTACGGTTCATATAAGTAGAATACTTTATAGAATGATATTGTTTTAAACTAAACTATTGTTCTCTACTCGCTTCATATCGGACTAAAGTCTACTTCAGACACGAAATTCCAAAAACTTTATTTAGCAACACCCGCTGTGGGTATGATATAATAATTGTGCATAATCCTAGCAGTGATCTTGTATATCACTACTACAAATACTACTACAACTACTAATCCTGCTCTCTCCTGCTCAGTGCTGAGCACAACGCTGCTCAAGTCCCAGTCGGCGGACAGCCTGCTGCACAGCGACATGGACACGGGGCCCGCCGCCCTCCCCCCGGTGGCCCCCAGGGGCCGCGCCTGGCTGGAGGCCCTGGGGCCCGGGGCCAAGGACATGGACACGGGCTCCTCCTCAAGCCACTCCCTCCACCGCCTCACCCCCGAGACCCAGGACGCCTTCCTCTCGCCCCTCTCCAACAAAGGTACCGGGGGCCCGGGGTCTATAGGGGCATCGCTGAGGCCTCTGCTGTCTGGGGGGCCCGGGGTCTATAGAGGCATCGCTGGGGCCCCGGGGGTCTATAGAGGCACCTACTGTTGTCTCTGCTGTCTGGGGGGCCCCGGGGTCTATATAGGCATCGCTGGGGCCCCGGGGGTCTATAGAGGCACCTACTGTTGTCTCTGCTGTCTGGGGGGCCCCGGTGTCTATAGAGGCATCGCTGGGGCCCCGGGGGTCTATAGAGGCACCTACTGTTGTCTCTGCTGTCTGGGGGGGCCCGGTGGTCTATAGATGCACCTACTGCTGTCTCTGCTGTCTGGGGGGGCCCGGGGGTCTTAGATGCACCTACTGTTGTCTCTGCTCTCTGGGGGGCCCGGGGGTCTTAGATGCACCTACTGTTGTCTCTGCTCTCTGGGGGACCCCGGGGTCTATGGATGCACCTACTGTTGTCCCTGCTCTCTGGGGGCCCCGGGGTCTATGGATGCACCTACTGTTGTCTCTGCTGTCTGGGGGCCCCGCGGTCTATAGCTGCACCTACTGTTGTCTCTGCTGTCTGGGGGCCCCGGGGTCTATAGATGCACCTACTGTTGTCTCTGCTGTCTAGGGGCCCCGCGGTCTATAGCTGCACCTACTGTTGTCTCTGCTGTCTGGGGGCCCCGCGGTCTATAGCTGCACCTACTGTTGTCTCTGCTGTCTGGGGGCCCCTGTGGACTTTGATTTGGTGGATTGCCATGGGTTAGGGGTTTGATTACCCCTGCCAAAGACCCTTTTTAAGACTGCGCATGTATTAATGTTCATAAAAATGTTGTTTATGAATCATTTTCTGGTTATTGAATTTAAAATCATTGTATATGTTGAAGGAGTAAATGTTATTAAAGAGAAGATATTTTTGCTCTGGGACGCCTTCATCGAAAGGGTATCGAACTCGGTTCCTTTTGGCTTGGAGTAGGGAAACTGATACTCTCCTCCCCCCGATTTCTACCTTTCTAACTTCCTCCCCCCTCCCTCAGTGGAGGAGTACAGCCTCGGCTCGGCCACGGACCTGACGGAGAACAGCTCGGTGGTGGACGGGGACTGGACCATGGTGGACGAGAACGCCTCCACCCTGAGCCTCAGCCAGGCCGAGCTGGAGCACATCTCCATGGAGCTGGCCAGCAAGGGCCCCGACCGGTCCCAGGTGCAGCTCAGGTGAGGAACCCCCCACCACCACCCCCCCCACCCCACACACCAGGATGGTGTGTGGGGATGTTCCAGGATGCCCACATTACCCTAACATAGGGCTGTGTAATTAATCCAATTTTTAATCGCAATTTCCATCTTTGGGTCCTAGGATCTCCAAACTAATATAATCTGGATTAAACTTTTTAAACATTCAATGTTTTATAGAAATTGCTAGCATGCACAGCTGGGTATTATTTTTTTTTACATTATTTTCTATTTTTGCATTTTCTATTTTAACATTTTGTGCATATTTTTTTAAGGGGGAATTTCAAAGTTCTCAGTTACAAAGTGTTTTTTTGGAGAAAGATGCTAAATAAATGCATCAGGTTTTCAAACTCAAATAATTGTGATTTCAATATCGACTGATTATTGATTGATTATGATGTTCTTCCATAATGCAGAAGCCCTACCCTAACATACTGTACATCCCGCCATCGTTCAGATACCTGCTCCATATTTTCATGGAGGCGGGCTGTCTGGAGTGGTGCGTGGTGATTGGTCTGATCCTGCGCGAGGCCAATGTCATCAAGCAGGTGATTGGCTACCTGGATAGCCCCGAGGTTCCGCCCGAGACGGTGCAGAGTGTCCGCAGCGGCCTATTGGCTGTGGACTCGTGGGCCTCCACCGATTGGTAGGTAGCCCGCATGCAGAGCGTTGTTTCGATCTCCTCTCGATGTCTACGAAATGTTAAAGGAGAAATGTCTTTTTTTTATTGATTGAGCCGACTCGTACTGCTAGTTTTGACGTTATCTAAAGTAACCGTAATGAATCCCAGAGGGATGTCTCAGGACGGCAGGTGGACGTTCGTTAAGGAACGCTTTCACCTGGGAAAAAAATATTTTCGATAATTAAAGAGGAGGGAGAAAAGGTCACGACCCAAAGGGTCGCTATCGTGACTCCCAATCCTGTGAGCCCAAACCCTAATGCTGCACCCCCTCTTCACCCTCCACCCCCTCTTCACCCTCCACCCCCTCTTCACCCTCCACCCCCTCTTCACCCTCCACCCCCTCTTCACCCTCCACCCCCTCTTCACCCTCCACCCCCTCCACCCTCCACCCCCTCTTCACCCTCCACCCCCTCTTCACCCACCACCCCCTCTTCACCCCCCACCCCCTCTTCACCCCCCACCCCCTCTTCACCCACCACCCCCTCTGCCCAAAAACCCCACCCCCACCCCATCCAACCTCCTACCTCAAACCCTTTACCCTCCACCCCATTCGCCCTCCACCCCCACCCCCTCCACCCCTACCCTCCATCCCCACACCCTCTCACCCCATCCACCCTCCAACCTTACCCCCTCCACCCTCCAACCTCACCCCCTCCACCTTCCACCCTCCAACCCCCCAACCCCACACCCTCTCACCCCCTCCACCCTCCAACCCCACACCCTTTACCCTCCACCTCCTCCACCCTTGAAACCCACACTCTACCCTCACCCCCTCCACCTTCCACCCCCTCCACCTTCCACCCCATCCACCCTCCACCCCCTCCACCCCCACCCACCCTCCCCCCCACCAGCCTGGGCTTCAAGCCCTTCCTCAGCCTGATCCGGCCCCAGCTGCAGCAGCTGATGGAGGCGGCGGCCGAGCAGGTCCACACCGAGGCCTTCCAGGCCACCGGCCCGGGGGGCTCCAAGCTGGGCGGGGGCGGCGCCGACGGCCTGGCGGGAGGGGGGGCCGGAGGAGGAGCAGGAGGCGGAGGCGGCGGAGGAGGAGGAGGAGGTGGTGGAGGTGGAGGAGCGATGGGCGGGGGGGCCTCAGCCCGGACCGAGGACAGCAGATCCAGCACGGCCTCGCTGGGCCTGGCCATGCCCTCCCTGGACCCCCCTGGGGGCTTCCCCCGGCCCCCCGCCGAGGTCGGGCCCCCGGAGGAGGGGGAGGAGCTGGGGGACAACGAGGGGGAGTACGACTGCACCCTGTCATGAACACTAAAGAGAGAGGGGGAGAGAGAGGGAGGGGGAACTCCTGAACTCTGAACTATGGTTGAACTTTGGACCCTGGAGGTATAGGCAAAGGAAGAATGGCCGGAGGTCGAAGATGCAGAATTAGGAAGGATTGGAATTAAAGTGTGTGTGTGTGCGACTGTGTGTGTGTTACTGCTGGTCTGACTGTGTGTTCAGGAAGAGCCCGCAGTAGGTGCAGGTTGTTCATTGAATCCGTATTATCCACTCTATAGATTCCAAACTAGAGGCCTGTTGGAGACCTACACTGGCCCGCTACCAGAAGCCCAAACCGACTAGCACGCACACACACACACACACACACACACACAGACACACACACACACACACCACACACAGATAGCCAACCCGAAACACAGGCGGAAGAAGGCAAACCAACAGGCTCCTTTTAGCTGTTGTCATTTTTTATCCTCAATATGGCTTACCAAGAGAGACGGAGAGACCCTGTGGTGTGTGTGCGCGTGTGTGTTTGTGTGTGTTCAGGACCGCAGGCACAGGCACCTCTTTTCTCTTCATCCTCCAGATTGCCCACCAATGTTTTTTTGCCACACACCGTGTTGTCACTGGACACTTTCGGACCGTAATTTGTCTCCCAAATCTCCACCGCCACTAATCCTTATCTGAGCCCCCCTCGCTGGACGGCCGCTCAGTTAAGTTCTTGATCTTCGATGTGCACAGACGTCTCACGGCCACTCACTCGAGGCACTTGGGGTGTGTGTGTGTGTGTGTGTGTGTGTGTGTGTGTGTGTGTGTGTGTGTGTGTGTGTGTGTGTGTGTGTGTGTGTGTGTGTGTGTGTGTGTGTGTGTGTGT
Organism: Gadus morhua; assembly: GCF_902167405.1. Taxonomy (NCBI): domain Eukaryota; kingdom Metazoa; phylum Chordata; class Actinopteri; order Gadiformes; family Gadidae; genus Gadus; species Gadus morhua. The sequence continues at coordinate 12,677,702 of NC_044051.1, read as the reverse complement.
GTGTGTGAGGGGGGGGGGGGGGGGGGTCGTCCGCACTTTCATACCTCATGATTTCAAGTTGCTTCCTTTTTTCTCCAATCATGTAATGATGCATGTCATATTTTTCTATGAATTCACCCCCTTTTTTAATTTTAATGCCACCTTAAAATAATGGATTGACGTATGTTTCATTCTTCGTTACATTTTTTTTTCAGATGTAATTCCACTAAAGTATGTGGCAGGTGCGTGTTTTTCCAGTATTCAGAACATACGTTCGCGTCTGAAAGGTACAAACGACATCCCACAACATATGACTCCGTAGCCTGTGGAGTTTTTAACAAACCCATGACGCTGAGGCCAGGCCCTTCTTCGGTGGTACACTTCATCAACTGAAATCTGATCAGTCCTCATTAATGATGAAGTGCATTGTGGGTATAAAAACAAAAATCCTCACTTTTTATTTTTTTGCCAATCCTAGCGACATTGTGCAATACAAGCGTGTTTGGGGACGGCCCAAATCGTGACAGTTATCGCTTTATCCCTGCGCACATACTGACCACACGATGTATGGATATGTTTGTTATTTGCTTGTCATATGGAGTATCTGCTTTCTTTTTATTCTCTTCGAGATGAACCATTGACGTTTGTTGTTCTTAAAGACTTTGTAAACATATAATTCTATTACCCACTTCGTAGAAGAATTGTGACTGACGCCCTCTTCTGGAGGGTCAACCAATCACAGCATATGATATCTATTTCAGAGGAAAGCTACCGGGCATCCAAGAACTTTCAGAATTATGAAATTATGAGACCAGAAATCTGTGATGGCTTTCATTGTAACAGCAAAATTTGCGGTTTCCCATTATAACATACAATAATTATGAAAGTGTATTGCTATTGACTATATGCTTATGGGGCCCTCTGGGTTGGTCCCCATAATCACGTTCAGATTTGTGTGTGTTTGAAAATGCTTATGAGGCCCAATGGCTGTGTCCCCACAAACACGTTTTCAAATTTGTGTGTTTGAAATTGATGTTCCATATATGTATTGAGTTTTGAACCATCATTTGTCGTGGTGAGGTAAGCTCACGTGGAATTGAAATTTTAACATTGAGTCATTATTAATTGTATTATTTATTGGTATTATTTCTGATGGGTGATAGAGTCAATGAATTGATGCCCAGCAGGAAATCCTTGTGATGATGATGATCAGTTTGCGTTTATGACTGGTTGATTAAGGTAACCCTCTCCTTGAAGACAATTAAGGATCAATATCATCTTTCTGAGCAAAAAGCAGAAGTCTTGTCGCAAATACGTCAGTATTATATTGTGCAATCGTTTGAAATGTTACACCCTGCTTTATTTTCTTTCATTTCATCCTGCTTTTATTAGATTTTACTTATTTTAACTGTCTGGTCAAATCTTTGTCACTTTTCACTCGCAGACCAAAATTAGTTTTCTTCTTTAATGTTTTTTTTGTTCCAGGAACAACACACGGTATGATGTACTTTAGAATAGTTGTTCGCTTTCCTGCATCCATATGACTTTCTTGGCTCTTGGTTTGCGATTTCCTGCCCTGAGCGCAAAACTTCCAGTATTGCTGATTCTCATGTAGTTTTCATCAAGGCTACGGTTGCGTCATGCGTCTGTGGGACGCCTACGTTAAAGGTCTCTATCGATGCTGGGCTGTTTTACTGTACAGTTGAGTTGGCGGAACTCGAACGACGAGAAATCGGTGATCCAAAGAGTAAAATTTCCGAGGCCTTTTGTTGTAGCTAGTTGCTTGGTTCAAGCGCTTACATCACGCACCTCAGTCCCTCCCCCCCTCATTTGCGTCCCCCCTCACTAGAACACCTAACTGGCATCGTACGTGACCATTTCCTAAGGAAATGAATATTTTCAGAGACTGCCTGTTCTCCTCTCTGCAGGACAGTTTGTAAGGACTGACGCCCTCTGTGGCCGGAGCCGTAGAGGGAGAGGTACTCCCAAGTCAAACTCTCGAAGCATTCTTTCGGCGGTGAACTCCTTTGTACAGTTTTAAAATTGCCTATTTTGTGACTCAGAATAGACACTTTGGTCAGTAATGCTAGACATCATCAATGCAGTGTAAAGATGCTCTATTGTACAATTGCCTTTTCTACTCCCGTTCGGTTTTTCTACTCTTTTCCCCTTGTATATAGACCAATAAATTATTTTTAAAAACACTTAGCTGTATTGACTTCATTTTTTTGCGTTATCTTGATCTATACGTCAATATGACGTCATCCATTCCATTCAACCATATGACTCAGAGGACACAGCGAGACACACCTGCCAAAAAAATCTCAATTTATTGAATGATAAATCAAACAATTGGTTATAAAACCTTGAAGCTTAAATGTAACTTACAGTATATTGTTAAAAAAAAAATTAGGCAGAGCTGAAAGTTTAAAGACATTAAACAAATGCATTAAAAGTGGATGAAATCGACTAGTTACCGTGGGAGTGCAATCAGTACAGTATTCAGAACATTTTTATTTACATATCCCAAAGCCAAACAGTCAAGCAGCTTATTTTTATAAAAGAGAAAACATCGGATGAGTTATTTCACAGTATTTAACCTCTCGGCTACTGTAAATGGCTTTAGTTTACATCAGTTTGTTTATTTAGTACAGGGGTCTCAAACTCGCGGCCCGGGGGCCAATTGAGGCCCGCGGGATGATATTTTGTGGCCCCCTACTTGACAAAGTTTAGTGTTAGTGCGGCCCGTGCGTTGTTGTCAAACGCACATTTTTTGTCGCTTGCCACACTTTTTTATCACTTGTGATAGGGTGACCAGATGTCCCGGTTTTGCCGGGACAGTCCCAATTTTGAGTTGCGTGTCCTGAGTCCCCGGTTGTCAGCGATTACATAGCCAAGTTGTGCTACTTTTTTTTGTGGAATACTGGATCTGGCCCAGCCTGACCCAGACTCTACCTCCAGTGGCCCCCAAGTAAGTTTAGTTTGAGACCCCTGATTTAGTGGGAAAACTAGGATTTATATTAGACTGCTTACTAGTCTTTAAATCCAGATCCTTATTAAGTTATTAAGGCTAGATTCAGCAAGAGTACATCTTTGTGCTACGTCTGATAAATAAACATGCTAACTGCAGAAGAGCCAAACAATGCTATTTATTTTCCATTTTAAAAGCTATGTTTTTTTTTTATCTATCACTTTTAACGCTAGGGGGAAATTTAGTTTAGAAGCATTATTAAATTGATTGAAATCCTCTAAACATCGCGAAAGAAATTCAATAAATAACAGAGAAAATAATCCAATATTTGTGGTTGTTTAGGTCTGTAATAAGTCTGGCCAATTATTTAATTTGGCCGAAAGGAATGATTGGATGATGGATCCTTCCAAAAGGCGAGGCAGAGCTATTTCCAAGAGCTAGCGAGCTGGTAGCCTGTTTTGGGGTGTGGCTTTGGAAGTAGGCCTGAAGGGAGGGGTGGGCTTTTTTCAGTTGGATACTTTCAAAAACTATTTTACTCTGGCTGATCCTCCAAATTGCCTACCCTAGCTTTAACTGCAGGCTGTTTCCCCAAATGACTCTAAAGTTTGATGACCATCTTTGGAAAAATACATGCATGTCCCCGTTTACATAACAGCATTCAACAATGATAACCTAGTAAGTTTTGTCATGAACCACGGCTATCCCGTTCAGGGAGATGATTGCACCTTTTGAAATTCACATCATTCAAGTGTCCTCTTAATTCACATCTTAAATATGTTGCCATCAAAATGTATTCTTATAGCCCGTCTTTAGTCAGAAAATCCTACAAAGTTTGTCACACCTTTGTACGATTTATTTTAGACAGTGCAAATTCTTGCGAGGTTTGGAGGTTGAGAGGCGTAATGTTAGTCATGCAGGCATTGCTCGGCAGATGCTACAGCAATAGACTGGGGTACAGCCCAAGAACAAGACAGAAAGCCGTGAGACATAAATATTGCCCAGATCTTAAATTTTCTGAAATCTTATAGGAAAGAAACACTATGAAAGCTCTTCAAATTGCTCACAGTGGTTTAACATTTTTAATAAGCAAAAGTTAATTCTTTCTTGAATGGGAAGATTTGGAATGTGATTAGTGACAGCAGCTTATATACAAAATGCATTCATTGCTGATCAACTTTGATTGAGAAAAAAACATAACGTTAATGATTTTGATGCTTTCGCACAATTGTTGAACGGACAACTGTTGAACTGAATCACCCATCCTGAAAAGATGGGCTCACATTAAATAAACTGCAGTTAAAACATAGCATTCAACCCAAGCAGAGCAGTCACTCCTTTTCCATTCACAGACTGCAATGCACCTAGCAAAGAGCCAAGATAGACACCATCATTCCCTACCCAAATAAAACATACGCAACAAATAAAAAAATCGAAACGGAAAGCTGTACAATGCGGCACTTGCTTGCAGTAAGACTTGTTGAGAGGTGGTCCACGTCACGAGCGTAAACATTAGTTTGTTTGAGGACGCGTACGATTTTAAGGCTGCCAAAAATCAACCTCAATCACAGGGCATCACATAAATGACACCCACCCTGTAGGTTTCACATTTAGTTGGCATACAACATTTGACAAGAGTCTCCATTGTGGGTTTTGTATCGGTGCTTACACACACTGTGCTGACCTACATTGAGAGGGACAGACACTTTGTGTTGCATAGATTTGGTTTCTGCGTGACAATGAAAGTGATGGAAATGTTAGCTATGACAGATTTAGAACGCGGGGTCTATTTGTCAGCCAAACAATATGGGATTTAGAAGAATTCCAAGAGAGCGGTCTTGTGGATAATCGTCTTTTCAACTTTCTTTCTTTTTAAACCCATGAAAAAAAGTAGAACACCACCACCTAAACATTTACTTTCCCCCCTAATGCATGAATGATTCTGATATAGTTTCTGCTAAATGCGCGGGTAAATACACGGAAATCAGAAAAACATATAGAACATGTATGGAAATCATACAGCAATTAAAAAAAAAAACATGGTTTAATCCAGTCTGCAATCGAAGGACCAGAGATAAATTAAAGATCACTATACTAGTTTATTTAGACGGCAAACTGCTGAACAGATGGTGGTTTATCCTACATCGTATAGCCCTGGCGAACCTCTGTGGACCCGCATGTGACGTGTTTTCGGGAAATTAGCAAAGATTTAAAAAATAAATTATTCATTAATGCTGCTGCTTTTACAGTATAAATCTGTGGGATGTGTTGATAACGGAGAGTGGTTTTGAAATGAAATAGATGGCTGTTTGCTACAGTGATACGCTATAAGATGTCTTTTGCGGCACCAACAAACAACTTGGTAACACATGACATTTTTTTTTAATTCTAAATTAGTATGAGAAAAGATTAAATTAAACAGAATTGTAATAGTTAGTTATTTTCGAATGTACAGCATAACATAACCTAAAGATTATTTTGGACGTAACAACCCTAGTATTTGTAGGCTATTTTGAGGCGTGTTAGAAGTCATTAAAATAAAAACACAAATACACTTTAGTGTACATATTTAGAAAAATAGAATAGTATATTTTTACACCACGGTGCATCGTTTTGAAATGCACTGTGGCTGAGGTTGTATTTGCTGGTGTGGGACCACATTCAGAGTTACTAACTCAAAGACGGAACTACACATTAAAACCAATGTGATAATTGTAAACATTGAATAATGTGTATTGTAATACAAGCAATGTAATTCAGCTTGCGACAGGCTTTTAAGAATTTGTGGTTAGAACTAATATTGTTGCATACCACATAATTTAATAATAGACATTTAAGAGTTTCCACCAGATATTCTTAGGGAAAGCCTATTCTTCTTTTCAAAATCCTAGATTAAACGAATGGCTTTCATTAACACAATTTTTCTTTTGATATTGGATATATAGACTTGTGTAAAAGTCTAAAGACAATTTGTCTTGTCTTTTACATAATATCTCTTTCATTTATAAGTGATGAGAAATATGGCTCTCAAAATGAAATTCCGAAAAGTGTTTGTTTCCAGGTTTTTCTAATCGATATCCAAATTATTATATACATATAATTATAACCATCACAGCAACCCTTAATTAAAAAAAACACGTTAGGTTGCAACTAAAAACATATTGACTATTTAAAATTGAATTAAACGAATCCTTCTCCACATATGCCAAGAGTTACATTTAAGCAATCTTTATCATTAACTTCAAAAATTGAGTTGGTTGTTGGTGCATTCAGAGAGACAAACCTAAAGCCTAATCAACAATTAAAGAGATGCAAGAGGTTAACCACCATCCCTAACTCACAAATGGATCAAGTAGGTCAAACTTAATGAGGTTATAGTGCAAGTGTTGCAAATTCAAGTATGGACAGGGCCAGAGATAATCGTTGCATTTCTTCAGAACGCACACAGGCCTTTTCCATTCATTTGGGAGAAGTCCACCTTGCTTTTGCACATCAATAACAGCCTTATCAGTATGAGTCACCCATGTTGCTACCTTCCTCATAGACATCCATTGGCACCGCTAACTGTTAAAAAAACATTGGAAAGATAACTATCTATCTTCGGATCAATTTAAGACGGTCAAGATGAGTCAAAACTAAAGATAGCACCTGCTACCCCGATTATGCAAGTGTGAGATTACAGGGTGAAAACAAAACTACTTAAAACTCAAACGCAAATTCAAAAAAGAAGCTGCATTTTGCTTGCTCCCTAACAGTATCTTCCAGTGATGCACGTCTTCCCTAAGCTCCTCCACAATAAGAGTCACGGACCGAGTGTTAGAGCAAGGAGAAGCAGGTAGGAGTTGGCCAGAGAGAACGAGGAAAGGGAAAAAAAAGGTAGAAGCTAAAGTGCCAAAGGCCATACAGATTCCCATTAATTCACGTGTTCCCCTCACCCGGTAATCTTTTGCCGTACAAGAGCGACCACCGGCAGCGAGAGGGGGCGCCGTTGACTTCAGTTGGTCCGTCGGTTGAATATCAGGCCTAGGTCAGAGCGTCTTACCCCTCGGATAGCGGTTAGCTTACAAGCGCTATTGACACAGTGGTTGGATGGGGGGGGGGGGGGGGGGGGGGGGGGGGGGGGGGGGGGGGTCTCTCACACAGGCTAGAAGCATGTCCAACTGTGTGTGTGTGTGTGTGTGTGTGTGTGTGTGTGTGTGTGTGTGTGTGTGTGTGTGTGTGTGTGTGTGTGTGTGTGTGTGTGTGTGTGTGTGTGTGTATACGTTTCTGTGTGTACATGTGTCTGTGTGTATCTGTATGTATGTGTGTGTGAGTGTGTTAGTCTGCAGGCGTTATTTTTGCGGGTTTTCTTCAGTGTTCCGGTGATAAGCCCATAACCCCCTTCCACCGGCCCCTCCCCCAGCCCCCAGCCCCCAGCCTCCTTTAGTCGTGTTGGGCCCTCAGTAGCGGTACATGGTGTAGGTGCTGACCCAGGATGAGGGGAAGGCCCAGGAGGGGAAGCGCCGCAGCAGGGCGTCCATCTGCTCTGTGCGCTGGTCGGGCCCGAAGAAGTAGTGGGAGGAGACGGCCACCGAGACCACACCCCCGGGGCCCGAGGGGTCCGGCTCCTTGGGCGGCTGGGGGGGGGGGGGGAGAGACAGAGACAGAGACAGAGACAGACAGAGGAGACACATTGGTTGAAGGGAGGCACAACAGAAATGAGTTGTTTACTTCTCATGGCGTTATAAAGGGGATATCAAGGTGTGAGGTAAGCATCAGGAAATGTTGCTCCGTGAAGGCCATTGCAATCTTCATGTCATTTTGCTCGGTCGGTTTCTGTCTATTCCGTCAAGCTGATTTAAAGTGTAAGTGAACCCCCTGCTTCAGCCACACTATTAGATAACAAAAATATGCTAGGAAACAGGGGGACCAGTCAGTCAGTCAGTCAGTCAGTCAGTGAGCCTGTTTGGGTGTGTGTGCCTCTGCATGTGTGTGCACGTCCGTGTACATGTGGCTGCATGTGGCTGCGTGTGTGTGTGTGTGGCTGCGTGTGTGTGGCTGCGCGTGTGTGTGGCTGCGTGTGTGCGTGTGCGTGTGCGTGGCTGCGTGTGTGCGTGTGCGTGTGTGTGTGTGTGCACCTGTATTTCTATCCAGAAGCCCCAGGCGGGCGCGTCCAGACCGTGGGAGTAGAACACAAAGTACTCCCGCTCACGTCGAACGGGGGGGTCCCGTCCCCCAGGGACCAGGAGACCAGGCGGGCCCCCGGGAGGGGCAGCAGGTACAGGGTCATGTGGCTGGGGCCTGTGGGGGGAGGGGGAGGGCGGGGTTAGGATAAGACACAACAACGGGGGCCCTGTGTTCCCAGGGGACCTTATCAAACGGCCCGACCCTGAAGTGCACACAGGCGTCTCCGTGGCAACGGTGCGTTATCTCCGCCGGTTTAGTCTGCTACATAAGAGGGGCGGGAGCCTAGCTAGCGTCGTGAGTGACAGCTGTGTTCGTCCAATGAGGGCGCCTCTGGGGGAGGGGTCTACAGGGCGTCTGATCCTCTTCCCCTCGCCCCCCCCCCCGCTGACGGAGGTCCCTCCACCTCTGGCGCACGCTACAGTACCCCTGCTGACAGAAACCTAACATTTGTGAACCCCCATTGATGAACCCCTTATTTATGTTCTCTACATGCCCCTACAACAAACAGCGCTCGTATCACTGGGTCTAGCAGTTTAACTATGTTAACGTTCCTCGGACCCACATGACGTTTGGTGAAAGTCTTTTGCACCCTCATCATGGCGTGAGCTACAGGATCACCTTCAACTGGAATCCCAAATCACCGTGAACTATCACAAAAGCACGATTAAGGACTATTTAACCACAAACTGTACATGTCCAGTTTGACGCTTTATTGTGATTTGTCTTACTGCGTCGGGCGTCTTGTATTTTATTTTAATTGCGACATTTAATCATGTAATCCTTGATTACTGTCAGGTGTGACGGTGTCCACTGACCTGTGACGCTGAAGGTCAGCTTGACGGTGCCCCACACTGTCTCCTCTTTGGACACCAGGGTGAAGTCCACTGGGACGCTGGGCGACACCTCCGGGGCCGGCAGGTACCAGTTCTTCCTGGGGGACAGGAGAGACGGGAGCGCAGGGCACGGGGTGAGA